>NC_091477.1:43633927-43971927 GCF_036971445.1 Narcine bancroftii
TTGGCACAACATCATCGTCTGAAGGACCTGTAGTGCTGTGTAATGATTCTAATTGTAATTCTGGGCCATTACTGCAATTATTATATATCCTGTGTGGGAGATCAACAAGTGAAGCATCTAGTGTTGAAACAAGGTGATTCCTTTCTCCTTTTCATGCTGCAATAATATGTAAGGAAATTGTTGCTTTGTTTGCAAATCTGTTGCACTGCAGATTCTGCTTTCATTTCTGGTTGCCTAGAGTCCACGTTTACAAGAATATGCTCAGCATGGAGGACATCACGTGATGTGGTAAAGACGGGAAGCAGAGTCCAGTCTCTTCTGGAGAATGGATTTTAAAAAATGAAAAACAACTTTTATCAATCCAACTTAGAAGAAAACCTGCATTTAAACTTTACCAGAATGTTACCAAAGAAAAACAAACCTTCATTAATAACCTCCAGGGTCCAACAAGTCTAAGATGGCAGTCAGGAGTAGAGGCCTGCTCAAAGGAGGAAGCCTGGGGGTGAGGCTAGGCCCGACTGCTGTTTAAGTGGTTTGTCTGCTGGGGTGAGCGGTGGTGCGTCTTCATTGCTGAAATGAACAGACGTTGCTGAGGATGAGCTTGAGCCTATGTGTACAGGCAGACGCATGGATGAATTGGTTGAAGGTATCGAGGTTGCACGCACCACTAGTGCTACTGAAGGAAGACGACAGCAATTCGACCCAGAAGAGGAGTCTGACAATGAGAGTGAAGAAAATTACACAAGTTTGGATGAACAACAAACTGTTACAGCATTAAAAAATATGGAAAAAGAGAATTAAGATGTAATGAAGATTGTATTGAAGATGTAATGAAGACTGTATAAGAAATAGATAGTTTGCAGAAAGAAATAAAACATGGGGAAAAAATGGACATATTATTCCTTCTGCTAAAGTTTTCTAATATCAAAATTGTTGGTTTTAAAGAAGGAACCCATACCCAGGAATGGTTGCCTAAGGTTTTGGGTGAGGAAAATGTTGGAGCACATGGGTCCCTTATGCCCCTTCCTATATTTAACCAAAAGCCATGTTCTGTATTGATTAAATGTTTAAGATAGCGGGACAAAGAAAAAATACTCAGCGCAGCACCAAAGGGAACAAAGTCCAGAGGAGGACCATTGGAATCCGAGGGAGGCAAAGTATTGTTCTATTCAGATATAAGTGCAGCATTGTTGAAATGCAAATGGCAATTCAACCCAGTAAAAAGATCCCTTTGGCAGAAAGGATATAACTTTGTACTGCACCATCCAGCAACTCTGAAAATTATAATGCATGGTAGTGAAAAGAGATTTTCAGATCTTCAAAATGCCACAGAATTTGTGAATCAATTGCCAAGATTGAAATCGTGTTATCAACTGATAACATTTTAAGAAATGTTTTTTTTCTTTTTTCCTCATTTCTCACATATAAAGAATGAAATGTTATTACTTTTGGAGTACGCTGGGGGACTAGGAACAGTGGGGACCTGACTTCTGCCACATCCCATAAAATGGAGGGGGGTAGTGTTGTAAAATGTATTATCAACACTACTCTGGGGGAATTCTTTATTTCTACTTTTCTTTTCTTTTTTCCATTGGGATTGTTGGAGACCATGTGTTTTGCCCCAGAGGATAAGGATTGATCAATCTATGAGGGGGAAGGCGTGGATGTGGAGGATAGGAAGGGATAAAGGACTTGATATGATGAACCTCTATAGAGATGAGTCACAGTGAAATTTATAAGTTTTAATGTTAATGGCTTGAATGGACAATAAAAAAAGGATATTGACCCATTTTTAAAAAAATGGGGGATGACCTAACCTTCCTTCAAGAAAGTCACGTAATTGAAATGGTACACTGCCAGATATAGTCAGAACCCTGGACCCGAATGGATTTGTATGCTCTGAACACTGATGATGAAAAATGTATTAATTCAACTTTTTTCATATTGACAGATGCACATAAAAACATCTTAGTGGGAGGAGATTTTATTTTTTGTCTGGATCTGTTTCTAAATAAATCAATAAGGGCGGTTGTTAGGACAAAGGTGGTGCAAGCTACCTTGGTATTAATTGAATTTAATGGATGCCTGGAGAAAATCTCATCCAAGGGAGAGAAGGGCTATTTTTTCTGTTCTAATAGACATGATTCCGACTCTAGGATAGATTTGTTTTTGACATCAATTCTTAAACTACAGGGTAGGATCGTGGAGGCTGAATATAAAGTGAGACATTTATCAGATCATTCACCTCTGGTATTAACAATTTCAATCCTGGACAAACAAAAGGGTTCTGAAGAAAAACATAGATTACTTTTTAATAAAAAGCTCAAGTACAATACATTATAAACATATAAGACAGAAAAAGCTACATTAAGAACTAAACAAAAGTACTATGAACTTGGGAAAGAGCGCATAAAGTCCTTTCTTGGCAGTTGAAAGCAGAACGGGTCTCAAGAACAATCAATATGGTCAAAACAGATACAAACCGTAAGAAATTGTTGAGGCATTTAGACAATTATATTCTAAATTATATCAATCAGAATCTCAAGATATTAATAAAACTTCCACTCAAATGCAGATGAGTTCATTACAGGTCAGCAAGTCTCTGGGGGAGGATGTGTTTTCCACCCCCTCCCCCCCCACCCTGAATTTTATAAAAAAAATTTATGGAGGTGTTGGATTAGGCAGTTGAGACACATACTCTCCCGCAATAATTTTCAATGTCAATGATTACAGTGATAACTAAAAAAGATAGAACCCACTGAAACTATAATCTTATAGACCTATTTCATTATTGAATCCAGATTATAAAATGATTGCCAAAGCCTTGGCAAATAGACTGGTGAAATCGCTGCTGAAATTAATAAATATGGATCAAACAGGCTTTGTGCAAAAGACAGTCTGCTGATAATGTAAGCAGCCTGCTTAGTATAATTCATTTGGCCCAAATGAGAGGTGATTTTGAACGTATTTGTGGCCCTTGATGCCGAAAAAGCATTTGATAAACTGGAATGGGATTTTTTAAATTTAAAGTGCTGGAAAGATTTGGATTAAGGCATTATATTATGAATCTAAAGCCAAAGTTATAGGTAATGGACAAATTTCTCCAGCATTCCCATTAACTAAATCTTGTAGAATAGGATGCCCACTATCTCTAGGACTTTTATCTTGACTATAGAACAGTTAGCCGAAGCAATTTGGTGAGTTCCAGATATTAAGGGATTCAGGGTTAACCAGGTGGAAGACAAGATTAATTTATTTGCATATGATATATTCATGAATTTGACAGAACCAGTAACTTCATTGCATAAATTGTACTTAAAACTGGAAGAATATGAAGAAAGTCTCGAGTTGTAAAATAAATTGGGATAAAAGCAAAATTATGGTGGTAACAAATGGAGACTAAAGTCAATGTTAAAGATGTACTCAATTTAAATGGCCACTAAATGGGATTAAATATTTGGGGATTAAAACAAAATAATTTACAAAATTTATACAAATTAAAGTATCTCCCCTTTAAAAAAAAAGTTGAAGATTTGAACAGGTGGATGACTCTGCCAATAACACTGGTTGGTAGGGTTAATTGTGTTTATAAAAAAAATAAAAATAAATAAATAAATAAATAAATAAATAGATAGATTGATACATTTCCAAGAATACAATATCTCTTTCAGAAACTACCCATACCATTGCATCAGAGGTTTTTTTTTCAGGAACTTAATATATGTGTCAGAAAATTTATTTGAAATGGTAAAATGACTAGAGTCTCCATAGAAAAATTAACATGGAAATATAAGCTGGGAGGTTTAGAACTCCCAAACTTAAAAAAAAATTATTGGGCAGCCAAGACTAAATTTCTTATCTCCTATTCAATGGAGGAGATGTCTTCATGGGTGAAAATAGAATTGCATAAAGTGGGAGAGAGGATAGCAGAGGATTTTGTATATAAATAGGATTCAAAATTAATATCTGGTGAGAAAGAAGCCCCCTTGTTCAAACATATAATTAATATTTGGAGCAAAATAAATTGCCATGTGGGGGCAAGGTTGTGGGGGGGTGGGGGGGGAAGGAAACTATCTCCAAAAACACCCCTGACTCAGAATAGACTGAACGTTAACAATGGGTAATAAAATTTTAGATACTGAAAATAGATCAGGTTTTTTTAAAAAACATTATTTATTCGTTCAAAATACAGATAATAAGTAACATATATAACAATAAACAAAGCATGAACATTAAATTATATATATATATAAAAAAAGAAAGAAAAAAAGGAAAGAAACCCCCCCTTTCAACCAACTCTCATAAGGAGAGCCATAAAGAAAAGAGAAAAAAAATAAAAGTAAAGCATACATATTAAAATCTAGTCAATATAAATCAAAATGTAAATATTCTGAATATAACAGCCACCTATTAATAAATAAAACTACAGTTATCTGCAAAACATGTAATTTTTTCCATTATTAAACAATATTTCATCTCATTATGCCATCTATTAATATCAATCATATTCGTATCTTTCCACGTACTAGCATACATTTTTTTGGTACAGATAGCGCTAGATACACAAAAGCAAATTGAAGTTTATCTTGTCCCAAACTGCATGAAAAAAAATTCCAACAGCGTTACCACATCTAAAACACAAATCTGATTCCTAAAGACCATATTTTTTCAATTTTTCAGGTATTAAATGTAATTGATGTAAAAAATTCTAATTAATCATCGCATAACGTGCATTTATCAGTCTAGTTACACTATCATAACAAATATCTGACCAATCATCCTCGGAAAAAATAAAACCAATATTGACTTCCCATTTACCTTTAGATTTATCCCAACCCTTTTTATCCATACCATCCTGTAATATTTGAAACATAACTAAAATATAACCCTTCTCTGGTACCCTCATAAGAAAAGTCTCAAATTTAATCATTTCAGGTAAAATCATATCTCTACCGAACACATGTTTTACCAAAGATCGAACTTGATAAAAAATATGCTTGCGCTTAATCGGACTGTTTAAACCCCGAACATTAAAAGTAGCAAACTTCAACTTTGACATATCCACTAATATTACTAAAAATTAATAATATCAATATATAAAGACTCAGATCAACGTAAATAGGCCCTCCAATAGGAGAAAAAGAAACCACAAATTAAAGTCTAAATAAAAAAATTTTAAAAAAAGATAAAAGGAAAAAGAAACCACCCCCCAAAAAAAACTACCAAAAGGTAGTAATCCCTAAAAAATAGATCAGGTTCATCGAGGATTGATATGAACATGGGAAATTTATGTCATTTGAACAATTTAAAAAAAAAAAACAACTATGGTATTGCTAACAATACAATATTCTGCTATTTTTAGTTAAGAGCATACTTGAGGGATAAACTGTGCCTGACAATGGCTCTATCAAAGTGCAATGATAGGGAAACACAAAGAAATTTACTTCAGCAATGTATTTATTACTTCAAATGGGAAGCCCCAGTCTAGATAGAGATTGGAAACTGGTCTAATTTATGCCAGGACTGTATGACAAACACAATAAATGTAAGATATAGATTGGTGCAATATAATTTTTTTTTGCATTAACTATATTTCACACTGCAAAAATTAATTAAAATCAGACATTTTGGTTCATTGCTTTAAATGTGGGAATTTAAAAAAAACAGACAACCAAGATAAGACGCTTTTATCAAATTATAGGAATTCAATTTCCACAGAACCCAGAACTATTCTTACTGGGGAATATTTCCGGTTTAAGATGTAAAATGAGGTTGTCCCATCTTCAAACAATTTTGGTCAATGGTGGGGGGATGCCAAAAAGAAATGGGTTCAAGCCAACTTTATTTCATTTGATTGAGTTAATTTTATATCCACCTAATTTGTTTTTTTTTATATAGTTTATGAATATTTAAATTTCCATGCATGTATTAATATCCAGATACAAAGGATAATTGTACATGTCACATCCCCTGAAATCGCACCAACCCCTTTCCCCAAATAATAATTCCCCAAGAGGAAAAAAGAGAAAGAAAAAAGATAGAATATAGTCAAAGAAAAGAAAGAAAGAAACCTGTTTACCAAAATATCACCACCAGTCAACTTTGTCCTTTCAATATTATTCATTTACTTAGCAAGGTTTTGTGAGATGTAGGAAAAACCCTTTTATAAATTAATACCCACAATGTGCAAGTATGGGCACCAAATTTCCAAAAAAAAGTGTCACATTCCTTAGATAATATGTAATCTTTGCAAGAGGTATACAATTATGTGTTTCCGCAGGCCATCTTCCCATTCATAAATGGGAATCTGATTTCCATGTCATTGCATTTTCTTGCAAGTGCTAATGCAATTTTCACAAATTCCTTTTGAAGAAAATTCAATTTCAATATCGCCAAACACTAATCTCTTGTCTGCACCTGAAACATTTATCAATTGAAAGCAGATCTATCACATTTAATTTTTGTTGAGTAAGATGTAAAGTAGTTGATGTTTTAAAAAAAATTATATTGAACCAATCTATATCTAACATTTATTGTATTTGTCATACTATCATAGCATAATTCCAACCAATTTTTCTCCCCAATATTTGTATTTAAATCTGTTTCCCATCTCTGACTAGATCTATGAATTCCCTGCTTTTGCGTTTCCTTTTGCAATTATGTATGCATAGCAGAAATAAATTTCTTAATTTCTATTGCAAATCAAAGTTTCTATTTGACTTCTTTCAGGCAATAACATTGTTGGACCCAATTTATCTTGTATTTATTTGATTTTATTTGATAAGAACAAAATATTGTATTGTATTCCATATTTTTTAATTGGTCAAGTGACATTATATTTTCTCCTTCATAACAATCTGCTATATTTCTAATTCCTTTAGAGAACCAAATATTAAGAAGTTTATTGTTCATTGTAAATGAAATGTCTATTTTGAGTCAAAGGCATTTTAATTAACCCAGAATTCCTCATTCCCATTTCATTATTTACTTTATTCCATGTGTTGATCAAATGCTTCAACAGTGGTGTATCTTAAAAGTTTTTAAATGTTTTGATGAGTTTCTGAATGGCAGAAACCAGCTCTCTCAAATGCCTTCTGGGTGGGGGCCCAGTCAAGAAAGACACACAGCTGGAGTCTGGCTTTTGAGTAGACTACTCAATGTATGAGCTGGTTTGGATAACCAATAGTGAGGGAACTCAGAAAACTGTAAAGTCAGTGGAAGATCTTGGCCTTTGAGAAACTTGAGGTTTTTCTCTCAAAATTGCATCCCTGACATTTTGGTTTCAGCTAAATTAAGACGCTGAGGATTGCTGGACTTTGGATACTACAATGGAACTTAAACGCAAGGGAAAAAAGGAAGCATCAAATCTCTTCGGACTACTCAAATATAAAATTTCAAATACACCTTCAAGGGAACAGAATGTTTTTGCTCTTTGCAACTAAGAATGGTACCAGCGAGATGGTACCATTGATCTCATACACCATTGTGTGGGGTTCATTAATTCCATGTGCTTTGTATATAGTTCTCACAGGGATAGAAATTTCTGTGGAAAATCTGTGTTCAGTTAAAGAATTTTGAAGGTATTATTAATGAACAATTGTAAATTCTATTGCAATGGTTTCATGAAATGAATCTCTGTTTAGTGCATTGGCTTCTGTTTCAGACAATCGGGGCTGCATTTGTAGCCAAGCTCATCCATGTTGGTGAAAAGGCAATCACACTTGGCATTTGGGTAAGTTCTTTACTTTGAAGCTCATATGGTCAATGAAGCGATTATTTGGAAAAGTGGGTTTATTAGAAGAGTGAAAATCTTGTTGAATGGTTGTCTGTGGTTGATTAGCTTATCCTGATGGGGTAATGTTTATTGTATTGATCCTGCTTGTTTCCTTCATCAGTAGGATAAATGTAACAGAATTCTTTGAACATGTAACAATTTAAATGTATGGTATTTCAGCTTGTGTATATTAATTCTTTTGAATAGAAATGTGATGATTAGAGAAAATTGAAAATGTATGTGTTATACATGTCAGGAGTTTCCTTTACACTACAACATTAAAATGTAAAGTTAAAGTGTTCACACCATTTGGAGGAAGGTTGACAAATTGATAGCGCCAAAAGGAGTAAACAAATGTCCTTTCTAGAAACATGATTACATGGTGATCAAAGCTGGGAGCTGAATGCTCACAGAATTTCAGCATATTGGAAGAACATAAAAGTTGAGATCAGTACAGTGGTGAGAAACTATCTTGGTTTAGCGGATGCTACTCTTGGATTCAGAGTATGAGGGAATGCAGATGCTGACATCTGGAGCAAAAAACAAACTGCTAGGGAACCTCAAGGCTGAAGCAACAGCTGTGGAGGCAAATGGATAGCTGATTTTTAGGGTGGAGATCATTCAGTACAGAGGGAGATAACCTGTATGAGACAAAAACCCTCCTCCTTTATCTCTTTATACTGGCTATTTACCCTCTGATGCAGTTTCTTTAGCTTGGCTTCGCGGACGAAGATTTATGGAGGGGGTAAAAGTCCACGTCAGCTGCAGGCTCATTTGTGGCTGACAAGTCCGATGCGGGACAGGTACATCAGCAGGAAAAGACAACTATTCCTAGAATTAAAATCAGTTTGGGAGACTGCAAAAGGCACCAACTAGTGACTATTGGATATGACATAAGTCAAGAAGTTAGAAATGCATACAATGTGGCCATCTTGGGTGAACTTCAGAATAGGTTGGGCAGCACCATGGTGTTGTCTGAAAACCAAGGTCAGTTCTGCTCACAGGTGCAGTTTTGTGGAGTTTGTGCTTCTTTCTGTATCTGCATGGATGCCCCAATTTCTTCCCAAACAACAAAGACACGTTAGCTGTTCATTTAACAGGCATGTGAAAATTGCCTCTTCTGTAGATGAGTGGTAGGAAAACTGATGGGAGGTTGTGGGTCGTATTACTGGATGTGTACGAGAGAATTGATTGGGCAGAAATAAATGGATGAATAGGTTTGCTCTGAAAACTGGCACAGACTCTGGGCTGAATGGCTCTCTTTAATGTCAAAAACAAATGTGAAATATGAAATTATAGACTGAATATGTCAAATTGGTAGGAATAAGGGAGGATGAATGCATGGAATAGTTTTTAAGTTGATATATTGTTGGAACCAACCATGGAAATTGCTTTTTTAGATGTTGTTTTGGGCACTGATAAAGAGTAAATAGATGATCATTTTGTAAATGAATTTTCAGGGAAGAATGATGATAATACAATAGTATTTAATATTGATCTTGAGTGTTGTTGAATCCAAGCTTGGATCTTAAATCTAAATAAAAGAAACGATGAAGGCATGAGGGGACAGTTGGTTATGGCTGACTGACTGTTGATCTTTACAGAATTGACAATGGATAGAAGTGAAAACAATTTGCAAAAATGTGTGTTCCTTTAAGGAAACAAAGACCCATCAGTCAATGAGGTTTATCGTGAAGAAATAAAAAAACAAATGGCATTGAATACAAGAGAGGGGCTTACAAAGATGCTAGAATTTCAATTTGACTGTGGATTGGGGGAATTTTATAACTCAACAAACATTAAAAAAAATTGAAGGTGCAATAGAATATAAGAGTAAACTGACAAGGAGCATAAAAATGGAGTGTTATGAGCTTCTAAAAGGATAAGACCTGAGAGGGCAAGAATTGGGTTGCTGCAGACAATAACAGAAAAGGTCCTGAGTAATGTTGTTTAGGTCACAGCCTCTTGGTATATATATCGATAATTTGGTAGAAAGGCCTCAATATCCAACTGTGTCATTGGATTCTGGATTTTCTCACCCCCAGACCCCAGTCAGTACAGATTGGCAAGAACTTCTCCATCAGCACTGGAGCACCACAGGGGTACTACTTAGCTCCCTTCTCTGCTTGCTTTACACCTGTAACTGTGGCTCGGCACGACAACATCATTTACAAATTTGCTGATAAACCGCAGTAGAGTGCTGTATAAAAAGGGGTGACGAGTCAGCATCTAGAAGAGGGATTGAAAAATTTGCGAAATCAAGTTCAAGTTTATTGTCATCTGATTGTACAAGTACAACCCCAACGAAATGGCGCTCTCCAATCCTTGGTGCAAAAACATACAAACCCACATACAGACATCACACACATGCAGACAAATGAAACACGCGCAGATTATATATACATTTATAAAATTAAATACATTATGATAAGTTATTGAGCCTCAGAGTTTGTATGAGTTCTTCAGCAGTCTTACTGCCCATGGGAAGAAGCTGTTTCTCAGCCTGGTGATTCTGGTCTGATGCTCATGTATTTCTTTTACGATGGGAGTAGCTAAAAGATCCTGCATGTCGGTTAGTGGTTCTCAACCTTTTTCTTTCCTCTCACATACCACTTTAAGCAATCCCTATGCCATCGGTGCTCTGTGATTAGAAAGGGATTGCTTAAGGTGCTATGTGAGAGGAAAGAAAAAGGTTGAGAACCACTAACCTACATGCAGGAAAGGGAAGGTCTGGAATCACTGCTCTAAATCCAATTGTTACTGAAGTATTTTGCTTGAGAAAAATTGTCATTGGCCCATTTCCTTTGGAGCTATGAAACCATGCACATAACGAGTCAATTAGGTAGAATTTACATTAGGTACAGTGGTTTTCAAACTTTTTCTTTCTATCCACATACCACCTTAAGCAATCCCTTACAAATTGCAGAACACCTATGGCATAGCAAATACTTAAAGTGGTATGTGAGTGGAAAGAAAAAGGTTGAGAACTACTGATGTAGGGTTATTGGGTTCTTCAATAATTTTGCAAGCCCTCTTCAAACAGTGATCCTGATACATCAAGTTGATGGGGAGAGGGAGACCTCAGTGATCCTCTCTGCTGTTTTTATGGTCCTTTGGAATCACCTCTGATCCAATTCTCTACAGCAACCATACCACACTGTGATGCAGCTGGTCAGGATTCTCTCGATGGAGTTCCTGCAGAAAATTGATAGGTTGGTGGCTGGTAGCCTTGTCTGCCTTGGCCTTCTCTGGAAGTGAAGTTACTGTTGCACCTTCCTGGCAAGTGAGGAGATGTTGTGTATCCAGGAAAGTCCATTCTTAAATGGATTCTGAGGAACATCATGCTCTCCACTCTGTCTACCACAGAGCTCCTGAAGTCCACAATCATCTCCTTTGTCTTGTCCATATTGAGACTCTGGTTGTTATTCGCGCTCCATTTTGTGAGGTTTTCCACCTCTATAGTGTGACTTGTTGTTACTTATGAGGCCAACTACTGTCGGGTCATCTGCAAACTTGATGACTCTGTGGAGCTGGATCTGGAGTTGGAGTCATGGGTCAATGGCATGAAAAGGGCTGAGCATGTAGCCCTGAGCTGTGCCACTAATTAGCGTGATGGTGCTTGACATTTTGCTGCAGACTCCGACAGAGTATGGTCTTTCCATTGGGAAATCCAGAATCTATTTACAGAGCTGTAGCTGGGTAAAAGTTGATAAAATGTGCTTGCTCAGGTTGCTAAAGTGCTATTTGTATTCAAACCTTTGACTTGGGTGAGAGATCTACTAAATTATTATTTTTGTAAATCCCTGTTCTGTCTTTAATGCTCTATCCAAAGTATAATTATAGCCAGGACTGCCTTGCAAATAGAGAGATGAAACTACTCATGAGACTCCAATTGCAAAGTGATAATGCAATATTATTATTTGGGAACAAGCAGACTCAACAAAACTAAGGTTAGTAGAGGGTGAATAATTATGGGAGAGATTTGGTGCCAAATCCAGTTTCCTTTCTGGCTGCATACAGATAGCAAGCAGCACCTATCTCTTTTTTTAAAAAAACATTTTCTCACACTAAATTGGAGGAATTTTTTTTTTCTCCTGTCATCAAGGAAATGAATAATGCCCCATAAACTAAACATAGAACCAGGGATAATCCTGATCTGTAGTAGTTTAAAAAAAATTGCAGTAGTAATTATGCAAGGAAGTACTGGTTAAATTGATTTAAGTCTTAAGCTGTAGAGTTCAAACCACATGAGCAGTACCCCTCTGGTTTATAATTTCTTCTTGCCTCTTTTGAATGGATTTTTGTGCTCTACTTTATTTATTTCTGTGAGAGAACAGCAGTTCTGTAATAAAATTGAATTGATGCTCGAGTTGGTGGAAAGAAATTTACTGACAGTAAATTTACTTGGGTTAATTAACCATCTACTTAAAATCCTTCATGATAGTCTTTTGCCCACCATCCATGTTTCTGTCCTGTGGAATAATATATTCCTGCTCCATCAGTGACTTTTATCTTCTTCCTTAAGGTGGTTATGATCAGTACAATGTCTGATGGAGCAAGAAAACAACTTGCCTGCACTAGGATTTTTTTTGTCCTTGTATTGTCCAAGTGGAATAAATGTAACATGATTAGCTGGCATGTCTAGCTGTCTTTCTTTTCAATCTCTTGCCTAAAGTAGGGAACATTTTGCCAGTTTTGTGCTAGAGAGGCAGAACAGTGATGCAACCAGCAGAGTAGTGAGGTGCCCCAGCTTCAATTCTGTCCTTGTGTGGTGTCTGTGTGGAATTTGCATATTCTCTCTGTCACCAGATGGCTTTCTTATAACATCCCAAAAATTTATTTTTGGTATTGTAAATTCCTCCTTGTGTTGGTGACTTGACAGTAATGAGGGGAGAATGAGATTGTCTGAGCCAGCATAGATTCGAAGGGTGAAATGGATGTCTCCTCTAACAGAAGGAGATGTGAGACATAGATATTCATGGCCGAGATCAAAAGCCTTTCTTCATAAAGACTTGATGGTTGCAAAATAGTTGGGTTATTCAAAGATACTTTGATGATTTGGATATATTTTGCATGTTTAACTTTTGTTTTCTGATCAGGACACTGCAGGGTCAGAACGGTACGAAGCTATGAGCAGAATCTACTATCGGGGCGCCCGGGCAGCTGTTGTGTGTTTTGGTAAGAAAGATGCCATCCATGCTATACTACTTGTAGTTCACTAATGTGGAAAGCTATACTTTGTAGAAGACAAAGACAATAAATAAATCTTGTGGTTTGATTTATTTTAATCATTATAAACAACATAAATTTAAACCTTGCAAAACAAAATCAGCTGCTGTTCAGTGGTATGGTTTGCCACAAATTTATTCAATTCTAACCAATATCTGATCTTACATACTTGCATTTCTAACACATTGGATTAAATCTTTGATCAATTGTAAGGGGTATTTTAAACAATAATCCCATTTTAAAGTGTTCCTGATAGGCCTATTGTGTGCTAACATCATTGCTGTAATGGAACACTGCTGAAGAGATGGATCATGTTGTATTCATCTTAATATTATCAATGTAAGGACACACATATTGGTTTAGGGCAAGGGTTGGTCTGTTAGGTTAAAATAATGCTAACTGCAAAGAAAATACTGAAAAATTATTTAAAACTTCCAGGATATCATGGTCAAAGAATTAACTTAGATTTTTGGACATTTGTGTTCTATTGGAAAAAGACAAGCCTGGACAAAACAAGTACATTAAATCTGCTACATATTATGATATTGGAAATGAGCAGGGTCCAGAACATAGAAAGAAAGATTGAAAGGCCAAGTTACTGAAGCAAGCATGAAAGAATTCTATACCATTAGTATAAAAGTACCATACAAAGAATAGTTCTGACTGCAAAAAAAAGAAATCAAGAATGATCTATCATCCACAAAATGGAGCAAATCATGGACGAAATGTCATTTTGAAAGGAATAGGGTTAAGATGGCTCTTGAAATTGCTCAGTGGCAAGCAAGTCAGAGTTAAAGCACATCATGTGAGTGGTTTGAGAGATAGGGAATGACCCAACCAGCAGTCAGAAATCCTTCAGTCAATGGAATATAGTAGAAGAAAGAGAGACTATTGATCACTCAAAAAACGAGCCTTGAAGATTTGATGAACAGCCTGTACCTTTAATATTTAAGTACCTGTATTACTACTTTAAGCAACTTCATAAATTTGGTATATTTTGTTGTAGTCACAAACAATCCCCTTCCATGAAGCTAAATTAAATATTGCCAATTCTCATGATGTTAAAGGATTCTTTCCGCAATATTTTCCTATGGTAGGATTGTTGAAACTATCAGTATGAATTATTGAAGTTTACTGAACCAGTGAGGGAAGAAACTGTTAAACTTTGTCTCAAAATGTTGATTAATCAATTGAGATAGAAGACTAACACCGTTATCTCAAGGTTCAGAATGTGCCTACAATATAACAATTCAAAAACTTCTTTGTTCACTTTCAGATGGAAAAATAAACCTATTTGTTTTCTTGGCCTCTTTCCCCTTTCCTTCATCTTCCCTTTCTCTGTAACTTGAGACTTGCCTGATCTCCAACATTTCCAAATTGATGACTTCTGCAATGTTAATCCCAGTTCTTTGTTCTCAGATACCATCCAACCTTCTTGTTTCCAGCATTTTCTGTTCTTATTTAAGATTTCATTTTTGCTTTGGATTGCTAAATGGGTTTCCTATCTTCCAGATCTAACTGACAGTAGCAGCTATGCAAGGGCCAGATTCTGGGTGAATGAAGTCCAGAACTGTGAAGAGGTGAGATTTGTAATACTGAGAAGATTGCTTTAATTGCTGGTCTGCTGAATAACTTTTGTTTTGACATTGCATTATGAATTAAAAATTATTTTTCAGGAAAAAATGTAATAAGGAGTTTATAGACTGGGTTTGTTTGGGGATTTTGTTAGTGTTTTTCCCATTTTATCTGTTTGGGTAAAGGTTCCATTGATTAGTGCTATGAGTTCTATCTACTTAAGGATTTGGTAAATAGATTTGTTGCATGGGCTCTGCATTGCCCATTTAAAGTTTGAGTAGTTTGTAGTAAAGGGGGTCCCCTCCCCCTTTTTCCCATTTCTCCCCACCCCCACCCCCCCTCTGCTCTTGATTTACAATTTTTTTTCCTCTTTCAGCATTGCAAAATCTACTTGTGTGGAACAAAAAGTGATCTTGTGCAGAATGATCGTAATGCCCGGGGAGTTGATTACCATGATGTTCAGGATTATACAGATGGTAAAAAAAATTTGACTTTTTTCAAGTCATTGAACTACATGGTCTTAACAAGTTAATGTTATTTCTTGGATGAAAGCTAGCAAGGAAGCAGACAATAAGGCCCTATTGGTAAAAGTCTTGAAATATTCAGTGTGGATTGGCTTTGAGAGCAAGAGTAAATATTTGAACTTCAAAGTTCATCTATTGGGCAAAAGTGATGAAAGGAAAACTTGCCTTTTGCACCTCTCTGATACCTTTCCAAGAATAGTTCACGTCCAATCAAGTACGAAATCTACTCATTCTATTTAACTGCAGCCAATTCTATACATAAAGTCCAATAAGAACACTGTGAATGATGATCATGTAAGGTGTAACCAAGCAAGGGAAATAAGTTGTTGAGTGGTAAGGAAAAAAGAAACTTTGGAGTGTATACCAACCGTTCCTTAAATATAGCAGGCCAAGTCTGTAAAGTGGTTAGAAAGATTAATTTTCTTTATTAGGTGAGACATAAAATATAAACGCAGAAGGGTAGGCTTGATTTGTGTTCATTGCTAGTCAGGCCGTAACTTAAAAACGGCCTTCAATCCGATCATTATTATCAATGGAAAAATTAATTTGCACCAAATACTCTTTTCAGTGACCCCTTCAAAAAGGTTTCCCCTCCAGAATGTGCTGAGTTTTTCCACTGCTTTGTTTTTGTTTCAAATTTACGACAACACTTTTTTCCCCACGAAAAGATGAACTTTAATATATTGGTAATTTGCATAGCACTTGTATATAAAGCCGAACTTTAATACATTGAGATGGCTAAAAAGATTTATTCCGCCCTTATTAGGCTTGTTTAAATGTGTACTTTGAAATGGGGTGTAAGGATGGTCAAAGTTCAGATTTATTGTCAAAGTACATGCATGGCATCACATACAACCCTGAGATTCCTTTTCATGCAGGATAGGCAGAATCTCTACATATTGGTAATGCAAAAATCTACTCAGGAAAAGATGCCTATACAAAAGAGAGAAATATAAACCAACTGCAATACAGGAAATAAATAAGAAATAATATTCAAAGTAAGAGTCCTTAAATGAGTCTCTGATTGAGTTTGTTGTTTCGAGCCTGATGGTGGAGGGGTAGCAGCTGTTCCTGAACCTAGTGATATGAGTCTTGTAGCACCCATACTTCTTTCGTGATGGTAGCAATGAGAACGGAGCAAATCCTGGGTGGTGTTGGTTTGCTGCAGCTCTTTGACAGCAGCGTTCCATGTCGATTTTCTCAAAGGCGAGGAGAGTTTTGCCTGTGACGTACTGGGCTGTGTCCACTACTTTTTGCAGGGCTTCCCACTCCGAAGTATTGGTGCCCCCATACCAGGCTGCGATGCAGCCAGTCAGCATATTTTCCACTACACATTATACACATCTGTACAAAATGTAGCAATTTCAAATGTAGCACTACCCTTTATAACACCATACTATGGGATATTTATCAGACATTCCACAGGCATCATCCTGTACTTCCTGATATATTCTCTCTGGTTTCTCATCACTGTGCAATATCTATCTTTTAGAGATCAAAGCCAAGCTGTTTGAAACCTCCAGTAAGACTGGTCAGAATGTTGGTAAGTTTTTTCTTTTCTGCTTATAAATATTTCAAATTGTTTCCACAGTGGGCCTACCCCAGCTCCTCCCATCTTGCCACTCAACAGAATTCGGTGGTAGTTTTGATAGGCAGTGGTTTGTTGGAGTTTTGAAATGGAGTGGAATATTTTATAATAGGGATGGACTATTTTTAATGAGGTGGTGAATCAAGTGGAGTAATGGAAGCTATGGGAATGTGAATGCAAATCCTTTCATGCTTTTATTTCAGATGAACTCTTTCAGAAAATAGCAGAAGATTACGTGAATATAACAGCTTTCCAGGTGACAATAGGTAAATGCTATGGCATGATCTGCTGCCTGTAAGGATGTGAGTGAGTAGTGGTTTGGGGTGGAAGTAAATTCTGAAAGGGAAACTGTGTGTATAATATATGGTGTGAATGTGATGTCAGTCATTGTAAGGTCTGGGATTTTCAAGGTGTATCTATAATGGGTCTCAAGTTCTGTCTGTTGTCTACTCTTTTAGAAGATGAAGCTGTGAATTTGACTGAGAAGAAGAAATCGCACTATTTGTTTAGCTGTTGTCACCAATAGCACTCAGTGTGCCAAAATTTTGAGGAATTCTTGCACAAATTCCCTGGACTGAATCACCTTATTCAAACTGTTGGAATATGCTTTCAAGAAATCTGAGGATCGATCCATGTAAAGTGACTAATGGGCAATGTCGTGTCCAAATGACGTCTCTCCTTTCAACTAAAGTGACATTTTTGCTGGAAAACTACGTCTTTCAACTTGCTGTGGAGTCCATCTCTGGATAACAGCTAACTGGACAACATTTTATATTTTAGAAAGTTGCCAAGATTTTGTGTGTGATGTACATTTTCTGCCTTATTTAGTGGTAATTTAATTGTTTAATGAACAGTGGCAGATCTCAGGAGGATTCGGCACACCAAGAAGATGTCCTGACTGTCTTGCTGCTTCAAAGGCAACTAAGTTCTAGGACCTATATTTCCACTTCTGTCCATAAAATTTCTGGGTATTTTGAATGCACTGCAATTCTGTTTATTTTTGTTTCAGAGACTGCTTTGCAATGAGTACTGTTCAAGAATTGACCATATTAGTATTGGATCTTGACAATGGCAAGTAGCTGAGTATGATATGTTGCACTGAGGATTAACTTTTGGTTTGTGCTGTACTTCCTTTAGCCAGTTTTTCTACACGTTTTCAAACAGGAGAACAGCTGTGTTCCTGAATGCTTGGATTTCTGGACTTGTTCTTTGGATGGAATTTAAAATGGCATATGCTGCTTCTTTATAGTTAGTGAAGAGGAGGAGGTGGATACTGCCTGTGGTGGAAATGGTGTTTGTAGAAAATGAGGTGCCAGGCTTTGAGGACGATGATTGCAGTGGACTGCTGTGTAGTTTGAACAGCCTTGTAATCTAGGAACAGGTTTGATAGCCTTTATTAATTTTTTGATATCATGTGTGATTCCCACTTTTTACAGGTAATAACCACCGTCACAGAGACTTGAGTCAAAAAATGTTTTTCCCTCACTTACGATCATCTTAGTTATGGTTTGTATTCAGAGAATTTAAACATATCTGGCATCTGTCTTTCCCTGTACCATTTGCCATTAAATAGTAACAAAATACTTGATGTCATTTGTTGGATACTCATAACTTGTCATGCAGAATATTTTTATAGACAGAAACACTTCTTATTATCTGATGATATTTCAAACCGACTCCTAATGATTGGTTGCTTTATTGTGATATAGTTTGTTAAAAATCCTTCATTTTCTGACTCTTCCCAATTTTATTATTCTGCTATTAGGATAGCTTTTTGTTTCATGGAAGTTGCAAGGCCATGTGCTCAAGCAAAATTTGCACTTCCTTCTTTTGATGAAGCTTCCTGATTTGGTTGCTGATCTGAGCACGCAGTGTTCACAAAAGTATGAAAGTTCCTTGTCCTTAAATTAATTCCCAAGTTGATCTCAATATGATGTACATTTTAACAATGGAGAATATATAATAGGAGGAAATATTCCATGACCCAGTATCCTGTCCTCTATATTGGAAACAGTCTTTAGAGATGTATGAAAATATTTTTAGGTTCAAATTCCGTGTTACTTGGAGCATAATGAAAGCTGAACAGGTGAAACACCCTTTAGCATTGTAGCTGAGATTGTCCTGCCTCGTTGAATAACTATGCTGTCTGTACTCGTGTTCAAATATGATTGTGATTAACATGGTATGCATATGATACTTTTGTTTCTGGAAATGTTAAAATTGCTAAGGGTTCTTTCATAGAGCTGGGAGAGAGAACCAAAGCACAGGTATAATCCACTGTTAGTTTCAAAGCAGTAAACTGAAAATATAGTGTCAGATCTTTAAAACAAAGACTTGGGCTTGGCAAAAACTTAAAGCAAAATATTAGTGTTTTTTCTGTAGGGGCAGATGGCCATTTTTTTTCAAAGGTAACGAGCATTGCCCCACTATTGTTAGGATGTTTGATCTAAAAGTAAATGGTGGTGGTTGAAATTTAACATCAGAAGCAGTGAGGCAGTTCAGGACAACTCATCTTTTTTTCTATTTTTAATTCATGTCAAGGGTGATATATTAGAAATGGAGGGCAGAATTTAAAGGTTCTGGAAAAGTATAACTGAGACGTTGCTTTCTGATCAAACTCTAGTGTATTGTGCATGTCCAAAGCATAACTGTGCTTTGTGGAAATCCAATAATCAGTGCTGTGAAGTCTGTATAAACTTAAAACCAGTTCATTCAGTTGTAAACGCTATCATCTCTATTCAGTACTGACCATTTTGATTGTCGCATCAATTGTTTCTTTCAATGTAAGAAAACAATTAAATGTACAAGGCTCCAAAACTACGGTATAATTCAAAGGTGACATTATTTGTTGAAATGGTTTGTATTGTTTTTTTTTGCATGGTAAGACTTCTGTATGTTTGGTTACAGTGGCTCTGCAGTTACTTTCCGTGGGCTGCAAGGCTGTCAAGTTGCTTCACATAATCATTAACATCTGCACAATTAGGCTCTGGCCATAGGATGAATTGGATGGAGTTCTTATCGTGTCAGAGTTTAAGCGCAGCTGATACATTCTGTACTGATTGAAACTGCTGTCCAATTTCAGAATGGAAGGACCCCTTGGAGGATTTGCTGCCTGCTGTTAATCTTGGTCAGTCTTGGTTTAATGATGCTTGTTTGATTTCCCACATCGTTCCTCTGTACTCCTATGTTTTAAGTTGAAATCTGCATACTACATTCTGCAAGTTTATAGAATTAAGTATTTGGTATTATAGAATAGTATGGATTTTCTGTACTCTCTGGACATGGTATGCTTCTCTCATTTATTCTTGTATCACAAAGTAATCCTATTGGAGAAAAAAAATATTTGCTGTAACTCTGGGGGAAATGAATAGTATCTAACTATTTATAATTTGCCACAAAATACCCAGCACAATGAGAAGGGTTTTTCTGTGGAGACTTGGAATGAGAATTTACATTTATATAGCACTTTTCTTGTAAGGAAATTCACGCTAATTATTGTATTGCAAAATATTTCCAGCAATAACTGGGGTACATCTGATGCCCACTATTGCTAGCACATTAAACTCATTTGGACGAGCAGGTTAACTTCATGATGATGTGAGGATTTACAGGCACCATTTCCAAAAGAGCAGAGAAAGCTGTTACAAAGATTCTGTTTCATGTGATTGCAAGTAAAGGAAATTTCTTAATTGTCCCTGCCATGTGGAAATTTTTTGTTTTGTTACCCTTTACTTCCTATAAATGCTATGTGACCTGTTGAGTTTCTCCAACACTTTTGTGTTTTACCCAGTTAACATGCTAAGGATTTTGTATTGCAACTGAAGATATCAGATTCAGCTAACAACTTAATTAGCATGTTAAGATTGGAAGCCATTAACTTAAAATGTTAGCACCTGCAAAGATGAGAGAGGTAGCAAGAATGCTGAGTATAAGAAATGCATTTTCCTTCTCTGTTTGATTTATCTAGTATTGAACATGAATACATCTGAAATAATTAGTTTGGAAATTAAAACTGAGGGGTACTGATCTGAAATGTCTGTTTATTTTTAAACCTTTCCACAGATGCTGTGTGAGCTACTTCTGTATTTCAGATTAAATTTCCAGCAATTTTGTAGTA
Source organism: Narcine bancroftii (assembly GCF_036971445.1). NCBI lineage: Eukaryota > Metazoa > Chordata > Chondrichthyes > Torpediniformes > Narcinidae > Narcine > Narcine bancroftii. Next base: position 43,654,735 of record NC_091477.1, read on the forward strand.
AAATGCTTCTGTATAATTTGGAAATAACATTCACTGATTTTTCTCAAATAATGAAATTTTGGCATGTCAATTCAGACATGTGGGTTCGAAACCAGTAGTTTTCAAACTTCAAAGGAAATGGGACAATGAGTATTTTTCTCAAGCAAAATATTTCAGTAACAGTTGGGTCTAGAGCAGTGGTTCTCAACCTTTTTTCCCCACTCTCATAACACTGTCATTCCTATTGCCATAGGTGTTCTGTGATTAGTAAGATGGTCTGTGAGTGGGATGGGAAGGTTAAAAAACCACTGCTCTAGACCCAATTGTTATGGAAATATTTTGCTTGAGAAAAATTGTCATTGGCCCATTTCCTCTGGAGTTATGAAACCGTGCACATAACGAGTCAATTAAGATCAAAACAGTGATTTTCAAACTTTTTCTTTGCACTCCCATACCACCTTAAGTAATCCTTCACAGAGCACCTATGGCATAGGGATTACTTTAAGGTGGTATAGGAGTGGAAAGAAAAAGTTTGAAAACCACTATTCTAAACTTATTATCACATTCTGATGATGCCTATTTGTGAAAGGCAGATTTAAAGGCAATTGAGTGACAAGAGCTTTGTTTTCATTTGGTGTAAATTGAACTAAGTGCAGGAGCCAGGAACTCAATGACTGGTGACAGATTTAAAGGTAGGTTAACCCAGCAGTCACTAAAGGAAGGGAGGTCAAGTGGAGCAGCCACTGTGGAGTGGCCAGCATGTTTTCAAATTTCTTATCATTTGTCTGTATGTGTACAACCAGACAAAACAATGTTTCTTTAGTCCTTGGACACTGGCAAGCAGAGCCTGAGGAAGTGGTGCAGATGTTGGCCATGACAGCAGCTGCTCCAAAAAATGGCTTCAGTTAAAAGGCACAGGTAAGAACAGCTGAGATCAGGTAAGATCTTTTGTAATAGCACAGACTGAGCAGTGGGAATGTGCTCCATGCAGATGTAGATAATCAGGAAAACCACCAGTAACTACCCTGATGACTTCACCTGTTGGATTGGATCCAGATGCAGCTCCTTATAGACCACATTGGGCAACTGGAAGCTAGATAAAATCTGGATGAATCAGGAAACAGAAGAGGTGACCTACTGGAGTTAGAGGGAGGCAGATAGGTTAACGTCACCTCCAATTGTGGGTCTTGATGTCCAAATTATTCCCAGCACAATATTATGAAATTGCAATTTGTTCCAAAATGGAAAATATTCAGTTGCCTATACTAAAAAGGATTGTCCAAAGTATGAGTGAAATGGTATACACAATAGAAGAGAAAGGTATGTGCTCGATGGGAGTTGTAGGAAATGCAATAAACAGTGGGTGGCCATGATAGATGGGATCTTTAGGAAGCAGAATCAAAAACCCCATGTGATATGGCACCTTCTTCACACAAAATCTTCAACACAGAGGTATGGCACAGTTATTGTCTAAATTAAGACCAACTAATTAGAAATATTGGCAAGAAACTCTCTTTGGAGAATACCAGGAGCTTTTTTAAGGAAAAAGTGCAATTAAAGTTTATAATCATAATGTAATGTGTTGATAGGCACGAGAATAAACTAATTATGGAGACGTGCATGGCTGAAGGATAAATATTGGTAAAAACACCTCTACAATCTCCATCTCTACCGAGCACCACAGGGATGCCCCCTGCCCTGCATTCTGTATATCTAGGCCTGTGTGGCTTGGTATGACAACACCTTGTTGATGATATAACAATTACAGTGTGGAAACAGGCCATCTCAGCTCCTCTAGTCCCACCTACCTGTCCATAACCCTCCAATCCCCTCATATCCATACACTTATCCAACCTCTTAATGACAAAATTGACCCTACTGCAACCACCTCTCAGCCACCATTCTAAGTGAAGAAGCTTCCTCTCATTTTACTTCTAAACTTTTTCTCCCAACCCTTATGACCCCTCGTTTCAATCTCACCTACCCTCAAGGGGAAGAGCCTATTCACATCTGCTTTTTATCTATCCCCCTCATAACTTTAAATACCTCTATCAAATCGCCCCTCAACCTTCTACACTCAATGAATAAAGACCCAATCTACTCAATCTTTCTTTGTATTCTAGATACTGCAATCCAGGCAACATTTCAGCAAATTTTCTCTGCACCCCCTCTACCTTATTGATATCCTTCCTATAATTTGGGGACAAGAACTGCACAACAGTATTCCAAATTTGGCCTCACCCATGCTTCAACAGTCTCAACATCTCCTCCCAGCTCCTATTATTCTATGCTTTGATTTATAAAGGCCAACATTCCAAAAGCTACCTTTACCACCTTTACTACATGAGAATCCACTTTCAAAGAACGACAAACTGCTATTTCAAGATCTTTCTCTGTTCCTCTGCATTTCTCAATGCCCTCCCTTCACTGCATATGTCCTGTTTTGATTATTTCTCCCAAAATGAACCACTTCATACATCGATATTAAACTCTATCTGCCATCTTTCAGCCCACTTTTCTAAGCAGTCCCTGAAAACCATCTTCACTATCCACAACTCCCTATTTTTGTATCGTCCACATATTTACTAACCCAATTTACCACTCCATCATCCAAATCATGAATGTAAATGACGAATAACAAGGGACCCAACACCGAGCCCTGAGGCACACCGCTTGTCACTGGCCTCCATCCTGACAGTTATCCACCATGACTTTCTGGCATCTACCTTCTAGCCACTGTTGAACCCATCTGATTATCTCAACGGTAATACCTAGTGCCTGAACCTTCCTTATGGAACCTTATCGAAGGCCTTCCTCACTAAAATCCAAATAGACCACATCTACTGCTCTACTCTTATCAACCTTCCTAGTCACCTCCTCAAAAAATTTAACAAGATTTGTCAAACATGACCTTCACTGCACAAACCCATGTTGGGTGTCCCTGATTAATTCCTGCCTCTCTAGATAATACATATTATCTCTAAAAATAATTTCTACCAACCACCGATGTCAAATTTACTGGCCTATAATTGCTGGGCCTACAGCTGGAGTCTTTTTTAAACAGAAGAATCATGTTTGTGACACGCTAATCCTGCGGCACCATTCCCCCCCCCCCCCCCCCCCAGTGACTTGAAAAATCATTGTCAGAGCCTCTGCTATTTCCTCCCTGACTTCCCTCAAGGTCCTGGGGAAAATCCCATCGGGACCTGGAGACTTATCCACCTTTTATATGCCTCAAAAGTTCCAATTCCCCCCTTTCCTAATCCCTACATTTTCCATAATTACTCATTTTGCTTGTCTTATCCTACACGGTTCCATATCCTTTTCCCTAGTGAATAGCGAAGAGAAGAACTCATTCAATATCTTCCCCCATCTCAATTGGCTCCGTGCACATTTGTCTGCTCTGATTCTCTAAGGGATCAATTTAATCTTTCACACTCCTTTTGCTATTCACATTTGTAAAAACCCTTTGGATTTACTTTCACCTTGTTTGCTATAGCCACCTCAAACCTTTTCGCTATCCTAATTTCTTTCTCAAGCTTTTTACAATCCATGTATTTTCCAAGCATCTCATCCATACCTTGCTTCTTGTATTTAATGTAGGCCTTCCTTTTATTTCAAACCAACTTTCTAATCTCTCTTGAACTTTGGCCCTGTTCTGTGGCCTCAAAATCTCACTTTTAAATGCCCTCCAATTCTCCTTTACCTCCTTCCCATAAAACAAATCAGCTCAAACCACTCCTTGCAAATCCCTTCTCATTTCATCCAAACTGGCTTTTCCCCATTCAAAAACCTTAATCTTTGGACCAGACCTATCCCTTTCCATTATTTTGAAACTAATGGTACCATGATCACTGGATCCAAAGTCCTCTCCAATACACACCTCAGTCACCTACCCTATCTCATTCCCAAACAGTAGATCCAGCACTGCCCCTTCTCGAGTGGGTACCTTAACATATTGCTGCAAAAAAATATCCTGCACATATTTTACAAATTCTAATCCATCCAGCCCTTTCACAGAATGTTTCCCTATCTATAGTAGGAAAATTAAAAATAATAAGGGGTGGTGAGTCAGCATACAGGAAGGAGTTTGAGAGTTTGGCTTGAATGGTGTACTAACAACAACCTCACACTCAATGTCCCTAAAACCAAGGAACTGATTGGATTATACACCTCTGGTTTTCCCTTCCAATGATCATTGGGGAATCAGATGTGGAGAAGGTGAGTAAATTTAAATTCCTGGGAGTCGCTATCTTGGAGGTCCTTTCCTGCACCCAACACAAATGTCATTGTAAGGAAAGCATGTCAGAGCTTGTACTTCCTCAGCACTTTGTGGAGGTTTGATATGACACTGAAAACCTCTACAGATATGGAATGGAAAGTGTGGTAACCAACTCCATCGTGGCCTGTTATGGGGGCTCCAATACCTCTGAGCAGAAAGCCTTGCAGGAAGATAGTGGATACAGCCCAATATATCACAGGAAAAATCCCCACCATTGAGAAAATTTACACTGGAGAGCAGCAGCAATCATCATACCACCCAGGACATGGTCTATTCTTGCAACTGCCATCAGGAAAGAGGTAGAAGTGCTAGAGACTTGTACCACCAAGTTCAGGAACAGTTTGCTACCTCTCCACCATCAGACTCCTCAACAACACTCAGAGACTCATTTATGGACTCTTACTTTTAATATTTTTTCTGTATTGCAGTTTGTATACAAAAGAAAAATATAAACAGTCTTTTCTTGAGTACATTTTTTCACAATTGACAAGTTGAAATTCTGCCTGGTTAGCAGGGGATAAAAATGTCAGGGTTGTATGTGGAGCCGTGTATGTTCTCTAATAAATCTGACTCGGATTGAAGTTTGAAAGAGCTGTTCTATTTCCAAGCATTCAGGAGTATTGGAACTGGAGCTGTACCAATAGATGGAAAAAGATCTCCGTCCAAATTGGGGCGGTACTGGGTAAAGCCAGAATTTATTGCCATGCCTCAAATTGTATGTCTTGAATGAACTAGCTGAGTTTTTAGTGATTATGTATTGTAGCTATATTACTAAGATTTTTAAAATTCCAATTAATCTGAATTTAAATTCTACATCTGCCATGAAAGAATCATAACTTTTTCCTCCAGCTCCCCTCCTCTTTCTCTATCCCTCTATCTCCATTTTTCACAGAAATACATCCTCCCCAATCAATGCTTAGCTTTTCTCTCTGGCCCTCTTTATCCATGTCCGCCTCTTGGCTGTTGGTCGATTGTCCGCCCTGCCCCTTCTTCCCATACCTTTTTATTCAGGTGTCTGCCTAGTTTTTGCTCATACATGGAAGGACTCAAGCCCAAGATGTTGGTTATATATCGTTGCCACCTGGGACTTCCTGAGTTTATCCAGCACTTGTGTATTTACTACAATTACAACATCTGCAGACTTTCTTGTTTCACTCAATTCTTTGAATGACAACTAAAGTCGGTCAGGATTTTATTCTGTATGATTAGAATGCTAAATGTGAATTTTGATCAGTTTTTATAGAAATAATCTATTTTTTAGAGGTAGTTTTTTTTTATAAACTACCAAAAGAAAGAGACTAAAGTTAGAGCAAGGACTTCAGGAATGGTTAGGAAATGCACTTAAACATTAAGGCTGATAGAAGTTTGTTAAATCAATGAATAGATGGCATAGCAGATATTGCCAGGGACCAGACCTGGGTTCGAATCCATGCTGCCTGTAAGGAGTTTGTACGCTCTCCCTGTGTTTACGTGGGTTTTCTCCGGGGCTCTGTTTTCCTCCAATATTTAGATTTCTAATTAATTCTAATAAAGGAGATGTAGATGGTCAAATTGCATATAAGATCTAGAAGAATAGGGATAGACTTGAGCAGCTAAATTGTCCGTTCCTATTCTTATCGATCAAAACACAATGTCCCTTTGGGTGGCCAAATACAGAAAAATATAAAGAGTTGTGGTCCAAACGATATTAAGCCCAGTGGTTTTCAACCAGTTACACTGCAAGAAAAAGTGGTTCTAGACCAGAAAACCCGTGCCATGGAAAATTCATTTTCTATCAAAATAAATGTGTGGCACTACCGAACAGTTTAACTGTTGACATTACAGTAATTTATTGATGTGTTCACATATTACAGTAGGCATTTTTGTGCTGCTCTTTAATTTAAATGAACACAATAACATTCTTTAAAACTCATTCAAAAAGTGCAAAATAAAAAGTTGGATTCAAAATAAGAACGGAGAAAATATCACAAAAAAGGGACAAAGTAGTCTCCAACATTCCTCCTCAACTCTCAGTGAATACAGTTCAGGGCCCAAGTGTCCACCTTAATGCTTATGATGCAATGTGTAAATCTATAGCTGTTATTAAAGTCGACAGATGCCTTGCAAATCAAAAACATTTTCAGTTCCGCCATGTTTAATCAACAGAGGTAAATATATATTTTTAAACTGAGGTAAATGTTTTCTTCAATGAGTAACATTGCAATTGTTGTCCTAGTAGTTGTTCAAATCTAGTGTTGAAACTAAGAAGTGCAGTTTGTTGTAGTAATGGGCCTTATTCCATTTTATTTTTAAAATACACCCTGGGCCACTTAAAAATGAACAATGGGCCGCAGTTTGGCCACCCCTGCTTTAAAATACTGGCATATTAATTCATATAATCCAACAGATTTCAATTGATATATTTACCATTCACCAGATTTAAAAAAAACTGTACAGTGTAGTGTTGGTTGGCTATATGGAGAAATGTGGGTCATGATGGAAAGAGCATTGGTAAATGATGCATTCAGGTACAAACAGAAACATTTAAAAAATAACTTCTAGTTTATGCTTTAATTGCTGATCCTAACAAAAATGTGAAAAAAACTGTATAAAGGTATACAGCAACAAACTTAAGAAATTTCAGTAAATGTAACTTTTATTCTCTGACTGCATTTTCACCATGTACAAATACAGAAGATCTACTTTATTTTGGTGTTTCACAGGACAGTTATTTAACCATTGAACATATCCCTCACTATGGATCGTGATTTGGTTTGATATACTTCTGGTACATAATCAAAATTAAAAAAAAAGATTACAACCAGAAATCTGTTGGCCTTTAAAACAGGCCTTAACGGCAGATTGTAAAATTTGACAACAGAGCTATACAGTCACTGCAAAGCAACAATTAAATATATACTGAGCTTTGATTATTGTACAGGCAAAAATAGTGAGAACACGTTGCGCAGACGATACAGCTCAAAAGACACTGCATTCCAACATATGGCGTAGTGAAATTACCTTTTTTTGTCCACTGTATCCACCATTTCATCTCGTTTCATTTACTTTATAATCATGGGCTGTTTATTTATGAACAATGATAAATCTTAGTTCAGGAAATAATACCCTCACATGATCATTTCAAGCCTCTCTCTACTCCTCATAATTCTGTGTAATTGGTGAATTACGCAATACAGCCCAATGAAGGTAAACTTCACTTACGGGATGGTACTCTTTATCTTAGTTTTCCTTTATAATGTGTTCAAGTGGCCAAAATACTACATCAATTTAAATTTAAATTGGTTACCAATATTGCCAATGACCAATTTGTATACCATTTCCATGGCATTATGCAATCCCCCTTCAACTGGGCTAGGAGTACCACATAGATACTCCCTTGCTTGCATGTTTTTAAGTAATGCTTTTAAATCTTAAGACAGCAGCCAGCAAATTGGCACTTCTCAAACTTGTCAGGGGCAGCGATTGCATCAGTTCTAGTCAAGGCAGGAAACTTAGAAATTTCTCACATAACATTGAAGAAATTTGTAGATTAACAAATTTCAGCAATACTGACCAGCTTATTCAAATGATTTGTCAATACTTCAAAATGTATTCGCTTCTTGTAGTCATTATTTTTCAAGTCACTGAATTGTCAGATATTCTGCACAGTGTATACTACAGTAAAACACTCACCTACTCTGGGAAGTGATATAATTTATCCTCGTTCACAACTTTTAAAGATCCTCTCAGAACTAAAACCTCCCTAATTCAACTCCACAAAGTGGCTGATTATCAAGTAGATTTTCTCCATTAATTTCTTTTGTTCCTAATGTCTGTTTAGATGCAAAACACTGGGTGCTACCTGCTCTCATAACTTGACCATTCTTAAAACAGACACTTGTGATATATTCATCTATATCCAAAAGTGTATATATAAAAAGAAATACACACAATACACTCTTTGTAGCATGAGTCAACAGATGTCGATCAGGACAAGTGCATCAACTATTTACCTTCCAAATCTAATTTTTTTTAAAGGAATGAAGCTTCAGCATTTACAAAAGAAAATCAATTAGACAGTTTTTCAAAGTGTTTGAAAAGCCTGGGAATACTGTAGTTTGCACAAGTCACATAAGAGCAAATATAAACCTCTTCAAGTTTAGTTAATAATAATCAGTAAATGTCTGTCTCTATAAAAGATGACAATCCTATTCCAAAATACTATCTGCAATATAAACAAAAGTAAGATGGTTCAGTATTTTCTATCCAATCCAAAACCTGTTCAGTGAGTCGTTAAAATTTGCCATGGGCTTCACCCCCCCCCCCCCCCAAACCAAACAATGCACTTTTCATATTTGTGAATTACCTTAAAGGTGAAATATGCATATCAAACATGAGCCTGAAAATTTGGCTTCAGGTAGTTAGTTGACTACCTTCAGCAAGTAGATCTTGCTCACAAATGCAACTAGTTCAAGCATTTTAAAGTTTCAAATTAAGAAAGGCCTGATTGGTTTACCTCATGCTAAACTTGCATAATTGGAAATCAGATGGCAGAGCTCTGGACATGTAGTAGAGTTTCTATTTTCATTTGATTAAGAGTAATGAGGGAAAAAACGTACAGTCTCTCGGTTGTTGGCTTGTATAATTGTGAAACCGGGCACCACTCAAAAACGCAGTAACATTTGTAGAGAAAATCCTTTTGACCAATTAAAGTAACCATTTAATTTCTAAGTTTTAAAAAGTTCTTCACAACATTAGTACATTGTTGTAATGTGGATATTTCTCATGCAATATTTCTATTTGAAATCATTAGGTAAATATTTTAGATACAAGAAACCAATAAATATCCTTTGACTTACACTATATATAAACACCAATACGAAACACCAATGACATCATGCTTTTTGAAATAGATTGCCCATGTCTGTGCCATCTGATGAACACAACCCATTTAACCTATTGCACTTTATGAAAGATGGGGATAGCAACGTTATCCTATTTGTTTAAACAACAGCAGAGACAGTCATGCAGATTAAATTTCTATTTCTCTCCATTACTCAAAGCATTACTGTAAACCTCAAAGCAAGTATTTTGTGCTCCTAGGAGAACTTCAATTTATTTTAAATCTGAATGACCCACTTGCACAGAATTTTATGAGAAGTGTCTTACTCTTGCACTATTTTAGTCTTTGGGAAGTGAACCAGGACTATCACAAATTTCTACATCTTAAAATAATCTAACATGCTTGCTTGGAGAAATAAATAGGTCTTTACTTTGGATTCCATCAGCTATTAGCAGAATATCTTCGAGGAAGCCACTGGTCTTCCTTAAGAAACATCTTGATGTTATGAAAAATGCATAGTTTGCATTCTGGAAGGAATAATTCAAATTAATACATTTTCTTAATCATCTTATAAATTCTAATGGATTCTGATTAATGCAAAATATTACCTCCACAATATAGACTTAAAAAAAACCTGCCAAACAAATATTGAGGCATAAATATGTATACCCTATAAATTGATATAATGAACTTTTTGGTGGCTTTTTTAATAGATTCCAAAACCATTGATCTTGGGAGCCATAGACAACTTATCAAAAATGGTGTTTTTGACTATAAGTGGAAGTGATGGTAAAATCTTGATTTCTCACTTTATATTGAGAGAAAAATAAAGCAGCAAAAAGGACCTAAATTTTATTTGCATTTGGTGGTCATATTAAAAAATAATCGATTCACTGAAGGAAAAGAAATAACTAATTTCAACAACATTCTGTTACAGGATGAGGAAATCTCAACGTACCTTAGTTAGGGATGCAAGATTCTCATTTCTAACTGATATTTTGCAACTCCTTTTGTAAATGCCTTTGTGAAATATTAATTCTCAATGGGAACAGGGTGTGGTGCCTTCTTGCATTGTTTGGAGATATTGGAATGGCAAGTCGAGTTAGTGAATTATAATGAATTGTATAAATAACAAGAGAATGCTTACAGAACAGTGCCTAATGAGGATAATATTTCACCCAGACAGGAAGAAAATCTTGGATGTTTAAAGTTTGAAAATTGGCAATTAATATTAAGATCTACAGAAGGGTGAACATGTGAAGGTTATTAGTGAATGAGACACCTCAATGGGACTGGTAATTAAATCGATCAAAATAAAATCCGAACAGGTGCTCAAAATACATCATTAAAATGACATGTTTGAACTATTCAGTAGCTCAGGCAGCATCTGTCAAGACAGGAATGCATGGAAAATATTTTAACTTTTCATAACTTATGTACTTTTGCCTTCAGGCCAACTCAAGCTCAAATACAATCCTGTATTTGCACAATGGTCACTTTCTCTTAAGCAGCAAGTACTGCCAGTCGTTAACCATACAAGATTTTACATCCAAGCCCTAATATTCCACCAAGCAGAATTTAAACTGCTGAATAAAATGTATTTGCTCTTATTCAAGAAGTTCTTGATTTGCACCATTCCACCTGCTGCAGACAACAAACCCAATGGAGGGAACAATGTGCTGAAGAAACTTGGGACAAGTAGCATCCATAGGAAATGAAGAGTAACCAACGTCAGATCCGAAGGGCCCATGCCCGAAACACTGGTTAGCCTTCCTATAGATGTGCATGACCTGCTGAGGTTCTCTAACATATTTCTGTATTGCACTCGACTCCAGCATTTGCATTATTAAATGCAAAATGTGACATGTAATTGCCATACTTGATTTTCTTTTCATGTGGTAAATATCTTTTCTACTTTCCCTGCAAAAATAATGTACTGCAGAACTATTACAATATGAAATATTGAAAGAAAATATCCTGCTTGGTTAAAGTACTTTTAATTGTGACCTGGTTTTAAATGATTGGCACACACTGTTGCACTTGGTTCTTGTACATCTTATGGCGCTGTTTAGAGTTCCAAGTTGCTATCAGTATGATGGATGGTATCCCTGAAATCTTGATTAATATTATTCCAGCTGTATCACATCAAACTTGCATGTGAATATTTATAGTTATCTTTGATGAGAAGACCAACAACAGTATTTCTTAAATTATGATCTTGTAAAACTTGGATTATGGATCCAGATTGCTTGTTTTGAATTAATGCAAATACCAATTGCTTATGCTAGACTTTTCTATAAATGTTTGCTTTCCTTTTCATATTTACCCAATAAAATTCAAAGTAAAATTTTCAAAGTTCTGGTCACCTCATTATAGAAAGGATGTGGAAGCCATGGAGAGGGTGCAGAGGAGATTTACTAGGATGTTGCCTGGATTGGGAAACAAGTTTTATGAGGCAAGGTTAGCAGAGCTGGGACTTTCTCTTTGGAGGGTAGAAGGATGAGAGACTTGATAGAGATTATGAGAGGCATAGATAGGGTGGACAGCCGGTGCCAGTTTCCCAGGGCAGGACTGGCAAACTCCAGAGGACATATGCACAAAGTTAGGGGAGGCAAGTTTAGGGGAGACATCAGGGTTTTTTTAAAACAGATTTGTGGGTGCCTGGGGTGGTAGTGGAGGCTGAAATATTAGGGACATTTAAGAGACTCAGGCATTTAAATGAAGGAAAAATAGAGGGTAGGGTGGGTTTAGTACCCTTTTTTACCCTTTTCAGCTGAACATCGAGGGCTGAAGGCCCTGTACTGTGTTATTATGTTCTAAAACACAATCCACGTATATATAAAACATGAACACTCAAGGCACATGATGTTTTAGCACTCAGTCTTCAAGGAGACAAAAAAATTAATTCTGCACTTAAAACTTTAATATGTCTCCAGGATCAGATGATAGATAATTCTAATTCATAATTCCATATCAAAAGACCACTTGCATTTACACCATACATGAATGTTGATATCAAAATTGCTTCAAAATGAAATGGGATTTTAAATATAAATATTAACCACAAATTTCTAACTTTTTCCGCAGAAGGTCTTTTTAATACATTAAAATAGAAATCAATCTATTTTGCTCATTCTATTCCATAGAATCTATGAAAGCAGTGTCGGGTATAGTGCCACTTATTTTTGTTTCAGTTTTGCTAACTAGGCCTCAAAGAACTGTTTTAATTACTAACATGAACAAAGCTATATGCCTGAAATAATATTAACACAAGATTATTAGGGGTACCAGGCATCATATACTGATGGCAACTTGGGACTCTAAACAGCAACCACAAGATGTATAAGAACTGGATGCAACAGTATATATCAATCTTTTAGCACACAAATTTAAAACCAGGTCACAATTAACTGGTATTTTTAAAAATATATGTACTTCAACCTGTTCATTATTCAGCATCCACAGCTGGTTAGGCGGTTTTGAGGGAGTCAGTGAAACCAAATCATTGAAAATTATTACATCAATTAACAAATTTATAGTTGATCAGCATTCTTTCACAGCATGCTTGTTAACTGGGACATATCAAGAGATAGAGTCTACTCTGTGGGTGCTTTTGCTCAGTTCATGTGGAAAAAAAACTTTTTGGCCTTTTATTTAAAAAGTTTTTATCCATCAATACATACTAACTTTTTCTCGTAGGAATCTAGAAACAAGTGATGAAAAAGTAGACTCAGCAAGATATTTAACTGAAAGCAATAGCCTAAATTTACCATACCCAATCCCAATCATCATCTGAAATAATTGTATGATGGATATTAGGAATAGAAGCCTAATCAATATGATTATCTTAAAAGGACTCCCGAAATAAAGTGCACTATTTTTCTCCCTGCTAAAATTAGCTGGATTTGACAGATTTTGATTCAGGACTTTCTTTATCAAGAACATCTTTTCTGCAGTTAGTCAACATTCAATTTACAAATCTTTGCCTCAAAGGGTTTTAATTAATTAAAATGTTCTTAACAGAGGTGTCATTTGCTATAATGAAGGCCGGGAATGCATTTGGAGCAATCATTCATAAGGAAGCTATTCAAAATAGGTGGGGTGTGCTCTTGTGCATCTCTTCTCTTCCATCTGGCAATAAGGACCAATCAATAAATGACGTATGTTTCAGCTTGTAAAAGCAGTTTGCTTTTGATTTACAACATCCTCAAAAGAGGATAACTACCTCAGACTTCTTTCCCCACCATCCATGTCAGCTGGTATCACCCACAAAAATTAAAGTTTACATATCGCAATACACCTCAGACTTCTTTCCCCACCATCCATGTCAGCTGGTATCACCCACAAAAATTAAAGTTTACATATCACAATACAGAAATTAATGTGAAATGGGTCTTTAGGAACTTAATCCTTTGATTAACTGGTGGGGAGCAGCAATTTTATAATAGAATTGCAGCGTGATTAAGATACCATAATTGCCTGATAGTTTCAATTTAGACTAGCCTCACAATTAGCATCACTGTGCTTTGTCCAAAGATTTAATAGTTGCAGCTGGCTATGGATTATGCATTATGACATGGTTGGCCCATTCATAATTAATTAAAACTGACAACCAAAGCAGAAAATATAAAATGATTACTTGAAGTTTTTGGAAGTAGAGTATAACTTGAACTGGATGCAACATCTGACCCACTTAAAAGGCAAAATAAATATTTTTCAATTACCTTTAATGCAAGTTAATTTGCATCAATCACTATTATACAATGAGTAATTCCACTCTTGCTCAGTGCATCCAAGGTAAATGTAGAAATGGTACAAAGATTATATTCGGGACCATACCAAAACCTAGAGGGAAGTTTTTGTTTGGTAGAGTGCGTTGAGCTTATTTTAGTTCAGAGAACATTCTTCCAGCCACACCATTTGGTATAACATTCAACTGTCTTGAATAGGCTCTTCAATGAATTGCAATTACTGCTGCACTGACAACTGAATGCAGTATTATTTACTTGCACTCTAATAAAAACTTGAACATATTATCAATGAATAAATAAGTTAGTTTGCATTTAGGCCAATTTACATACAATAGGAATCATTAATTATATTTTTGTATTCATTAGCAAGTATGAGGAATGTAACATTTTCTTTCCTGGTCGGGGCTGGTTGATTAATTGCAGAATAGCTGTTGCAATATTCAACAACACACGGCAATTCCAAGGTCAGATTATTTATTTCTCCACTATTGCATTTAAAATATATATTGGTAATCTTTTGGCTTTAAAGTAACAAACAATTTGTGTTGCATAAAGGGCAATGTTGTGTAATAAGTGTAGAAAATATCCAGGCTTATTTCTGGAGGCTAAATATATTCAGCTGGTAGAGAAGACTAGAAAACATTTGAATCTTAATTTCAAAAGGCATCTAATCCCCTACATTACTCCATTAGTTAAAAGTAATTCACATGGTTACCATGAACACTGACTTGTGAAATCCCAGGAGGGCTGTATCTCTTGTGTTCAGAAACGATACTGGACGTTGAATAAACATAAGATTTATACATTGCTGTAAAATGTCAAAGACAAACCATTATTTTCGAAGGGCTTGTGATTAAAAAATCTATTTGCACAGCAGTTTTAAATGGAAAAGTCTTAACTGGTCATGTTATGATGGCATTCAAGTTCACTTTGAAGTCTGTTGGACCAACAGAATGACTTTGAGCTGAAGTTACTTCTAATATTTCCTTGGTTTTGCATCTTACTTCCAGAAAATGAAAAGAACATTCTCATAAAATGTAAAATTCTTTGAATAATGGAACATTTTAAACAGTTGTTTTTAAAATAAAGTTGAAGAAACAAAATAAACCAGAATTAAACTGTATATTTTTAAAAAATCACTGATAGTGACTTCTGAATGTCACTTTGAAAAGCCAAATTTTGTCCAGTTGAGAAGCTTGTGCCTCACCATTAACTGACTAGTTTGACTGAAATGAGCTGAGATAACGCCTCTCAGTGAAATACATGACACATTTAGTATGAAACTGGCTAAGAAATAAACATCACATCAGAAGATCGGTAACATTATCTGATCATCAAGGCAGTGGCAACAAAATGTCAACAAAAAAGTCAACACATAGCTCAGCTAATATTCCAACCAATATCTAAAAAAATAATTTTTGCTCTAATATTTGTTTTTGTAAATGTATGCTCATCTCAACACACCAATACACAAAGAAAATGTTCTTGTTTTGCCTGTGTACATCAAAGTTTGGCATAGCCCAGGCTAAATTCAAAACAATACCCAGCTTTATTATTCCATCAGCAATTAAGTTCTATTAAGTGAACATTATGATTAACAATTAGTGCTGGATTCAGAAATAATGTAAACTTGGACCTTAATTGGCTCACTAATTTTACCTTACTTGAAATAGACTTTTGTTTCCTGCTTCTAATCTTGTTTTGTGATCATTTCCAGAGTAGAGGATATTGCTCCAAACCCTTTTTCTGCACAAGACATAGAAGGGAAGTTCATTCTTCTCAATTGGATTATATTTGGACTTTGATTCGAGAAGTGAAATAAAAATAACATTGTACTATCTACTTCCCAGGCAATCATTTTGAATGGTGGATAATGATGTTCATTTATCAATTGAAATGAAAATTTCCTATGGTTGTCATAAAACAAATGTTACGAGAAGCAGATTTAATCAGTTCAATGAATTTACTAGTCCACAGTATGCACAGATTACAACACATCAACTATTCCTTTCAGTGATTGGCTACAGCTAGGTATGGAACTAGATTGAGCATACAATTCCAAAAACATGCTAAATGAATTTACTGATCTTGTGTTAAGTGACCATTATACCACATCACATTAAAAAGCTACATATAACTAGGTTCACTGGGATCAAAAAATAATTGGCCTTGCTGTAGGTTTAACAATATTCTGCATGACCTGAGCATGCCTGTTTTATGTCCAAAGAACAATCGTTCTGAGGATATTGGGAAGATGAACATGTGGTTCAATTTTACATCTGTCCAAGTTTATTTAACTCGAAGTAACCTATAGCTATTGGAATTATGCTTCTTGCATCTGTCAACTAAGTTGACCCCACCCACGTGTACAACACACTCCTGCCAGATGGACACC
The DNA here is from genome assembly GCF_036971445.1 of Narcine bancroftii. Taxonomy (NCBI): domain Eukaryota; kingdom Metazoa; phylum Chordata; class Chondrichthyes; order Torpediniformes; family Narcinidae; genus Narcine; species Narcine bancroftii. Next base: position 43,670,964 of record NC_091477.1, read on the forward strand.
ATAAATAGACAATCCATTCACTGAATATTCATGAATCTGATGATTGCAAAGTCTGGAATAAATGGTTGTTAGGTGGTGGCATGATTTCTCTAATTTCTCCTGGTTCCAAAGGAACTGGACCACATGGATCATGTTCATTACAGCTAAGTCGGCCATCTAGCTTGGAGATGAAGAGCGCTCCATCCCTATGATCCGTGCAGAAAGAACTGGGGCACAGCTCGCAGAATGAGACTGCCTCTTTTCCACATACATCACATTGATGCCATGGACATTCCCATTTACCTAATAAAACAACAGGAAGAGTCATCAGAAGTGTACAATAGGCAGAAACGTTTCTCAATATGATGTACACCAACAATAATCATCATTAGTAATTGCTCATCCGAGCAAAAAGATTCAAGAACAAACTGTAAAATTTGAATGACAATGATAAGCTACTATTTAAAACCTACCAGAAGACCGCATGCAGAAATAAGACATCATGTGTTTCATGACATTACTCAATTTTCCAAATGAAAAACCAATTGCTTTATCCAAATTAAAAATGTCTCTGAGAAAACTGGATCAGTATGTCTCACCTTGAGCCAAGATACAGCTCAACTGAATTATCCATCAAACAGGGAGAAAATAGAAATGAAAATTTCCTGGTTTGAACTATAGAACAAGGAATGGGGGGGAAACAGAACTGAGCTCTTAATTTAACAACATAAGCAGAAGAGGAACTAAAATGCAGAATATGAAAACCCACAAGACTTATGATGTCAGAACACTTGAGTGCACAGAACAAATGACTTGTGTTATTTGATGTAAAGCGATTGAATATCTAAATACAACCAATCTGATTAAAAGATTGCATTATCTTAAATGCATTTATAATCAAAATAGGTTTTCAGGGAATAAGCTGATGTTGATGTGGTTCAATGTTTTGATATGGGTTAAGGAGGATAAAGAATGGCAAGGTTAAACCAGAAAAGGAAACATTGTGAAACAGTTCTGGCAAATTTTTCTAACAAAAAAAGCATTTTGCTGAAATAATAAGAAATTAATCTAAACCAATGGAAGGCAGGAAAGAAAAATGGCTGACTAAAGATGTAATGGAATGGCAACAGCATAATCCTGAAAATAGAGTAACATTATAAATCATTCAACGATTTATAAAAGGTCATATACCTGGAAAATATTTAAGGAAAAGTTCTTAAATTGAGAAGGCGGGATGAAATTTTTCGCACAAGAGTAACACATTATTCAAACTGCTATGCACATCAACACTCTAAAAAATTGTTAGCAATTTTGGGAAAATTCAGAAATAAGGAATCTGAATATTTAGAAAACAGGGCACCACAGGGCAGTGAGCTTAATGTCAGTTGTGCACACATGACTTGGGGTAATTTGAGTGACAGGGTCTACAAGTACTTGGAAAGGGAAGTGTAATGAAATTATCTCTCACAAATTTGATTTGAATTTTTTTTGGGAAGAAATGACCAAAAAAAATTGAGGGCAGGACAGTAGATGTTGTCTACATGCAAGGCTGGTCCAGAAGGCCAGATCACAAAAGATCTAGGGTAGAACTGGAAACAGAATTGGCTTGATGGTAGTAGTCAGAGGGCAATCATGGATAGCGGTACTCTTGTTGGAGATCTGTGAAGAGTGATATGTCGCAGGGTCTACTATTGTTTGTTGACAATGGTTGGATTACTATGATTGGTAAGTTTGCAGATGACACCAAAATTGGTTGTAGAGTGGAAAGTGGAAGATCTGCGAATGTGGGCCAATGAATGACAGATGGAACTTTAATTTTTTTTTTAAGATCCAACATGGTAACAGGCCCTTCCAGCCCACTAGTCCACACTGCCCAAATACAATTAACCTACGATTTATAAAATTATAAAGTCACTACTGGACATCTTGGGAACATTCGAGAAAATTGGAGTACCCAGAGGAAAACCCACACAGACACAGGGAGAACACACAAACTCATTACAGACAGCAGTAGATTTGAACCCAGAAGTCATGTTGCCGTAACTACTGCGCTAATTACGCTGCCCTTTGAGCGTGCCTGATTCACTGGAAAATTTATTACAACATTGTATAACATTTAAAAAGTGAATTCAAAATGTGTTAGTATTACAGGCACACATTCCTTTATCCGGAACCTTTGGGGAACAGTGTGTTCTGAATTTCGGATTTTACCAGTTTTGAGAACAAAAGCCAGCTGCCCCAGATTTAAGATCACCCAAATTGTGCTGCGGTATCCACCCACTTCCAATCGCGCTGGCGTCTCTCTCCCCTTCTTCCACCTGAGTCGCACTGCTGTCTCTCTCCCCCCCCCCCACCCCCTGCCTGCCCGAGTCGCGCTGCCTTCTCTCCCCCTGCCCTGCCCCGCCCAGGTCGCACTCCTGTCTCTCTCTCTCCCCCTCTGCTGTACCAGCACCAGGAAAAAAAAATGCCGGTTTATGGAGCTTTCCCGATTTTAGACGTCCGGATAAAAGACTGTGTACCTGTAATACAAATAATACTCAAAAGTCTAGAAAATATGCTAGTCCAGCACCAGATTTCTGAGTACGCTGAAATATTGGAATTTTACTGTATTGACATTTTGATTAACAATGTCAACATGTGTTTTGTTGTTTTAAAAAATGCAATTAAATTGCATTTCATTCTTTTCATTCCTAGGACAAATCTAAGACAGTATTGTTTGACAGCCTTATTTATCACCTTTCCTTTCACACAAATTGGAGGAATCAGTTCAATCACTCACCAGCAGGACGCTTGTTCAAGACCAGACAATCAGCATGGTACACCTTAGGACAGCCAGGCTTCTTACAGATGACTAGCTGCCCACCATCTCCACAACGGAAACATTCTTCCTCATGATTTCTCACTAATTCACATTGCTGCTTACGCTTTCTTGGAAGCATTTGCCTTTTCTTGACCTTCTTTTCATCTGTAGAACTCTGTATATTCTTTAGAACCACCAGAAATTAAAATAAAAAGGGACATTATTAAAAAATACATGAAGTCACAAAAATTTTCTCAAAATAGTCATTTTCTCTATCAGAGGAGCAGTAATTATTGTTGTGTTCCCACAAAAATCAACTTATTTCATGCAATTAATAAGGCATAATTCAAAAATCTAAGTGCATTTTTTGGCAAGTTTTTCCGACATGGAAGTAGTGCAGGTCATGATATTTGCTCTGAAATTTAAGGAGGCTTTACTCTGGAAATTTTGTATTTCAGCAATAGACACTGGTTGCCATTTGCCTGGATTTGACTATACCTCAGGCCCCCTTCCTTTTCCTATCTACTTATGTTCTTCCCCCTCCCTCTCAGGCTCCATCCTCCTCCACACACATTTCTCCCAGATTCTTCCACCTCCTCACTTTGGGTCCATCTGGTTCCATGTGTCTTTCTATCAGCTTCTCTATCAGCTCTCATTATACCACTATTATCATCTTCTCTTCATCTTTGATTCCTTCACTGGCAGCCTTCATCTCTCCTCATCACTCCATCCTGTACAACTCATCTCCATCCACCTGACCATTTTCCTCTCTTGCCCTTTGCCTGACCCCTGTCAATCCACTGCTTCCATTTATAATCCTTCACTTCTCCCTGATTCAGCAATCCCCATTGTCCCTTTTCCAATTGTTCCCATCTTGTCCACATTATAGCATTCGACTCTCTTCTGCACTTTCAGTTTTGATGAAGGGTTCTGGCCTGAAGCATAAACAATTTTTTCTCTCCCATTGATGCTCCTTATCTTGCTCAGTTTGCCCAGCAGATTATTTATAGTTCCAGATTTTAGTATCTGCAATCCCTCGTAGGGCCCTCTCTATTCAAGTGCCTGTTTCAGATACTGGCACTGAAAGCAGAAAGCAACAACTTGAAGAAGTATGTCATATCTGATAGAACTGGGTTGCAAAGAGGGAGGTGAAAGATACCTGAAGCAAGGTGTTATAGCTGTACTGTTCTGGAGAAATCAGATGAGATAAGAACATTCTGGAAGACATTCAGACAACAGGAAGACATTCTGGTGCAGGTTTAAAGAGATGCTGGGTCTTTTGTTCCACCTGCCCCATAAAATCTAAAAGAAATCAAGGCGTGCAGAAGAGTCCATTTTGTATCTCTCAACCAAGTTGGTGTATAGAGAAATCTTGGGGTGAAAGTCCATAGATTCCCAAAAGTGGCAACGCAACTTAGTTAAGAAGCAATATAGTAAAATTGCCTTCATCGGTCAAGATGCAGAATATAAAAGTCTGAAGTCACATTGGAGCTGCGTAAAACTTTAGTTAGGACACATTTGAAGTATTGTACAGAGTTCTGGTTGTTGCATGACAAGAAGGATGTGGAGTTTTTGGTGACAATAGAGAGAGATTCACCAAGATGTTGTCTGGATTATAGAACATTAACTAAGGAGAAATTGGATAAATTTGCATGGCTTTCTTGTCGGAGTCTGAGGGGTGACCTAACAGAAGTACAGGTTGAACCTCTTTAATCTGGCAACATCGGGACCAGACCATTGCTGGACCACAGAAAATGCCAGAAATCAGAAAATGACCCCTAAGGGAACCCCCTATGTAAACATACCAAAGGTAGAACAAAGCTTAAAGCAGGAAATAATACTGTGGGGCAGCACAGTTAGCATAGCAGTTAGTCCCTTTACAGCGCCAGCGGTTGGGACGTTAGTACAAACTCCTTAGAAACAGTGCGGGAGTCGAACCCCAGTCCCAATCACGGCAGATTCAGATTGGGACTGGGGTTCGAGTCCCACGCCATCTGTAAGGAGTTTGTATTAACAGCGACAGATTCAAAACGTGCGGACCAAGGGAGTTTCTGGACAACACAGCACCGGATAAGAGGTTCAACCTGTATATAAAATTATGAATAAATAGGTAAACTGTAAGAGTCATTTTCTCAGGATAGAAAAATCAAATATTAGAGGGCATACTTTTAAGGTGTGAGGAGGAAAATTTAAATGAGATTTATGAGCAAAGCAGTTTTGCTTTTACCTGGAGAATGGTAGGTGCCTGAAAGACAATGCCAGAGAAAGTAGTGGAAACAGAAACAATAGTAATTTTTAAGAGCCATTTAGATAGGCACATTAACAAGTAGGGAATAGAGGTATGTCGACCAAGAGCAAGTTGATGAAATAAACTGGTTTTATGATTAGTACAGACATAATAAGCCTAAGGGCCTGTTCTTGTACTGCACTATTCTACGGTGGAAAAGCTCAAGTTTGTATTCAAGGATCTTTTGACAATCCATTTCTACAGTCATGTGGAAGCTTACATAGAGGAAAGGATGGAAACCATTTAAAGCCATCATGAGTTTCTGCAAAATCAAGCCTAAGGCTGCTATTCCCTAGGAGTGCTGCTGGACCAACCCCATCTACCACCAAATGTGTAATAAATACATCAGATGTCAATTTCAGAGGTCAGAGTGACAGAACTGCAATCTGATTCTGACTACACTTATTTATATCTTTTTAAATTATTTAATTGTTTTTGCATCATTACAGGAAAAAAATGAATAAAACATTGATCAAATATCTATAGCCAAAGATGCAAAAAAATACTTTTATATTTTTCTCCCCACCCCCCTCCCACCCAAAAGTAAAAGAAACACCTACCATTTAATATACAATAATATTAGCATATACAATCATTAATTGTTATTAAAAATTACTAATTAAGAGGAGTGGATAAGATAGAAGAGGTGGTCGGAAAATTATCCATAAAATCCATTTATAGTTTCCAAATATTATAAAATTTTCCAACTCGATTCTTTTAATTGTGTAACTTTTTCCAAAGGTATACAATTTTGCATCTCATTATACCATCTACACAGCACTTCTCCATCATCTTTCCATATCACTAGACATTTCTTTGCAATTGCTATTGCAATACTTAAACATTTTTCTTGGTATTTGTCCAATTTTAATTTTATATCCTTTTCATAAATATCTCCAAGTAAAAATATTCTTGGATCCTTTGGTATCTTTATCTTCATAATTTGCCCTAATAATAAAAGCAGTTCATTCCAAAACTTTTCCACTTTTTCACAAGACCACAATGAATGCAAAAAAGTCCCTATTTCTTTCGCACATCGAAAAACACTTATTTGAATAATTAGGATTAAGTCCATTTAACTTATGTGGAGTATAATATTGATGAAGAAAATTATATTGGACCACTTGATATCTAACATTTACTGTAATCTTAACACTTGCATAACATAATTTTGACCAAATCTCCTCCTGAATTTGTATATTTAAATATTTCTCCATCAGATTTTGATTTATATAAATCTTTTTTCTTCACAGTCTCTTGTAATTTTATATATAGATTAGTAATAAATTTCTTAACAACAAATGTATCTGTTATTATATCATCAAATTGACCGTTTATGGGTCTCAAATCTGCTCACAGTCTTTTTTGCAAATACATTGTTAACTGATAATATGCAAAAAATGATTATGTATATTTTATTTATCTTTTAATTGATCAAAGTTAATAAAAAATATCCTAAAACAATCTTTTATTCTCTGTAAACCTTTACTATACCAATGATCAAATAATGAATTATTCAAAGTCAAAGGAAGAAAGTGATTTTGTTTTAACAACATTTTTGGTAATTGATAATTTTTGATTCCTCTCTCAATATAAATTCTATTCCATATGTTTAAAATATGTTTCAATACAGAAAAAGCTTTATTTCCTTTAAGTGACTCAATACAAAATTAACTCCGGAATAGTTTCACCGATTTTATTCATTTCTATTTGAATCCAAGTTCTTTTTTGTCCAGTTGATAACAGGAGGATAAAAACCTGAGCTGCTTTAAAATAATTCTTAAAATTTGGTAGACATAGTCCACTCTGATCAAATTTCCACATTAATTTTTCTAAATCAATTCTTGACATCTTACCTTGCCAAAGAAATTGACGTATTATTTTATTCAAGTTTTGAAAGAAAAATTCTGGTACTTGAATGGGCAATGATTGAAACAAATATCATCTGAGAGGTTAAAAAATAAGTTATTCTTCAAAAATAAAGAAAGAATATATGAAAGAAGTAACTCAATTAGATAAAGAAATAATGAAATTGAAGGTAATTCAAGTACATAAAGATGAAGAGAAGTGAAAATTGTTAAGAGTTGAAGAAATTAAGAATTAATGTTGCACAGACTTATAGAGTGGAGAGAGAGAGATAATGAAAACACGACAACAATATTATGAGTTGGGTGAAAGGGCCCAAGAATTTTTAGCATGGCAATTAAAAATGGAACAGATCTCTAGAACAATAATTGCAACTAAGAAACAGATAACATAAAATGCAGAAAATAGATTATAATTTAAAAGACTATTATGCAAAATTTATCGTTCAGAGTCTAAGTGAGATTATAATAAAATAAGAGATTATTTGAGACAAATTAAATTACCGATGTTAAAGGAGGACAAAAAGATAAGACTGTCTGAGAATTTTTCAGAAAAATAAGTTTATGCGACTCTAATATCTCTACAGAATAATAAGGTGCCAGGTGAAGATGGTTTCCCACCAGAATTTTATAAAGAGTTTAAGGAGCTATTAATATCTGTATTGATGGAGGTATTAGATCAAATGAAAGATGCTTATGATCTACCTGAATCTTTTAAAACGACATTAATAACTGAAATTCCAAAAAAAGGGAAAGATTATTTACAGTCTTCTTCATATAGACCTATATCATTATTGAATACAGACCATAAAATTGTATCGAAATTGTTAGCTAATAGGCTAGTTGAATTCTGGCCAAAATTAATAAATTTAGATCAAACTGGTTTTATTAAAAATAGAAAAGCAGCAGATAACATAGTTAAATTTTTAAGTTTAGTAAATATAGCACAAAATAGGAAGATTCCCGTGGTAGCGGTAGCATTAGATGCAGAGAAAGCATTTGATCGAATGGAATGGGATTTTTAAATTTGAGACACTTAATGCTTTTGGGATTCCAAATACTTTTATAAACTGGATAAAGGCATTGTATGATCAACCAAAAACACAAGTGATTACAAAGTAACAAATCTTACAACTCTTTTTGCTTGAAAGGTTTTCTAGACAGGGCTGTCCATTATCACCCTTTTTGTTTGCATTAGCGATTGACCCATTGGCAGAAGTAATTAGAACGAACATAAAATTAGTTTACTTGCTGTTGATGTTATAGTATATTTAACGAGAGCAGAAATATTTTTAAATAAGTTGAATGAGAGATTAAAAGAGTATGGGTTAGTATCGGGTTATAAAGTGAATGTTGATAAAAGTGAAGTAATACCATGCTGGATATGGATTACTCATAATGTAAAAGATTGACAACATTTAAATGGCAAAATGAAGCAATTAAATACTTAGGAATTAAAATATGTCACAATGTAAGTAATTTGTTTAAACTAAATTATTTGCCATTGTTAAAAAAAAATTGGGATTTGAAAAGATGGAATGATTTACCAATAACGTTATTAGGACGAGTGAACTGTATTAAAATGAATATTTTTCCAAAAATACTATCTATTTCTCTTATGTTCCTCAATCCAGTCACTTAACAGTCTCCTTTGCTCCAGAGAAAATGACCCCAAACTAATGAATCTCTCCTCATAACTGGTCCTCCAATCTTGCTAACATTATGGGCATCTTCTCGGGACTCTACGCAACCACATCCTTCCTATAGTGTCAGGACTGAACCCAGATCACTGGAGCTGTAAGGCATTCTCTTTGAATCAGAAAATTTTATGTTCAATATAGATTTTGACACCTCATTTATTCTGATAGATCAGTTCAGCATTTTCTTGAGCATCTTGGCGCCTCACAGTTCGACGGGCAGCAACCTCCTTTGAAGAAGACCGCAGAACCCACCTCACTGACAAAAGACAAAGGAGGAAAAACCCAACACCCAACCCCAACCAACCAATTTTCCCTTGCAACCGCTGCAACCGTGCCTGCCTGTCCCGCATCGGACTTGTCAGTCACCAATGAGCCTGCAGCAGATGTGGACATACCCCTCCATAAATCTTTGTCCGCGAAGCCAAGCCAAAGAAAGATACCTGTTTGAGTAACTGTGATGTCAAGTAAAGAACAGATTCTCCTAAGTCCTTAGCCCATGTTCATTATTTTGCCAATAACAACAAAAACAAATTAAGGTATGCACAAAATCTTCAAATGCTGGGGTTTAGTGTAGTTCACAAAAGTGTGGGAGAAACTCAGCGGCTCAAGCTCACATTTGCCCTGTGTAGGACCTTGCCGTGTAAAAATTGACTGCCATACATTCCAACAAAAAGGGCAGTATTACTTGGCTATTGTTTGCATTGGGATAATCTGAAGATGTAAAAGTTGTATAATTGCAGCTTTCTTGGTTTGTCATTCTAATTCATAACAAATTTCAAATTTTATAATGCTGGAAGCTCAAGTAGAAAATGGAGAATAAATCTTCAAATCTGTATTTGAATCATTGCATTACAAAACATTCTAGTACTGAATCAGGTGCAATTCAATAGTTACAGATCCTACCTTAGGCTGCACACCTAAATATCCACTGCAGTTTGGAGCTCCACATTTACACACAGTCTTTCCAGTGCCCAAACATTCTAGGTGATAATTAAATGTCAGTTCAGATCCTGTAAAAGCATCAGTATTGTTAGGTTTACTTGGTTTCCTTGTGTAATTGTTAATAAATTAATCCAAACAATGTCTAATTTTCCAAATGTTGTAATCATGTTTTCTGATGGCATTAGACTAAATAAGAGTACATTTTTCATTTGGCGTTTCATTATAAAACATACTGAAAGTAATTCACATTACAAGAAAATGGTGGGCTCTATAATTCAAATTATCACTTACTAATATTTTCTAATAATGAAACAGGAGAGCATTTGGTGCTCCCAGAACACTACAAAAGCTTTGGATTTGCCTTTAAGAGTTCATGGAAATGCTCACATTTTCATTATTTTAATCAGAAAAAAGTTCCAGTACACAAATAAAGAGATGCCAAAATTGGGCTATAAAAGCATTCTAAAACAAATTTCCTTGCTGTATTAATGGGAATCTCAGTTCATCTAATTTTGGATTGAATTTGTTTGCATGTTAATTCCACATGGCTAAAATCCTGATTTTTAACACTATTCCTTACCAACAGCAATATCACACAAAGCAAACAGTCCAACTCGAGTGTCACCATTCACTGTCCATTTCTGTGTCTCACAGTTTGGCTTGCAGCTGTGATTCATGAAGCGCGAATAATTTCCTTTTGGACCTGCATCAATTATCCGGTCCTGTTAATAATAAATTGCAGGTAAACTTAGATTCATTTTATGGAATTCAAAAACTCACAATAGAGATATTTTGAATAATCTCAGCACTGTACAGAACAGGTAAATGAAGAAATTTAATTTTAGAAAATAAAAAAAAGGATTTGGCATTGCACTAAAATAACTAAATGCTGCAATAATTATAAAAGGTTTGCTTCCAGTTTCCTCCCACCATTCAAAACGTACCAGGGGTGTAGGTTAATGGGGAGTCAATTTGGTGGCACACTCGAGGGTTGAAATGGCCTGTTACTGTGGTATACGTCGAAAAAATTTTTAAAATACAAGTCTTTACATTAAGACTATATTGTACACTTATATTATTGGATAACTAGGTTAATATCAACATATCCAGAATACAGTCAAGCAAGAAAATTTTTTGTTAGAACCAATAAAAGACTGAAAAACATTATTCTGGGAATTCATATAATTCTTGGATCTGCACACAGAACTGGCAAGTGATGTCTTACACATTTACCATCATTTGATAGTATCTTGTTCATAGAATTATTGCAACATAAAAGACCATTTTACTTATGATGTCTTTGTGTTGGTGTATCCTGCATAAAGGATTCTTGGTTCTTTCACCATTCATTCACTTTCATTACAGCACTCATCTACTCCTTTGAAAACCATGGTTAAACTTGCTTTCCTTTCCATTTTAAGATAGCATAACGCAGATCATAATTATATGCTGAATAAAATAATTATCATCGCATCTTCTTTGGTTCTCCAACAATCAGCTCAAATCTGTGTCTTTTGGTTATTGATCCTCAGATAATAAGATTTTTTTTCTTTAAGTAAATTTAGTCTAGATCTCTTGTACTGTCGACACTTGTAAAAAAAAAATCCTCTCACACATTTGTTCCAAAGAGAGCCATCTCAGAATCAGAAGAATTTAACAGGATCTCACCTAGAACTAAAGTATAAAAATTTTTATGCACCCTCTTCATCAAGGCCAATACCCTTCCTAAAATGAAATGCCCAGAAGTGGTCAAATATTCCAAATATTGCTGCATCAGCATTTTATAGAAGTTTAATGCACCTTCTTTACTTATATCCTCATGTACTGCATTCAGATTTCAACTCTGGTGAAAAAAATAAATTTCTCACAATCTAACATATCTATGCTCCTCACAAGTTTGTCCACTTCAATTAAGTCACACCTCACCCCTCATTGCTCCAATAAAAATAAACTCAGCCTATTTTAGTCTTTCTTCATTCAATCCCATGCAACATTCTGGAGAATCGCCTTCCCATTCAATCACATCCTTGTATATTATAACCAATGTTTCATACAGTTGTATCATTAAATATCATCTAAAAGTCAATTTCATATATATACTGTTCTATTTGATAAGTTACGATAAAGATATTTGTTGTTTATAGACATTATACCCCATATATATGCATCAAAATTCTCACTTTCTTCAACCAAAATAGGTACTTTGTATATTTTAAAAAAGTATACATTATATTACTATATTGGAAGAGATAATAAATAAAAAAGATAAATAGATATTCACAGTTACCATAGTTCAAGAAAAAAAATGGTGTTACAATAGTGGAGACAGGCCTTTTTGTAGTTTGAGGAGTTTATGGTAAGGGTAATAAGAGGAGGTACAATTTTGTTAACATTTATTATATATCACTTTTCTCAGAGAACTTTTGAAACTCCATACAGATCACAAAATATAAACAGCTGAATTGCCTTAAGCAATCCTCTATACTTTATCCAAAAACCACAACTTGCCTTTTTCATACATGAGCTGATGACCTTTTACTAATCAACATTTGTGAAACTTCCCATTAATTTGTCCTTTATCATTCCCAAAAGCTTCCAACATTACTAACAGTTAGACTAATCAGCCTGTAGTGGCTGGGTTAATTATTACACTTTAAAACAAGGATTTAATACTTAAAATTCTCCAGCCATTTGGTATCAGCTCTATATCTAAGGGATTAGAACATTATGGCCAGCTCCCAGGCTATTTCCACCTCACTTTCAACCTAGAATGAATTTCAAAATCAGGTTTCTAATAACTACTGAGCAAAGTTTAGCACATAAAGGATATAAACTACATAATCTATTGCAATGATTTTTGACAGCACCTTTATCCAATGTTTGTAAATTAAAATGGGAAGGACTTAATAAGTACATTTTCCATGCCCTAATCCTTCCTGTACATACTACTTTTTGGTCCCAAATTGTACCTATCCCTTTGATTACTCAAGCATGCTGGAGAAACACAGCAGGTCACATGCAGTATCCATCAACAACTAAAGGGTAACCAACTTTTTGGACCTGGTTGCTTTGTCAGGTCCGAAGGGCCCATGCTTGAAACGTTGGATACTCCTCCTATGGATACTGCATGACTTGCTGAGTTTCTTCAGCATGTTTGTGTATTGCACTCATCCCCAGCATCCAGACTTTCTTGTTTAACTCTTTTGATTACTTCCTTTTGAAAACCTTGCCAATTTTTTCGATGTTAAATAGCAATCTGCTTATAGTTTTTCTTTTCCTCCCTGCTTTCCCTTTTCATGTCCCTTCTAATCCATCCAAATTCAGTGTTCTCAATTGTACTTCAACTTGTACACCGCTTTTATATGCTTCAAATTTGAATCACAATTTCCAGAGCTCCAGCTCTTGTTTCCCCAAAATTTTCCTCTTGTGGAAATGTACCTGGGCTAAACTTGAAGCTTTCTTAAAAACTGTCTACTGTTCAATTATAACCTTGCTTGCCAAAATTTGATTCCAAATGTTGGCTTTCAATACATTCCCATACCTCCCTCTGGACTATGACCCCATCAATGAACATATGGCCATTTTCTCCTAGACTAGGGGCAGGCAATCTTTTACCATGCGTGGACTGGATGGTTGTGTCAGTGATTGAATGGCGGGGCACAATGATGCTACCATCAATGAAACAAACAAACAAATAAATAAATGCAATGAATAAATGAATGAAATGAAAATGACGACACATTTTGGGTCAGGGAAGGCACCTTCAAATGTGGAAATGCACCAAAAATCACAAATTAGTCATTAAAATGACACAAAATAGTTAAAAAGGAGAAAAATTAGTTACAATGAAAACAAAATAACTAACCCCAAAACAGAGAGCAGTGAGAGGTGGAAAATGTCACACATAGAGAGGGCGAGCCTCATGCAGAGAGAAGGAACTCTCCCACGTAGAGAGAGGATGAGTCACACAGAGAGAGGAAGTCCAACTCAGGGAGAGGAAGTACAACAGTCTGAGAGGCAGATGATTGTAGAGAGACAAGGAGTCACACTGAGAGATGGTGTCATATACACACACAGAAAAAGACTCACATACAGAAACAAGGTGAGAGAGAGAGAGAGAGAGGAGGAAAATTGAAAGAGTATTATGGAAAGAGGTGGTGTTGTACAGAGAGAGGTGGATTCTCACAGATATAAGTCTCTCACAGAAGAGATGGGTCTCATGCAGAAGAGAAGGCTCTCACAGATGGCAGGATAATGTCACCGTGGAAGGGGGAGAATGACACCGTCATGGGAGGGGGAGAATGACACTGCGGTTGGGGGGGGGGGGGGGAATTGTCCCATGCCAAAAGTGAAGGTCCTCCAGCGCCGAGGACAGGGGGACTCCAGCGCCAAGGGTGATGGTGAGGGGTGGGGGATGGGGGGGAGAACATCCAGCGCAGAGGCTGGGAAGGGTCTCCAATGCAGAGTGGAGGAGCTGCACATAAAAAGTGGGGGAGTTTCCAACACGGAGAAGTGGGGGGGGGGGGGGGGGTAAGCCATGCACAGAGCAGTGGAGCCTCCAATGCAGAGAATGGGAAAGCCAATTAGAGAGAGTGGGGAGCCACGCTCTGATGTGGAGCTCGCACCACACTGAGGGGGGCAGCTGCACACCGGGCTGGGTAAATTTGGGTAATTGCCTACCCCTGTCCTAGACCATAAATGATTTGTTATCCTTGGGGAAATCTACACTTCAGTTTCTAGCCATAGGGTCTTCCAGCCTTACATTACCAATTTCTACTTCCTGATAAAATCTACAAATTGGACTGTCCCAGCATTTCTCTTATTTCAGCCTGCTCTTGTCAAACTTCTTTTAACTTGACTTTATCCTTTCTCCCTGGTCCAATCCTGTCCCACTTTCATTCGTGACACCTCTGATTGCTTCCCATGTCACTATGACAGTTTCTAATTTAATGGTATGTTTGATTATTTTTAAATACTTGATTTTAATTTTGTGGTCAAACATATATCAAGAAATAACCACTAACCTAAAAATTGAAATGAGAAATTCAATGATACAAGTTTTCCTTATATCTAAACAGCCCCACCCCCTCCACCCTCAAACAAAACCGCGAAACAGAAAAATAGAAAAGAAAGAAGGAGAAAATAGATAGGTAAATAGGAAGAACTGTCGGGATCCAGGATCACTTCAGAGGATCTAATTCCTTTTCTTGCCTTGATCTCAAATAGGGGAAAGGACAAGGGCGAAGAACCCAGGAACAGAATAAGTATCCCTAAATATTCAACCTTACATTCTGCAAATATGGTTGCCATACCTGCAAAAACACATTATACCTCTTCCTTAGATTACAAGTAATTTTATCCAGGTGAACACAACTATGCATTTCTGTATTCCAATGGGCTGTATCCAGAAAGGAATCAGACTTCCGAGGGGAGTCACGTGATGGAGTAGTGGCCGGACGGTGAACCCCAGCCCTCTCCAGAAAAGTCGGAAAAAACAAAGGAAAACACAAAGGCACAGAAATAAAAATTAAAGAAAAGTGAGTATAAAGGTGGAAAGAAGATGGCGACAAAAAAAGAAAAATCGAAATCAACGGTAAGAAGAGAGGAAGAGAAGACAACGGAGGAAGAAGGAGAAGGCCTTACCTGTTCGAAGAGGCCCGCGGTGGAGAGAGAAACCCGCTCCCTCAGGTCGGTAGAAAGTGGACTACAAAAATGGCTCGCTGAGCCGAGTAAAAGTGCGCAACGGCGCATGCGCAACTCCTCGCGCATGCGCGGTGCGCATGAAAAAAAACACACCGACGGGAGGGGTGACTATGAAAACAAGAAAGAAGAGAAGGGCAACAAAGAAACAACAGATGGCCAACCCAGAGGAAGAAGAAGAGGAAGAGGAAGAGTACAGTGAAATAGAAGAAGAAGGGAAAGGCAAGATAAAGGATATACTTTCTCTTATTAAAGAATACATGGAGTCATTTAAAGAATGGCAAACGCAGGAATTTAATGATTTAAGAAGAAGAATAAACAACACAGAAGAGAAAATGAATAAAATAGATATGACCTTAACAGAAATGGGAAAGAAAATGGACAAGATGGAAGAGCGGGAAGCAGCAGTAGAAATGGAGGTAGAGGACTTAAAAAAGAAATTAGAGGAATCTAATAAAAAAGTTATAGAGACACAAGAACTGTTAGCTCAGAAAAAAGATATAATGGAAAATTATAACAGAAGAAATAACATAAAGATAGTGGGCCTTAAAGAAGATGAAGAAGGCAAGGATATGAGAGAGTTTATAAAAGATTGGATCCCCAGGATCCTAGGATGTCCAGAACTACAGCAAGAAATGGAAATAGAAAGGGCACATAGAGCATTGGCTTTTAAACCACAACCACAACAAAAACCAAGATCTATTTTAGTAAAATTCCTAAGATATACTACAAGAGAAAAGGTACTGGAGAAGACAATGGAAAAAGTAAGAGAGGGGAACAAGCCACTGGAGTACAAAGGGCAAAAAATCTTCATTTATCCAGATATAAGTTTTGAACTCCTGAAGAAGAGAAAGGAGTTCAATACAGCAAAGGCGATTTTATGGAAGAAAGGGTATAAATTTATACTAAAGCATCCTGCGGTATTGAAAATATTTATTCCAGGACAACAAAACAGACTATTCTCGGATCCAGAAGAAGCACGAAAATTTGCAGAACAATTACAAAATAGACTGAGGGATGAAGACGTGTAATGAGAGTAAAAATGACCACGATTTATATGTATGTGGGTAAAAAGGTATATGTGTGTATATGTATAATGTGCATACATGAATGTATCTGTATTTAGAGGAAAATATAGATAGGATAGACAAGAATTAATAAGGGAAGGAAATGGAATAGAGGGAATAAGGAGGGAACTAAAAGAGTGACCTTTGTTACATATGAAAAGTGAAATCTTTTCTGGGGGGGGCTGGGTGGGGAGGAGTTGCGGTCACTGCAAAATCAGCTGACGCTTGCGAGTGAATTCGCAAATCCAAATGGAGAGGGGAGATGTGGTTGTCCGACAAGGGATAAAGGACAACTCAGGAGGGGAAGGGGAGATTGGGGCTAAAGAAGTTTTAAATAGGAGAATAAGGAAAATGTTTGATGTTTTAGGAATGTTGTCTTTTTATAAAGGGTTTAAAACAAGAAAACAGAAATGGAAAAGGAGGAAAGGTAATGATGGAAAAACGGAAAGGGAAGATAAACAAAGTATAAAATGGCTACGTTGAACTATATGACTTTAAATGTTAATGGAATACATAACCAAATTAAAAGGAAGAAACTGCTAAATTTACTGAAAAAAGAAAAAATTGATATAGCATTTGTGCAAGAAACACACTTAACTGAATTGGAGCACAAGAAATTAAAGAGAGATTGGATAGGACATGTAACAGCAGCATCGTATAATTCAAAAGCAAGAGGAGTAGCTATATTAATTAGTAACAATGTGCCATTTAAAATAGAAGAGGAAATAATAGATCCAGCAGGGAGATATGTAATGATAAAATGTCAGATATATTCGGAGTTTTGGAATCTACTCAATGTATATTCACCTAACGAAGAAGATCAAAAGTTTATGCAAGATATCTTTTTGAAGGTAGCAAATACGCAAGGGAACATATTAATAGGAGGGGATTTCAACCTGAATTTCGATTCAAATATGGATAAAACTGGGAAAAAAATTAACAGAAAGAACAAAGTAACCAAATTTATAATTAAATCAATGGAAGAAATGCAACTTTTGGATATATGGAGGAAACAACACCCAAAAGAAAAGGAATATTCATATTACTCGGCTAGACATAAAACATACTCAAGAATAGACCTATTTTTGTTATCAGCTAGTATGCAAGATAGAATAAGAAAAACAGAATATAAGAATATAATGAAGACAAAACAGAAATATTATGAACTGGGTGAAAAAACGCACAAAATCCTTGCATGACAGCTTAAGACAGAACAAGCTAAGAAAATGGTATTGGCATCAAGGAAAAAAGACAAACAAATTACATATAATCCAAAAGAAATTTAGGAAAACTTTAGAGAATTCTATGAACAATTATACCGAACTGAAAACGAAGGGAAAGAAGGGAAAATAGATGAATTTCTGACTAAAATTGAACTACCAAAACTACAAATAGAGGAACAAAATAAATTAACAGAACCATTTGGAATAGTAGAAATACAAGAGATAATAAAAAAATTACCAAATAATAAGACACCAGGAGAGGATGGATTCCCAATAGAATTCTACAAAACATTTAAAGACTTATTAATTCCGCCCCTCCTGGATGTAATCAACCAGATTGATGAAACACAAAGCTTACCGGATTCATGTAAAACAGCAATAATTACAGTAATACTAAAGCAAGGGAAAGATCCACTCTCACCAGCGTCATATAGACCAATATCTTTACTTAACACAGATTATAAGATAATAGCTAAACTATTAGCAAACAGATTAGCAGAGCATGTACCGAAAATGGTAAATTTAGACCAAACTGGATTTATCAAAAAAAGACGCACAACAGACAATATTTGTAAATTTATTAACTTAATTCATGCAGTAGAAGGAAATAAAACACCTACAGTAGCAGTTGCTTTAGACGCAGAGAAAGCCTTCGACAGAGTAGAATGGAATTATTTGTTCAAAGAATTGCAAAAATTCAGTTTACCGGAGAAGTATATTAATTGGATTAAAGCATTATATAAGGGACCGTTAGCGAAAGTGACAGTAAATGGACATGTATCAAAGCAATTTAACTTAAGCAGGTCAACACGGCAGGGATGCCCATTATCACCTTTATTGTTTGCGTTAGCTATAGAACCACTAGCAGAATTGATAAGAATAGATAATAATATAAAAGGAATAAAAATAAAAGAAAAGGAATATAAAATCAGTCTATTTGCGGATGATGTTATAGTGTACTTAACAGAACCAGAACTATCAATAAAAGAATTATATGAGAAATTGAAGGAATATGGAGAAGTGTCGGGTTACAAGATAAACGTAAATAAAAGTGAAGCAATGCCTATGAATAATGCGGATTTCTCAAAATTTAAGAAGGAATCACCATTTAGATGGCAAATGCAAGCAATAAGATACCTAGGTGTACAAATAAACAAAAATCTCAGCCAACTATATAAACTCAATTATTATCCACTAATGAAAAAATTACAGGACGATTTAGAGCATTGGAAAGATTTACCACTAACACTAATAGGAAGGATAAACTGTATTAAAATGAAAATTTTTCCAAGGATATTATACTTATTTCAGGCATTGCTAATACAACTGACAGAAAAATTCTTCAAGGAGTTAAAGAAAATAATAAGGAAATTTTTATGGAGAGGGGGGAAACCGAGGATAGCACTAGATAAATTAACAGAATGGTATAAACAAGGAGGCTTACAACTGCCAAACTTTAAAAATTATTATAGAGCCGCACAATTAAGATACCTATCAGATTTTTATCAAACAAGGGAAAAGCCAGATTGGACGAGATTAGAATTAGATAAAATAGGGGAAAAGATACCTGAACACATATTATATAAATGGGATGAAAAATTGGTACAACATAGAAGTTCTCCAGTATTACATCATCTTCTCAATATTTGGAAGATTTATGTAGAAAGAAATAAAACAAATTATCAATTACCAAAACTAATATTGACGCAAAACAAGTTACTCCCTTTTACAATAGATAACCTTTCCTTTAGAGAATGGGAAAAAAAGGGATTAAAAGAATAGAAAATTGTTTTTCAGGAAATAGATTCTTATCCTTTGAACAAATGAAAGATAAGTACAATATAACTCAAGATACAGCGCTGGCATATTACCAATTGAGATCCTACTTGAAGGATAAATTAGGAAGCAGTTTGAGTTTGCCAGAGGCAAGCAACCTTGAATATGTGATTACAGATATAATGATAATCAAAAGATTTATAACAAATATGTATATTAAACTGCAAGAAAAGGAGAATGAGGAAACAAATGGTAAAACTAAACAAAAATGGGAACAAGATTTAAATATAAAGATAAAAAAGGAAACATGGGAGAAATTATGTTCTGGAACGATGAAAATACAATAAATACGAGGCTACGTATGATACAATATAACTGGATACACAGACTATACATTACACCTCAAAAGTTAAATAAATGGGACCCAACAGTATCTGATAGATGTTTTCGATGTAAAAAAGAAATGGGAACAACAATTCATGCAATCTGGACATGTGAGAAAGTAGAAAAATTTTGGGAAGATCTCAATCAGATATTAAATAAAATAACAGAAAACAATATACCAAAGAATCCAGAGATCTTTCTCCTAAGTAACATAAAAAACAAAGAATTTGGAATTGATTTGGAGGATGCACAAAAAAGATTTGTTAAGATAGCTCTAGCCGTAGCAAAAAAATGTATTATGTCAACCTGGAAATTGGAAGATAATTTGAAAATACAACAATGGTATATAGAAATGAATAAATGTATTCCATTAGAAAAAAATAACATATAGTTTAAGAAATAATATTGAAATATTCGAACAAATATGGGAGCCTTACATTAAATACAATAGCGAAAACCTACCGGGGACAATCATTACCTAAGTTGATGGAAGGAGAAGGAAATGAAAGGAATGGACTCAGTAGAATTTCTGGTGTATTTTTGTTGAGTGACAACATTGTCTGACTGGTTTAATGTATCCTAGATTGTATATCTTAAATGGATGGGAGGGGGGGGTGGGTTGGGAGGAGGGAGGGGGGGGGGGAGAAAATGTCACTGTATATGTGTGAAAAGGAAAAAGTGGGGATCATGGCTAATGTGATTTATGGTGTGAAAAATAAAAAATTTAAAAAAAAAGGAATCAGACTTCCAAGTAACCGCAATACATTTCCTGGTCACCGCCAATGCAATTTTAAGAAATTCTAATTGGTACTTGGGAAGCTTCATTTTGGGTCTTATGCCCACAATATTACCTAGGAGAAACAATTCTGGACTTTGTGGGAATTGTTTCCCAATAATCTGGTCTAATAAAATTCTTAAATTTTCTCAAAAAGGTTTCACTTTGGAGCATGATCAGGTGGAATGTAAAAAAGTTCCAGTTTCTTCACCACATCTAAAATGTATATCCAATATATTAGAATTTGTGTAATTTCTGCAGGGTAAGATGTAGCTGACACAAGAAATTATATTTATTGAATTAGTTATGCTGTTCTGACATAAATCGGACCAATTTTTAATCACTAATATGAATATTCAAGTCTGATTTCTGGTATGTTTGATTGATGACGATGCCAACATCTCTTTTGGAAACTTTTGGCTTTAATAAGTTAACATTGGGAAGTAGTTAACTGCCAATTTAAGAGCATATCATTCAGGCTGCTTTTTCTGAATTGTTTTTGGCGTTGTTTTTGCTGGACACACTTCGGCAAGTCAGGAGACTAATGCATATTTAAAAGCTTTCAAGTTTTTACCTTGTCAAGAGTAAGCATGTAGAAATTGGTGATGTCATGTTCCTGTGCATACTTGATGCGAGCGTAACATTCCTCCTCATCTATGACCTCACCCACATATTCATTCACAAATTCTCCCTGTAAAAAATTCAAAATTCATATTTATTGTCAGAGTACATATATATGCAATCACATACAACCTTGAGATTCTTTTCCTTCAGACAAGGCAGAACTTACCACATTAGTGGTGGAAGAAACCATACTCGAAGATGTGTAAACAAAAAAGATGTAAACAAATTGATAGCAATACAGAGAGAAAAAAAATCAATGAAGTTCAAAACTAGGAGTCCTCAAATGAGTCCCTTGTTGTTGAGGAGATGATGATGGAGGGGTAGCAACTGTTCTTGAACCTGCTGGTGTGAGTCTTGTGGCACCTATACCTCTTTCCTCATGGTAGCAGCAACCACAGTGCGCTGTTGATGATTGCTGCTGCTTTCCTGAGGAAATAAAGATGCTGACGTGTTTTCTTCACCATGCCATTAGTATGTTAGGTCCAGGAAAGATCCTCCAAGATAGTGACTCCCAAGAACTTAAATTTGCTCACCCTCTCCACCTTTGATCCCCAAATGATTACTGGATTGTATACTTCTGGTTTTCCCTTCCTGAAGTCAACAGTGAAAATTAACATAACAGCTATCAAAAAATACATTAAAAAAATATCAGAAAATCTGGAAGAACTCAGCCACTCAAGCAACATGTTTGGAAAAAGAAATCACTAAAATATTTGAGTGATTGATCCTTCCTCTCAACAGGGATGGGATCAGGGGAGGGAGAAAACTGGAGGGTTTATATAGCCATCAAAAATAATGTTGCTATTAAGGGATTTTTTTAAAAACAAAAATATTTACTGTTAAAGTACATATTAAAAATTGTTTTTTTATACATTGCAACTTCTTATAATGTTTAGTGTAAGTTAGTTTTATCTCACACTCAAGAAGGTGGAAGAAATACCTGAAAAATTATCTGCTACACCATTCTAAAGCATATATATTAATGAAATGATCAGTATGGTTCAACTTATCTGTGGGAATTTTTGTACTCTACTTGAGCTTTCTCCTCTATTTCCTTTGCAGTTTGTCTGATGTGCTTGTCAAGTTTTTAAAAGCATACAAGATATTGGTCTCATCACTTCCTTTTGTAGCAATCTAATCATTCTCTAAGAAATGCCTTCCCATTTCCCTATTGGATTCATTTATAATTTTGTTTTCATGCTTGTTTTGGATTTCCACAAACTGAAATAATCTGTTCATATTTAATTTTGATTAAATCTCCTCAAAGTTTCACCTCCAAATGAAAAATAATTCCCAGCCGATTCAATCATTATTTCACTTAGTGTACCTCCAGTGATTTATAGAATAGAAACCAGAACTGTAGATTTATTTCCAACATATAACT
This sequence comes from Narcine bancroftii, assembly GCF_036971445.1. NCBI lineage: Eukaryota > Metazoa > Chordata > Chondrichthyes > Torpediniformes > Narcinidae > Narcine > Narcine bancroftii. Next base: position 43,693,470 of record NC_091477.1, read on the forward strand.
CAGCCAGGGTCTTTCATAACATAGATTCCTAGTTATTTTCCTCAACCTAACTTTTTAGGTAGCACTTTATTGAATACCATTTAGGAATCAAAATACTTTACATTCACTGCCATTTCTTTATCTATATCTATACCATTACCTTTTCTATATGCTGCTACTCACATTCTCAAAATGAATAACTTTGTTAACCATGATCTCATTCTCATAAAGCTATGTCAATACAACCCAATAATGACATGCTTCCTAAGTGCTCTGTTTTCATTGTTTCTAATGATGTATTCTACCACTTACAGAAAACTGATGTTAGGCTAACTGGTCCATATTTCCCCATTTTCTCTCTCCTTTCTTTCTTAAAACAGCAGTGTCATTGCTTGTTACTTTTCAACCCATTTTTCAGAATTCAGGGAATGTTGGACAATCACAACCACTGCATCCAAGTCTCAGCAGTCACCTCTATCTGAACACTACATTATAAAATTGAAGGGATATGTTATCCATTACTTTGCCTATTAACATTAATTGTTTTAAGTTCTACCCTTCCTTTTGTCCCTTCATTACCTGCTATTACCTGTGTTTGTTTTTATGTCTTCTACTATCTTATATTATATTATAAAATATTTAACAAGAAAGTAATTTATACTACCATAGCTCAATTGTTGCAAATGTAGTCTGAATTAGAGGCATTTATCATTTATTTCATTTGGTTACAATGAGCCTGCAATTTACTGTGACGTCACTCCCGACGTTAACTACAAGGAGTTATAGATTTACACAGGAGTTATAAGCAGAGCTGCCAGTGCAATAAATCATTCTTTTTTTCCTCGATTCCTCGTGTATATGTCTTCTTTCCACACTTCTTGGTAGCGCGCATGCTACACCCCCATATATTTTAAAGGGTGGGAGGAAACCACAGTGCCCAGAGGAAACCCATGCAGACACGGGGAGAACATACAAACTCCTTACAGCCAGCACCGGATTCGAACCTTGGTTGCTGGGGCTGTAACAGCGTTAGACTAGCTGCTATGCTCACCACAAAGATTAGAACAATGCTTAAAAAAATTGTCCAAACCTATTTACAATATTGTCATAAAAATGTAATAAAATTCTCTCTCAAGAGACAATACCCCACTACAAAGAAGTACAAGTAATTACTTTAAAAAGTTGGATGAAAATTGCTCATCCATAGAAAGCAATATATCAGGCTCAACAAAATATTTCAAATTATCCTGTCTTCAACCTCCGGGTATAGCCATTATCATGAAGGACAGGAACTAACTCACGAATATTCATCTCATCACATCAAATATTAAATGACATTAATATAAAAACAGCCAATATTAACTAATTGCCAAACCTAGAAGTGTTATCAATATTCAATTCCTGTCATTTGCAGAACACAGACTAGGCACACTGATATTTCTCCAATCATTTCCCCAACTTTTAATAACTGCTCAGTTTGTCTTGAAACCCCGTTGACAAAAACAGTTACCCACCTATGAAGGCAAAGCAATTTATTTTCTTTCTTAAAATTTCTCCTTTACAGGACAGCAAAATGAAGAATAATATACTTTTCTTATCTCTTGATGATGGCAATATTAAAAAATATTTAAAAGGTCAGATTTTATACATGGGATATTTAGCTTTTAAAATAGGCAGACACCTTTACTAATTTCTAAACATTCAGATTACAACAGCTATAGAATATTTAGGAAATAGTCTAAATAAATTATTTTACAGTCCTTTCAATTTTAGACATTAACTGAGCATTTACCAAGTTAGAAAGAGAGTAGCTTCAAGTGAGCACTGTTGTGGATTCCATCTCCCAATATGAAGGGGAGAAGCATAAAATACTGAATCGCTTCACCCCTTTTGTAACATACTAGTTCTTCCATCAAATGAACAAGAGTTCGATTTCTAATTGCTTTTAATATTCAGACATCAATGAAGGCATATACCTCACCTTCTTAATGTTATATTTTGCAAGTAAACCCCATCCTCGCCCTGGAGTTCTTAAAATTTCTACTTCAGGATACTGCCGCTTAATGAAGCACTGGTTCTGGCATTTTTCTCCTGCAGGACAGACGGCTGGATGGCATTCATACATTAACATTCTATTCAGACATTCAGAGTCTACTCCACAGGGATTCTCATCAGTTGGCTTACAATTACATCGTGGAATCTCTGAGAGATCAGCAGTGTAGATTTGAGCTTTACCCACGGCCTTGTTTACCTTGACAGAAAAGCAGATGGTTAAACCTTGGTCATTACTTGAGTACCTCTCCACAAATAATATCAAATGAAAATTAGTTACATTATAAAATATTGAACTATGACTAGGTTACTCATTCTTTTAAGCATTCAATTCTGCACATCAAAAAAATTCATGCAATACTGCACCGAAGGAAAAATCAGCCAGAAATATTCATTTTTCAAGGATCACCAGCCATGATCCTTTATTTGGTTAGATGATAACCTCATCAATTACTATAAATTTAGTAAACACATACTTGGGATTTTTAAACATGCTTATTCAGTATATATTACAGGATTACTTTTATAGATGGATCAGAGATCCAACTGAATCATGTGATTCTCCAAATCCTCATACATTGACAAAACATTACACAGGGGCTTCAACTTGTGTTTTAACTACCAATTAACATAAAATGAAAATATTTCACAACATGCTGTCTTGATAAGCTCTCAAGCTTAGCTACTTTTCAAATAGTAACTGATTGGTGGTTTAAAAAAAAGTATTTTGTTCCAGATTGTTTACAATATTCTTAGCAAAATTGTGCCAGTCTGGAAATTTGACCAGGCACTTGTGTGAATTATGCATTTTCCTCATCTGTTGAGGTCCAAATATCATTCTTTGTGCAAGACTTCTTTTGAACATTAACTGGAAATTACTTCATGTTTCCAAGGTTACCCTTTGACATTTCAAATTATCTTGATTTTAATGGCACTGCAATCTCTGCAATAGCATGGCTCAAAAGCTACCTTTTATGTGTGTGCCCTGCCAGGTGCTGTGAATCATCTTGGAAAGATCCACAAAACTTATTTACTGTACATTTCTGGATTCCGGCATGTAATCCATGTAGTTTCTCCATCCATCGACTTCCTCACACCTCTGCTGTTAATCTTCTGAGTCTCCCAGTTCCAAAATCACAACAAATTAAATAATTGTTGACCAAATTTCCTTGAGATTAAGGATGGTTTGCTTCTAGTCTTGTTTTGTGGGTTCTGTGGTGGCTGATGAGCCCAACATGAAAACTCTTCCATAGACAGAGCAAGAGATGTCAGACGGGGAGGGTGGATGGCTAGATTGTGAGTTTATGCACCTTTTCACTCTTTTCTCAGAGATTCTTCGTACACAGAGAACCCAGGTTCTCAACACATTTTTGAAGGCTCCTTCTCTACTTTGAATGGCCAGATAGTCAGCAGGAATGTTGCATATTTTTTTCCAAAGAGGTTCTAGGAACATCCTTAAATCTATACTGTCTGCCAGCAACAGAGCTTGGAAATAATGAGTCTGTTTGAGTCCAGTGGCGGGCTTGCAAGCAATGTGGCTTTTTCAACATAGCCGAATTGGTTCCTTGTCCTTCCAGGGAATTTGTAGGATTTTGAGGAGACAGTGTTGCTGGTCCAGGCCTCAGAAACATATAGGACTGGGATTGCTGGTAGTCTATAAACTTTGTGCCAGGTCTGAATACTGCATCTTCAAATACCCATTTCTTCCATCAACCTCAAAAGTGTGCTGGCACATTTACAGTAATGATGAATTTCATCAGTGTTTGCTTTCATTCAGAAATGGCAAAATGGACAAATGAAAAAGTTTTTTTTTCATCTGAGGAGGCAAATATATCTTTCAGCTGTTCCAGTGCAATTCTCAGAGAGTTATAACTTATTCCCCACAAAATGGAACAATGTATTTTTTAAATGTAATCTTTCTAATTATCCTAACCACAGTAAAACATATACTAGGAGCTTTAAGTAAGCCTAATACTTTTCCAATTATTTCTCAAATAGTAAGCGTTTTTAATTAAATGTCTATCAAAAAATTTTAAGAACACCTGATATTATTGACCTGTAAAAAGCCATCAGAGGGGAGCCCAGGAGTGGGATTTCAGAAAAGACTGTGGTCTGGTTGTCATGGTCTGCTTTATACAAGAGTTCTTTGGTACAGATGATCACTTTGAGTAACCCTCTATATCCAGACCAGGTTAAGATAGGCAGGCAGGCACCTGGTTGGATCCCATTATCATTTGGCCCATTAACTAACAAATTGATTGTATTTTGATTATGATTAGCAAATGCTAGAAACAGCACACCATTATGAAATACCAGCTCAAAGTCCAGAGGTCTCAGCTTTTGCAGCTGGAAACATTGTAGAGATATCAGGAAAGTTGACATTGCTATGTTAGTTGTGTTCAAGAGGAAAGGAATTTAACAAGTATATAACCTGCTTGTCAATGAAATTGTTTTGCTTTTGTCAAACTATAAGAACGTAATAAAGAACAAGAAAAGAACAAAAGAAATTGTTGCTTGAGGTTCTATCAGGTGAAATTTTATGCACCATTTGCAGAGCCAAGTTAAAAGGTTGTAGTTAGATAATCAGAAGGAGATAATATCTGCAGTTATAAGAAGATAAGAAATAGGAGCAGGAGTAACCCATCTGGCCTATCGAGCCTGCTCCATCCACCATTCAATGAGATCATGGCTGGTCTGATGATAGATTCATCTCCACCTGTCTGCCTTTTCCTCGTATCCCTTAATTCCCTATGTAAAAAATCTATCAATTTATAATTGAGTCCCTGAGAGTACAGTAAAACCTCGTTAGAACGTGGTAGTTGGGGACCAAGATTTCATACCATGTTACAGCCAAATCGCGGAACAGATGTATATATTTCAGATTGCTGGGCTGCCAGTGTGGGACGTCAGGGCAGGGGCGGCCGGCGCATCGGGGGGCAGGGGCAGCGGGGAGGCTGCCAGGCGCAGGGAGTTAGGTCACCAGCTGATTGTTTATCAAGATGAGCATGCTACTGAAATTTTTTTTTGGAGAACAGCTCCAGTTATGTCCTCTGCTAGAATTCAGGCAAACACTACATGTACATGGGCCATAAACCACCAAGATCCCTTCTGAAATGAACTTTAGTTGTTCTGTGAATTAAAAAGCCTAAAGATAATTTGATTTTAATTCAAAAGGACCAGATCATTATTAATTTAAACTGACAAAATGATTGGACAACTGTGGAAAAAAAAGCTCATATGTGGTGGATGGAACCTGCTGTTCTTCGACATACTAAATTCTCATCTCAAACATGGAGAAGTCATTTGTGTTAAAATCTTGTGAATGATAGACCCCGTTCCTCCTTGAACAAATGCTGTATGGCAAACACATAGTGGTAGTGTTACACGGTATCACAGACAGAAGAGAAATAAAATCCGCTAAATATTTGAAAATGTCCTCGTCGAATCTCAAACAATGTTGCCTTTGGCTCCCAGAGTTCTCAGGACAAATTTCCAGTTGCACAGCTGTTCCCATGGGGTTGTCTTCTGGCATTCTCCCAAGTTCATGTTATTGACTCCAAGTTCATGTGAAGGTAAAGCTTGTTTTATTTCTTTTTAAAAGAAGTTTGGAATTAAAATTGCTCAAAAGGATGATGACAAACCTGACACCTAAAGTCACACAATATTAAAAATGGGTTTGGCTACATCAGTTAATGCAAATTTTTCTGATAAACATATATTCTAAATCAACAAATTACTTATGTCATTTTTATAAACAAGTTTTATAAATTTTAGCACTTAATGTGTTTACATCCATCAATATATTCTCGGAGTACGTGAAAATTAATACCTTGATATGTTTGTATGGTGGTGGTTTTTTCTCATTCCGTTTGTCCTCCTGTGCCTGTCTTGTCTCTCTTTGGGTCTTAAGTTCCTCAAATCTTTCTGCTGCCTCTTGTAGTGCTATTAAGAGCCAGGATGAAATCTCATATTGAAGTAGTATTTGTTAAGATGATAACCGTAGTCTATTTCAATATAATTTATATACTTTTTTGTAAATGATTAATAAGAGAAGGGAAAAGAAGGGTCTGGCATAGGTGGGGCTGATGTTACTTTTCCCTTCCATTTCAAAATAAGGACAACCTAGATGGATCAGCTCTTTCTTTGGAATAAGGTAGTGGACTAATCAGAAAAAATAATTCCTAACAATGTTATGTATAATCATGACTCATATAGTAGGGGTAAAAGTCGAGTTCAAGTAGTCCTTCCTGTCTGATTGCAGAGAATGAGTGGAAATATTATACTGATTTTTAATATTAGAGAAAGGCCAACCAAATACAAAGATTTATTTAGAGGTCACGGACAACAGTATAATTGTTAGTTTAATCACATTTTGGAAAGCCAAGTTTAAAATTCTGAATTGTTTCAAGAAAAATAGAAAATATGGATCTTGGAAAAGATTTTAGAGAATAAAATCTGCTATATGTAATGATACCATATTTATTACAATCAAATCAAATCTATAAATTTTCCTGAATAGATACATAAACTTGTGCAATGCAGTAAGATATTAGTGAAGAAAGGAAGCACAATAGAAACAACTATCTTTGGAATAAATGAGAAGCTTGAAAATTATTATTTTCTTATCTAGAATCACAGAGAGATACAGCATTCAGCTCAGTGATTTTACACTAACCATCATCTGGTCAAGTTACAAGCACCAACAAAGCATTCAATATTCTGAGACAGGGTACCTGAAATGGGAATCTTGACCAATCACTAATACATGTTGCCTTAAATACAAGTTTGCAAATTTTCTTGCAATTAACATTACCTTTTTTAAAGATGGTGTTTAGACCTTTGCATTTTTTGTCTTTACTCCCTTTATCCCCTTCCATATAAGAAAACACTCGTGCCTGGTAAGTCCAGAAGTAGTCATTGGAGCCAAAGAAACGGACAGGAAACTCGCCTATTTCATGTTTCATCTTTTGGATATTTGTAGGAACATTTTTGGGATGACAAACTTCAGCAGGCCACCACCTGATAGAGAAGGTACAAAATGTACTGGAATTGAGTTGATCCAAGGTTTATGGTTCCTGGTCAAAAAAACTGTATACAGAAAGTCCCCAGGTTACAATAGAGCTTCACTCCTGAGAACGATTCATAATCAAAACTGTTTGCAAGTTAGAAATGAATTAAAAAACTATGTGTGAATCTTATAAGTGGATTGCGGAGGTCATGTGCACAACACCCCCGACCCTACCTGTCTGAAACTTATTCAGAAGTCACATCACCTGCCAATCAAGGTTGGACTCTGGCCACCCAGTTAGTTCACACTTTACCATTGGCTCGTTTAAATGACTCAGTGTCATCACTGGCTAGATGCCCAGCTCAGAACAGTATAAAATAATGATGCATACCACATTTCTTTCTCTCTATCTCTTGGTCCAAGCCCCAGTCATCGCTCCACACCAGGTCGCTACTGTGGACATTGCTGGAGGAGTCACAGGTAAGATGTGCACTACAATGATTTGAGCTACAGTTCTGTAATAGATCAATGCAGAGAGCCGCACCCTCGTTGGTACAGGAATCTGGAGTGTGTTTGAAAGTCCCCCTGACTATGAATTATGTACAGATGAGGGAGAGTGTGGTAGGGTAAGCAGCCACCGGTATCGGAGTCCCTTGTGCCGAATGTGCCTGTTTGCACCATTAATTGCTTTTGTCTCATACAGTGCAGAAGTTAGACAGCCACTGGTATCGGAGTTCAACCTGGGTCTAATGTGAATGAATATATATTGTTTGTCTCATGTGTGTTCAATAAAGTTAACTTTGATTGTAACACATGTCCAGACTTGTCTCTCTGTGAGGACACCGAACCTGATATTTTCTCAAACACAACAGGAAAAAGATGACAGAAACAGCGAAAAATGGAAGAGCAAGCAGCATGAGCCAGCCAATATCACTGAGCAGTGAGTGAATCTGCTCAGCATTCGAAGTCTGCTTGGCTTGATCCAGCTCCCAACTGTTGCAGCGTTGGTGAGGGAAAAAGAGGAGGGGGGGGGGAAACAGGAAAGAGAAATGCCTCAATCCCACCACACAATAAATCAACCCAATAAATCAATCTCCATTCATCCCACCAGTCTCCAAAATATTCATTCTCATGTATGGGGCATCCATAAGTTGGGTGATTGTAACCAAGGGATAAACATTCACACCTCTAAGAATGTTACAATGCAAGTTTTTTTCCAATACTGAAGTTACAACACAGAAATAATCATTACTATGGTATATTCAAATATCATCTAGCTTAGCATTCCCTATTGAAATGATATGTGGGGAAAGAGAACTCAACCTTCATATTTCTAATGAAAATTGGAATAAAATTCTGCAACTGGTAAACTCTTCTTCTCTATGTGCAAAACATTCACTAATACAGTTTAAAGTTGTTCATAGAGCTCATATGTCTAAAGATAAACTCCATCGCTTTTATTCTCATATCGATCCTATATATGATAAATGTCAATTGGAAATAGCTTCCCTTACACATATGTTTTGGTCCTGTCCCTCTTTACAGAATTATTGGAAGGAAATTTTTTCCATTATATCTACTGTTTTGAATATTGATTTACAACCACATCCCATTACTGCAATTTTTGATTACCTATGATAGATTTGACTTATTTATCTCTTCCTGCGGATCGTATGATTGCGTTTCTTACACTAATGGCTAGAAGATCTATACTATTAAATTGGAAAGAGGTAAATCCTCCCACTGTTTTCCTATGGTTTACCCAAACTATACTATGTTTAAATTTAGAGAAAATTAGAAACTCTGTCTATGAATCCCCTTCTAAGTTTGAGTTAACCTGGCGACCATTTATTCAATATTTTCATTTGTGGTGAGTTGATCTGGCTCTGTTTTATTTCTATGATTATGTATGATAATTGGGCTGTAAGATGAGATCGGAGTGATCGGCGTGGTTTAGCTATATCTGTAGGTTTTTTTTTAAGTTTTTTTTAAAGTTTTTTTAAATTCAGATTTGTTTTTTCTTCTTTTTTGGGTTTTTTTTTTCTCTTTTTTCATATATTGTTATTAATTATATCTTTTTTTTTAGAGATAGTTCACACCCTAAACTGATCAAAAAAATTTTTTTTATGATATATTTTTATTCTGTAATATTATTGTTTAATATCTCTGTATTAATTCATTACTTACTATGTATTTTTTTTTATATCTCTTTGAACTGTATGTGTTTATAAATTATAATAATAATAAAAAGATTGAAAAAGAAAGAAAAGAAATGATATGTGGAATGCATTTTTTAAAGTAGCAAGATATCACTGAATGGAGCCCTTATGTTTATGGAAAGTTGAGGACATAGAAGTGTGTACAGTATAAGTCCAAAAATCCAGATGCCACAAATCTGGTCCAATGAGAATCTCTCGAAAACTCTCACACTTTTTAAATTTAGCGGGCTTTTGTGTGCATATGTACATAGATGCACAGCATCAACAATCGACCATGCTTGTTAACTTTATTCTTCTTTAAAACAGCTCATTTTGATCAATGAAGCATGCTGTATTTGCTAATGAATAAATGATCAAAATTTACCTGTTCATGTCTTCTTTATTCCTCCTTAAATTTCAATTTTAAAAGTACTGCCCGAAAATCCAGACAAACCTATTCCCCAAGCAGTCCGGATTTTTGGACTTCTATTATATTTGGAGGTAACACAATGTGCAAATTTAATTGCATTGTTTGTGTCATTTTTTGCAAATATTGTTATGAAAAGATTCTTAAAGATTTGCTTCACAAGGAGAGGCTCAAGAATTAGGCTGGTTTCAGAAGTGATTAAAAGGATTACAGAAGTAAATGGATGGAAATGGTCAGGAGAGTTCCTGCCAATTTTGCAATTCAAGGCATGGCTCTTCAGTTCCCTTCAGTTCAGTGACTTTAACCGTCTGACCAGAATTTCTAAAATAACACATTTGCCATTCACAAGCAGCTCTCCCTTAGGCAGCAGGTTACCATCAATCATCATGGAAAATGTTGACCCCACCATGATATTGCAAGATTGGTGATGACATAACAGTACCCAGAAAAATAAATTTAAGAAATTATATTTTTAACAATCAAAAACCACTCTTTGTTCATTACTGAAAATTGGAGCAATGTCATTGAACATGACATTCAACATCAACTGACAATATTGATAAAATAACACAGTTCTCTATTTTCCATTTCTAACCAAGCATGTGGACAAAAAAAAATACAAGATCACTACATTACTGTTTAATATGAAACTCAGAAAAATTTTCCTTGAAATGTGCAGGAGTGTAGATTATTTAAATTAGATTGCAAATGTAGAGTTAATATGGAAGATGAAAAATTAAAATATTTCAAAGAAAATATTAAATTTGAGTGCATAGAACTGGACTAAATAATGGCGTATGATGTTAATATGTTTACCAATGATATAAACAGATGTGACTAGCTTAGTTTAGCTGTGGCAGAGTTAAACATTACAAGATCGACATCAAGATATGTTCTTGAAATGAAAGAATCGTAGAAAACCTATTTATTAAATAAATTTGAAAAATAAACCAGTATTCTGAAGCCGCTTGGTTTTTTTTTGGCCAGGGGAAAACAATTGAGAGAATGTCTATTAATGCTTCTTTATAAAAAAGTGCACACAAATTTTGGAAAACAATTAGTTTTAAAAAAAGCTATTTCCTTGCTTCTGTTTTATTGCAGATCCATTTGTAAGAATGTTTTTCAAGACCAACCTGTATCGTCCAAGTTTTACCCAGATGATGTCCTTATAGTGTGGCTTTTTGCCAGCTTTACAGTCATTACAGTACCATTTCCCTTTAGGCATCTCAATGTTCAGGCACTCACGGTGAAATGCAGCAGGACATGACTCACAGCAGAGCAAGCTGCCACCTAACAAACAAATATATTTGATCAAGCAGGTTAAAATGAAATGCCAAATTCTGACAAACAAGATATAGTTTCTATTGTAAGGAACAAGTTAACTAAAAACTCCAGTCACTCAAATAAGATTCCAGCAATACTAACTGAATGAAAATATATTAAAAAAAGATGCATCCTTGTAGATTTTGTTTTAAGTATATCAAGCTGTAGTGAAGTCTTGAAAATAGAGGAAATCCCCTAATGCCAAGTTTCAGTGTAGATTGGTTAAATAAAAGAATATATTTAGGGTAACCGAGAACAAAGAATGGTTACCATAAGAATCCATTATAAATTTAGAAAGAACTTTTACTCCATGGTTTGCTAACACAAAGATAATATGAAAGGTGAGTAAAAATACTGAAGGAATAATTTAATAAGATGGGAGAAAGCTGATATAGAACCGAAACAAAGAATCAGATTATGTCAAATTAGCCATATTGTATATTGCACATCCAAGTAAAATTAGAAAGAAACATTGATTCTTCATCTCCAAAAATAACAAAACACAGAGCAAGTAAATACCAGCTCTGCCATTGAATGAGATTCATGGATAATATTTCAATGCCACATTCCTACTCTAACCTCATTTTCCTTAATATTCAAGATCTATCACTCTATCTTGAATATACTCAGTGTCTGAGTCTCTACAGATTGCTTGGATAAGGAATTCCAAAGATTCACTTCTCTCTGGAATAATTTCTTCTCATCTCAGACCTGAATGTCTGAACTCTTATTTTGAGAGACCTCTCATTCTCAAAAGCCAACCAGAAGAATCATCATCCCTGTATCTACCTCTCATGCTCCATTACAATTTTGCACATTTCAAATGAGATCATTCTCATTCTATTGAACTCTAGAAAGTTTATGCCTAGTTTGGTTAATTCCTTCTCAAAATATAATCCTTCCATTCTAAAATTAATTTGATATTGTTGAACTCTGTAACAAGGACGTCCATTTCTGAGTAGGGAGACCTGATGTGCTGAATTCCAAACTCCCGTATCATTACAATACAGCATTTTCATTTTATGCTCAGATTCAATACAAAAGAGAACACATTATATGTGTTCTGAATGGCTTGCTGTATCTTTATAAACTACTGAAAGCTGAGGTGGTTTAGGAGGAATTGCTAGAGCAGCTTGCATACACACATTTTAAAACAGAGAACATTTGCAGAATGCTTTTTGCAAAAATGCAACAAAGTAGCAAAGGCAGCAGCTTGCCTGGGAGAACAGGCAGCAGAGAACAGTTTTGCTCTCAGAGAGGGAGGGAGTGAAACAGAGAGGAGAAACACAGAAATCAGTTCCAGAAGGACAAGCTGGCAAACTTTGGAAGGCTGCCTGGTCAAAGGAGAAGACTGGCGATCTGAAAGAAAGAGGATCATCTGGAGAACCTTGAAGGGGGCAAGTTTTGTCAGCAAGACTGATAGAAGGAATCAGATGCAGATGTCCTGGAAAAAGAATGTCTCTCTGAAAACCAGCAAGAACCATCCTGAGTGGTAACCATTTGCCTGTTAAGCACCAAAGACTGGTGAACTTTGTTAATGCTAACTTCTGTGCATAGTACAAGAATTGCCTGCAACCAGTGAGATTGGACTGTGATCCAAAGAACTTTTCTAATCTTAAATATACATTACACACACCTGAGCTTAATATTAGAGGTGGGGGGGGGGGGGGGGAATTAAGTAGGCTAGGTAGGTTAAATAAGGAGGGTTAAAGTTAAATTTTAAGTTTAATTCTGTTTTCTTGTTCAAATATAATTAAAAGCTACTTTTGTTTAAGTAACCCTGTGTTGTGGTGTATATCTATTGCTGCTGGTTTTTGGGGTCCTCTGGACTCCGCAACACCACGTACAAACACATCCAGGTCCATCTAAATAGCAACACTTTTCCAATTTTCACCATTTAAAGAACATTCAATTTTTAAAATTGTTTACAGCAAAGTCAATAACTTAACATTTTCCCATGTGGTCCCTTTAGATAGTAGAAAAGCTTTAAAAGTGTAAAGAGAAAAGTAATTTATTGCAGGATACCCAGCCTTCAGCCCTCTCTTGTAGCCTTGTACTTATATACTTGTGGGCAAAGATGACCACAAGATAATATTGGCAACATTTTTGATGAATACAGTACATTTCCAATTATCCTAAATGCTTGGGACCGGATTTTTCTCGGTTAACCACATTTTTCAGATAACTTAATATTGGCTTTAAGCACCCCTGTAGCATCTGCACAATACTTGTATTGGCCATCAGCGATACTGCCCAGGAGGCCACTCTCTTTCTAAAAAAAAAATTATTTAATTGTTTGCATCATTACAGGAAAAAATTGAATAAAACATTAATCAAATATCCATAGCCAAAGATACAAAAATAGTTCTTTTACATTTTTCCCCATTCCCCCTACCCAAAAGTAAGAAAAGGTAAAAGAAACACCTACCATTTAATATATAATTATATTAGCATATACAATCATTAATTGCTATTAAAAATTACTAATTAAGAGGAGTGGATAAGATAGAAAAGGTGGATGGAAAATTACCCATATATGGTTTCCAAATACTTAAAAATTTTTCAACTTGGTTCCTTAAACTATACGTAATTTTTTCCAAAGGTATACAATTTTGCATCTCATTATACCATCTACCTAATACTTCTCTATCATCTTTCCATGATATCACTATACATTTCTTTGCAGTTACTACTGAAACATTTAAAAATTTTTCTTGGTATTAGTCCAATTTTAATTTTATATCCTTTTCATAAACATCATCAAGTAAAAATATTCTTGGATCCTTTGGTATCTTTATCTTCATAATTTGCCCTAATAATAAAAGCAGTTCATTCCAAAACCTTTCCATTTTTTCACAAGACAACAATGAATGCAAACAAGTCCCTATTTCTTTCGCACATCGAGAACACTTATTTAAATAATAATTAGGATTAAGTCCATTTAACTTATGTAGAGTATAATACAATTGATGAAGAAAATTATATTGAACCATTTGATATCTAACATTTACAGTATTCGTAACACTTTCATAACATAATTTTGACCAAATCTCCTCCTGAATTTGTATATTTAAATTTTTCTCCAATTGGATTTTTGATTTATATAAATCTTTTTTTCTTTACAGTCTCTCGTAATTTTACATACATATTAGTAATAAATTCCTTAACAACAAATGTATCTGTTATTACATCTTCAAATTGACTTTGTTTAGGGAGTCTCAAATCTGTCCCCAGTCTCTTTTTCAAATACATTGTTAATTGATAATACACAAAAACTGTTTTATTATGTATATTGTATACATCTTTTAACTGAGCAAAAGTTAATAAAAAAAGATCCTAAGAAACAAACTTTTATTCTCTGTATACCTTTACTATACCAATTATCAAATAAAGGATTATTTAAAGTAAAATGGAGAAAATGATTTTGTTTTAACAACATTTTTGGTAATTGATCATTTTAAATTCCTCTCTCAATATGAATTCTATTCCATATGTTTAAAATATGTTTCAATATGGAAAAATCTTTAGTTCCTTTAAACAACCCACAATTCCATTTATACAAAATTAATTCCAGAATAGTTTCATCAATTTTATTCATTTCTATTTGAATCCAAGTTGTTTTTTCATCCAGTTGATAACAGGAGGACAAACCCCTCAATTGAGCTGCTTCAAAATAATTCTTAAAATTTGGTAATCTTAGTCCACCCTGATCAAATTTCTTGACATATTACCTTTCCAAAGAAATTCACGTATTATTTTATTCAAGTTTCAACAGAAAAATTCTGGTACTTGAATAGGCAATGATTGAAACAAATATTGTATTCTTGGAAAAATATTCATTTTAATACAATTCACTCGTCCTATTAACGTTATTGGTAAATCTTTCCATCTTTTCAAATCCTCATCCAATTTTTTAACAATGGCAAATAATTTAGTTTAAACAAATTACTTATATTGCGACATAATTTAAAATCCTAAGTATTTAATTGCTTTATTTTACCATTTAAATTCTGTCAAATCTTTTACATTGTGAATAATCCATATCCACCATAGGCATTACTTCACTTTTATCAACATTCACTTTATAACCCGATACTAACCCATACTCTTTTAATCTCTCATTCAACTTATTTAAAGATATTTCTGCTGTTGTTAATACACTATAACATCATCAGCAAATGAACTAATTTTATGTTCTTTATTACCTACTTCAAATCTTTTAATTTCATCATCAGTTTTAATTACTTCTGCCAATGGTTCAATCGCCAATGCAAACAAAAAGGGTGATAATGGACAGCCTTGTCTAGAAGACCTTTCAAGCAAAAATGGTTATGTGAGATTTGTTTATTCATAATCACTTGCTTTTATCCAGTTTATAAAAGTATTTGGAATCCCAAAAGCATTAAGTGTCTCAAATATAAAAATCCTATTCCAATCGATCAAATGCTTTCTCTACATCTAATGCTACCACTACCACGGAAATCTTTCTATTTTGTGCTATATTTACCAAACTTAAAAATTTCAATATGTTATCTGCTGCTTTTCTATTTTTAATAAAACCAGTTTGATCTAAATTTATTATTTTTGGCAAAAATTCAACTAGCCTATTAGCTAACAATTTAAATACAATTTTATAGTCTGTATTCAATAATGATATAGGTCTATATGAAGAAGGCTGTAAACAATCTTTCAATTTTTTTGGAATTATAGTTATTAATGTTGTTTTAAAAGATTCAGGTAGATCATAAACCTCTTTCATTTGACCTAATATCTCCATCAATTGAGATATTAATAGCTCCTTAAATTCTTCATAAAATTCTGGTGGGAAACTGTCTTCACCTGGCACCTTATTATTCTGTAGAGACATTAGAGTCTCATAAACTTCTTTTTCGGAAAAATTCTCGGACAGTCTTATCTTTTTGTCCTCCTTTAACACCAGTAATTTAATATGTCTCAAATAATCTCTTATTTTGTTATCATCTCACTTAGACACTGAACGATAGAGTTTGCATAAAAGTCTTTAAAATTATAATTTATTTCCTGCATTTTATGTTATCTGTCCTGATAATTTCTTTGTTGCAATTATTGTTCTAGAAATCTGTTCCGTTTTTAATTGCCATCTAAAATTTTATGGGCCCTTTCACCCAACTCATAATATTTTTGTTGTGATCTTATTATCTCTCTCTAATCTATGTCTGCACAACATTAAGTCTTAATTTCTTCAACTCTAACAATTTTTTCTTCTCATCTTTATGTACTTTTACCTTCAATTTCATTATTTATCTAATTAAGTTACCTCTATCATATATTCTTTCTTTATTTTTGAATTATATCTTATTACTTGACCTCTCAAATATGCCTTCATTGAATCCTATAATACAAACTTACTCGCAACTGAATCCTTGTTAGAATCCAGAAAAAAATTCTGTTTTTCATAAAATCACAAAATTCCCCTTTCTTCAACAAAATAGTATATAACCTCCATCTATAACCTACCCATTGTTCTTCTTCCAATGAAATAGACAAAATTAAAGGTGAATGATCTGATAAAAACCCATGCTTGATATTCCACTCTTTGTACTCTTATATTGAAGTTATGCAGAAAATAAATACATATCTATCTGCAAATATGTTTTAAATTGAAAAGAATAAAAAGAATAATCTTTTTCATTTGGGTGGATTTTTCTCCATATATCCACTATATCCATATATTTCATCAAATCTTTGACCATTTTGCTACCTTATCTTTCATCATTCTATCTCCCAATCTATCTACTTTAGGGTCTAAAGCAAAATTAAAATCCCCTCCCAATATAACTCTTCCCTTGGCATTTAACAAATTCATAAAGGCATCTTGCATACATTTGCCATCATCTACATTTGGTGCATATACATTCATTAAGGTCCATTGTTCCAAATAAATCTGATAATTCACCGTAACGTACCTCCCCGCTACATCTATATTAATATCCAATATTTTAACTGGTAAATTTTTATTAATTAACATTGCTGTACCTCTAGCCTTAGAATTAAAAGATGATGCTATTACTGTTCCTACCAATCTCTTTGTAATTTTTAATGTTCTTTTTCCTTCAAATGTGTTTCCTGTGAAAAAGCTATGTCTGTTTTGTTTTCATATAAACTAATAATTTTTTCTGCTTTATTTGATTCTGAATCCCATTAATATTAATACCAATAAAATTCAATTTATAATCCATCTAAACTCTTAAAATCCAACAACTGTCCAACTTTCCATCTCCATTCCTACATCCAAAATACTAATTAAAAATTTCACAATACAATTATTAAATTTAGGTGTATTATAGAGAAAAAAATAAAAGAACAGAAACCCTACCCCCACCCCTCAAAGGCGTACATTATTAACAGTGCGTCTTCATACCCGATCTATAGGAGTTGTGATCGAAAACCACACCCGCCCACTATATTCCGCAGAGGTCAGGCTCATACTCTCACATAACTCTCGTGAAATTATACTATCTCTTATGCCTCAAATCTCCTTGAAATTCAGTTACACCCAAAGTTTGCAGAATCTAACGTTGTAAAAATCTCTTCATATATTGCCCTTCATCACCTTCCTTAAGTCCAACAATTTTTGTATTATTTCTACTAAAATTTTCTAACATATCAATTTTTTGGTTAATTGTTCTTTAGTTTCAGCTGCCACAGCTTGAATCTTCTTCATTCGCTCTTTAACATGCTGAATTTCAAATTCATTACGTTTAATTTTTGCATCCATCACTTCAAATTTTTCCTTGTTGCCAATACCGTTTTCTTAGTTTGCTCTGTCTTAAGCTGCCATGCTAGGATTTTGTGTGTTTTCATCACTTCAAATTTTTGATCCATTTGAGATAGCATTCTCTCCACCTTCTTCGTAGAACCTTTATTTTCAATTGTACCCTCATTATGCTTTTTAACTTTCATTGTTAACTGTAACAAAGTTTGCTGGAAAGAATCCATATACTTCTTCATTTTAGTTGTCGATATACAAGACTCCTTTATTTTCTCCTCTTTTTTGGCCAAAACTCTGTGTTCAACGTACATTTCTTCTTCTTCCTGCTCCTCTTCTTGACCACTGGAGGTGGAGACTTCTTGAGCTTTTTAAAAATTGCCTCCATTATTTTTGTGCTCTGGCAATGCGCGAAGAGTTGCGCTCACGTAGTGTCACTTCTTCACCTGTGGCAGTTGGCCATTGTCGGGGGAGACCTTGGACAGCAATGTCCAAGGTCTCCCCAGCACTTGCATTCCGGAGAGCTCCAGGATCCTTCTTCAAGGTTGGCCTCTCTTCTTTATCAGCTTCTTTTTCTTCAGTTCTTGAAAAGTAACAGTCAGTTTATCTTTCTTAGGAGGGATTGTTTATTGTTCTGAAGGTCTTCTGATAGCTTCCTCTTCTATTTTCTTGAAGTCAATTCGGGCTTCTTAACTCTTTTTTAAAACTTTTTCGGAGAGATCAGAGAATTCAAGTCTAGTCCCACATGGCACGCCCCCCGAGGCCGATCTCCTTGATGATGCCGGGACAGCGGAGAACCACATATAGTGGAGGGTAAAGAAAAAATGGAAAGAGAGAGGGGAGAGAGTTAATTGAAACGAGGACAATCTCTCTATATGCTGCCTGACCCGCCAACTTCCTCCAGATGCTCACTGATGGCTTGAGATTTCAGCCTGCTTCTCTGAATCAGCATCCAGCTGTTCAGTATCTGTCTTCTCAGCTGCTTTGAGCTCTGCTGTTACCAAATTGGTGCTAAAGGTGCGTCAGAGCCTACATGAGTACGTCAGATGAATTTTTCCCCCCCAACCTGCGACATCATGTTGCCGCCAAAAAAAGTTCACATAACTGATTTTTCCGGTTAACTGATTTTCAGATAATCACAAATGTATTGTAGTAGTGTCTTTGAATGTCAAAGGCAAAAATGTCCCTTTTTTGGGAAATGGCCGCTGCCTATTAGTTGGCATGAATATTACAAACTACAGTGCGATACCAACCCAAACATGTATACTCAGGACCTGTCAGATGCAGATTAGATAGCCAGGTTTATAGTGAAACACAGTCAATCTTTCAAGTCAACATTGAAATTGACTATAAATCAAAACAGAAACCACCGTTCAATGTATACACTATATTCTTCTTTCTTTGGCTTGGCTTCACGGATGATGATTTATGAAGGGGTAAATGTCCACGTCAGCTGCAGGCTTGTTTGTGGCTGACAAGTCCGATGCGGGACAGGCAGACACGGTTGCAGCGGTTGCAAGGGAAAATTGGTTGGTTGGGGTTGGGTGTTGGGTTTTTCCTCCTTTGTCTTTTGTCAGTGAGGTGGGCTCTGCGGTCTTCTTCAAAGGAGGTTGCTGCCCGCCGAACTGTGAGGCGCCAAGATGCACGGTTTGAGGCGAGATCAGCCCACTGGCGGTGGTCAATGTGGCAGGCACCAAGAGATTTCTTTAGGCAGTCCTTGTACCTCTTCTTTGGTGCACCTCTGACACGATGGCCAGTGGAGAGCTCACCATATAACACGATCTTGGGAAGGCGATGGTCCTCCATTCTGGAGACGTGACCTACCCAGCGCAGTTGGATCTTCAACAGCGTGGATTCGATGCTGTCGGCCTCTGCCATCTCGAGTACTTCGATGTTAGGGATGAAGTCGCTCCAATGAATGTTGAGGATGGAGCGGAGACAACGCTGGTGGAAGCGTTCTAGGAGCCATAGGTGATGCCGGTAGAGGACCCATGAATCGGAGCCGAACAGGAGTGTGGGTTTGATAACGGCTCTGTGAGGTTTTTCAGTTGGTTGTTTATCCAGACTCTTTTGTGTAGTCTTCCAAAGGTGCTATTTGCCTTGGCGAGTCTGTTGTCTATCTCATTGTCGATCCTTGCATCTGATGAAATGGTGCAGCCGAGATAGGTAAACTGGTTGACCGTTTCAAGCAGTAAACCAGTAACTGCTGTTTATTCAAAACACACGCATTCCTTTTAAGGGAAGGCGACAGGCTCATGGAAGTGATGTCATAATGCTGCTGTGAGGCCTGGCCGTTCCCCTGACAACTCACTCCTGCAGCCTGGAACTTCTGCGTAGTGGGAGGAAAGACCCGCCCTGCCGGATCGCCACAGCAATTCAGCTCATCCTGTGCAGGGTTGACCCAGCCCACTGCACCCCTGCCCCCTCCCCCCCCCCCCCCCCCCAGAATCGCAGTCTCTTTGGGTGAGGTTTGGAAGATTGTCTTTGGGCAGGTGCCCCCAGTGCCATAGTGTAGGGGCAGGGAAAGGCTCTGAACAGTCCAAGTGGGCTTTCTTGAGTCGGTCGACTGTAAACACGCTATGCCTGCCTCCAATGTATAGAGTATATACAACCCCCTCCCTTCTCAGTACTTTGAAAGGTCATAAGGGCACTGCAGGGGGGGTTTATCTGTGACTTTAAGTTCTTGTAGGATGTGGCTGATTGGCGACCTGTGGGTGGTGGTAGGATGTGGACGTGGGTAGGTGGTGTGGTTCCTCAGCCGCTGCAGGATATCCAGGATGTCCGGTGGTGGTTCTGTGGAGCTGAAATGGACATCGCCTGGGATGGAGAGTGGTGCCTCATAGACCATTTTCGCCGATGAGGTGGGGAGGCCCTCTTTAGGTGCTGTACAGATGCCAAATAGGACCCATGGGAGTTCATCCATCCAGTTGGGCCTATGCAGCTGTGATTTGACAGCTGCTTTCAGATGGCGGTGAAAGTGCTCTTCCAGCCCATTGGCAGTTGTGTGGTGCAGCTGGCTGCCGCAGAATTTGACCATGGTCACCCAGAGGGAAGAGGTAAACTGGGCTCCCCAGTCCAAAGTTATGTGAGAAGGGACCCACTGTGAGGTAAAGGCTCTCGCACAGGTCTCCATGTCGCAGGCCGGCATGGGCACCGCCTCTAGCCAGCGTGTAAAGTGGTTGACCACAGTAAAAAGGTACCTCAATCACTGGGTGATGGAAAGGGTCCCTACAATGTCCATGTGCATGTGGTCAAACCTGTCTACTGTGGTCGGGAAATGTTGGACTGGGCCTTTAGTGTGCCAATGAACTTTGGCTCGCTGGCATTGTACACAAGTGAAACTTCGTGCCAAAGCCCATACCATACAAACCTATCCGAAATGAGGCGGATTGTTGACCGGATGGAAGGATGAGAGTCCATGCACTTGATTGAATACCCGCTGTCACCAGGTCACGAGCAGGATTGGCCTGTACACATATCGCACAGGAGTGTTAGGCCTCCTGGGTTCTGCGCGAACTACTCAATTTGTAGGCCAGTGATGGCAGTACATTATGCTTGGTCCCTTATGAGCTGAGCTGTGTCGATGGCACCCGTCACCTCAGAGATCATTGGCCTGGAGAGTGCATCAGCTACCACGTGGACTTCCCGCTACGTGGCAGATGTCTGTTGTATATTCGGAGATGCACGAAAGGGGCCTTTGTTGCCTCGCCGACCAGGGGTCTGAGAACTTTGCCTAGCACCTGCACCAGCGGCTTGTGGTTCGTGTAGGCCACTAACACTCGGCCTTCGAGGATGTACCGGAAATGGGTGTATGGCCAGGTACATTGCTAGCAGTTCACAATCAAAAACTCTGTACTTCTGCTCAGGTGGTTGGAGGTGTTTGTTGAAGAAAGCGAGTGGCTGTCATTGGTGATCCACCCACTGTGGCAGCACTGCATCCACTGCTCAGTCTGAGGTGTCTGTTGTTAACAACAAGGGTAAGTCTGGATCTGGGTGTCAGGAAGGTGGCTTTAGAAAGAGCTGTTTTGGTCTCCTCAAATGCCTGGAGTGCCTCTGCAGACCAGCTGGGCTCCTTGTTACCTGTCTTAACGAGGTTGAAGAGAGGCCACATGGTGGCTGCTGTTCCTGGGAGGAAGTGATGATAGAAATTCACCATCCCAAGGAATTCCTGCAGACTTTTGGGCCTTGGAAAGTTCTGAATGGCCTCGACCTTGTCAGGCAGAGGTGTTGCTCCTTCGCTGGAGATGCGGTGCCCAAGGAAGTTGATGGTGGACAAATCGAACTGGCACTTGGCCTGAAAGTCTGCAGCCGGGCAAACAGGCATTTTAAATATTCTTTGCGGGTCCTGGCATCTAGGCTGGCAATGAGGTTGTCATCCAGGTACACGAAAATCCCATCCAGGTCGCTTGTCACTACGTCTATGAGGCGCTGAAATGTTTGGGCCGTGTTTTTCAGCCCAAATGGCATTCTCAGG
Organism: Narcine bancroftii; assembly: GCF_036971445.1. Classification (NCBI taxonomy): domain Eukaryota; kingdom Metazoa; phylum Chordata; class Chondrichthyes; order Torpediniformes; family Narcinidae; genus Narcine; species Narcine bancroftii. The sequence goes on from NC_091477.1 coordinate 43,715,679, forward strand.
AGCTTGACAAGACTAAAGAAGGAGTGATTATAGAAGTCTTCTGTATGTCGTCCTGGTGCACTGGGATCTGGTTGTAGCCTTTCATCAGATCAACTTGAAAAAATCTGGGCACCTTAGTGCAGCAAAGTCCTGTATGTGCGGGATGGGGTATCTCTCTGGTACTATTGCGTCATTGAGACTGCGGTAGTCTCCGCAGGGGTGCCAGCTACGAGAGTTCTTTGGGATCCTGTGTAGTGTGAAGCCCATGGGCTGTTGGAGCGGCAGGCAATGCCTAATTCCTCCATCGTGGCAAACCTGGCCTTGGCTTGGAGGAGCTTATTTTGGGGCAGTTGCTGCATCTGCACATACATGGGTTGTCTGGTGGTCTCAATGTGGTGTTGCACGTCATATGTTAGTTCCACATCGTGGAAGTTGGGGGCCAGTAGAGTGGGAAAGTCAGCAAACAGTGGGGTGTATTCGTTTTGTCCTATAGGTGGGGATAGTTGAACTGTTGGTAGCCTGTAGGGGTAGGCCTCTGGCATTGTTCTTCCGCTCAAAGAAAATGGGCGGAAGTAGGCTGATTTTTGCACCAGTGTCTATCAGGAATTCCCACTGGGCCTTTTCAGGTGCCAAATGACGAGGCCACTAATGGCAGCCAGCTTGCTCATTTCCCTGCATCGTACTGGGTTTGATGCCTAAAAAGGTGCAGGGAGGTACGCACCGCTGGGCATTGCAGCCCCATCGACAGTGGTAGTAGCAGTATCCTGCTGTTTTGTCGCTGCGGTCACTGCATTGTGGCTGGACTGCTGCAATGGCCACCATGGGGCACGCAAGAGGTGGGCGAGGTTGGTGCTGTTGCTCCCGCTGCACAAATGGGCTGCACGTGGATGGAGTCGGGTTGCAGAATGCGGAAGAGCCGGTCTGCTTTTCTCGCCATGAGGTGCGGAGGCAAAGTCCATGTTGGAGAAGGCGGAGGCCACGTGGACGGGCAACTTGGAAAAGAACAGGTCATCAAACAGGAAGCACTTTGTGTGTCCGTCTGCAAGGGCCACTAGCACCTGAATCAGTTCTGAGGGGTTGCGATCACCTAGGCTCTGCTTGTTAAGCATGTGAACAGCCCGTTTGTGCCTGCTAAGTTCAAATGACTCGAGCAAGAACCATTTAAATATCGTTGTACTTGCCATTCCGGGCGAACAAACAAATTGGTCAACCTCAACCGATGCCAGCTGATTGACAAATGGGGTGACTTTTGCTGCTGTGGCGGGTCCAGGGCGCTGATTATGTGCCAAAACTTTCCACCCTTGGCTGTTATTCCTCACAAGCAAACTGTGATTCTGCAAGTTGCAGCCAGTTGCATGGCTGGTTCGCCCAGAATGGCAGCAAGTAGGCACTTATGTTGTAAACTGCCACGGGAGATCCATTGGTGGCAGCCACTTGGGCTGTGGACGAGTCAGTAGGATTCATCTTGCTGTGTGCTGTGGGTTCTAAAAACGTTAGAACCTGTTCGGGGACACCACTGTAGCACTGCTAAAGGCAGAGCTCCTGAAATAAATGCTATCCTCACCAAGCAAGTAAACCAGTAACTGTCATTTATTCAAACCACGCGCATTCCTTTTAAGGGGGAGGCGGCAGGCTCACGGGAGTGATGTCATAATGCCGCTGTGAGGCCTGGCAATGCGCTCCTGTAGTCTGGAACTTCTGTGCGGTGGGGGGGAAAGCCCCTAAGCCCTGCCACACTGGCTGTTTGCTATGACGATTTGTCCTGTTATGTGCGGGTTGGCCAGCCTACTACACCTATTTATTTTAAACATGGCTGTGTTTCATGGTGGCACTTGTAATCGGAATTTTCAATAATACTATACAATGCTTAAAGCAATGACCATAGGAGCAGAATTTAGCCTGTCAAGTCCACTCCGCACTTTCAACATGAGAACATTTTCACATTCATCCACACTCCCCTGCTTTCTCCCCATACTTATCAAATCTCTACCTTTAATACACCTAACAACCTGACCTCCACAGATGCTTATGGCAGTAAATTTCAGAAATTCACCACTCTCTGATACTCTTAATGCAATGACATTCACAATGCACAAGATTTTAATCTTGACAGACAGGACATGGGGAGGATGTTCTCTTCTGTAGACATCCTAAAAGTGGGGGGGGGGGGGGGGGGGGGTGGGTCATTGTTTAAAAAGTTGTGGTCACTGGAGTTGAATACTTAAGGTAGTCGTGATGTGATTTTTTTTCCCAAGAGGGTCACAAGCCTTGGAATTTTCTTCCTCTGTAAAATCTTTGTATATTTTTTAAGGCAAAGGTAGATAGAAAGCAAGGAAGTGAAACAGTACAATGAGTAGATGAGAATGCTAAGTTGAGTAATAATCATATTAAGTCATGCAACAGGCTTAAGTGGATTACACCTGCTCCTAATTCATAAGTTTGTAAAATATCAGACAATACAATTTATCTATGAGTAATGAAAATAGGTTTGTAGAAAGTAATTTAATAAGTAGAAAAGTGAAGATCAAAACCATAAAACATTTACTTTGTTTCACCTTACCTTCTGAACACACAAAGCACCAGCTGACATTGACGTGTCCATGATGCCTGCAGCCTCTCCTTGCAGTAAAGTGGTTAGTACAAATTATACTGTTTGAAGCCAGCACCACACATCCAGCTGCCAGACAGTTATCACTGGCATGATAAGCAACAGGACACCGTACACAGCGCATCATTCGACCTGATCAAACAAAAATACATAAACACAACTAACCAATATTGGACCATGCTTATTTTTAGCCTATTCACTCTTGATACGGGTTTTTTTTCCACAATATTCCTAAATTTGTATTTGTCCTAATTAAAAATATAGGTATTACCATAACTAATCATGCATCACTTTACATGTTTAAAGCAATAGCAACTTGTATTATGATAGAAGAAGATTTCCAAGGTGTTTTCCAGAAGCATTACAAGAAAGTGTGATAATGTATTAAAAGTAAAGCAACTTGGGGTGAACCAATGATCAAATAAATATAAAAGTAGAAACTTCTACACAAAAAATGAAAAATAAAACAAATCATAGTAGAATTTTTCCACAAGCCTGAAAGATACAATGACTTTTTCTATTACTTTTTACAAAAAATTTATTTTATTTTATTATTAATCCTTATTTGTGAGGATAATTTTCTCTGTATAGTACCTTGGTTGCTCTTGGATTGGAAGGATTGCAAGCATAACAAGATAGACAGGCGTGGATTGAGCATCTGAATCCTTTGTTCTGCAGTACAGTGGGGGGATACTTCTTAATGCATTCCATGTGATAGAACTTTCCGCAAAGTGGCATAAGACATCGCTTCACATCTTTCTCATTTTCTTTACAAACAAAGCAAGTATGAATACCTGACAAAAAGAAACAATTATAACTTTTTGAGATACAAGAGAATGCAGATGCTGGAATCTGGAGCAAATTAAAGTTACAAGCATGACTCACTCCCTCCCCTTGATACCAGCTATATCCCTCTCCATTCTCCAAAATGCCAATTATTCCTTTCTCTCTCCCCCCCCCCCCCCCAACCCACCCCACTTTGCTCAACCTGCTGAGTTTCTCCTGTTTTTTCTATCTTTTTTTGAATGATTTGGAAGATAGGTGAATTTATAGAGGATTAACCAATACTTCAGGAGGCTTAACTTGTCAAAATAATTCTGTACGACAAATTTTTGATAAACCTTTGTCACTGTCTACATCAATGCTACTTTCAATCAATTGTCTTTTTTGTCTCAGCAAACATTAAAAATGTAAAATCATTCTAAGATAGACATTACTGGTGTTTTCTTTGATATGAACCTTTTCTTAACTTCTCTTGAACTTCAATATAAGAAACTCAGTATTTATGTATAGAGAACCTGCTTTCTGTGACAAAATGACAAAAACTTGGTACTATAATGACCACTCACAATAACAAACAAGTAATTTAGATCCATGAGTGTGATCCACAACACAATGAATCTATGACAATTTGTCTTTGCATTCTGACCCTTATTTAACCAGGTGAATATAGAAATTCAATTTTTTTCATTGTTACGCAACTCAAAATCATGAGCAAAACACAAGGCTGTTTCACAACACGAAAAAATTCCACTGAACATCTAATGTTGAACTTCACCCTTGCAATGGAGATTCCATACCAAAGGACACACTGGATGACCTCAAATAAAATATTTATGGCTGTACTCATTCATTCCTCTCATATTGAAAACAACTTACCAAAACCACCTACAACCAGATAAGACCATAAGAGATGGGAGAAAAATAGCCATTTGGCTCTTTAAGCCTGCTCTTTAAGCCTGCTCCATCATTCAAATCATGGGTGATGTATTCTCCCTCTCAAATCCATTTCCCCGACCCTCCAACCCACATTTCCAATTCTTTCCCCCCACATAAGTAAAGCTAATCCATCTACCTGATTTTCATCTCCCTGATCTAGTTCCAATTTTAATACTCTAATTCCCTGCTCCTTCTTCCCACACACATGACTAGCCCACCTCTGATTGCTCTCCCACTCCCTCTTTAACACAGAGCAACGACTGATTTCTGACTACCCATTTTCCTCTCTACCAAATTCAAATCTCCAAGCCACATATTTCTACCCCCATATCCGGCCAATGGCCCAATTCTGTTGACTCACCTCATTTACATCATTTTAGCATATTCCAATTGGTGCTCTAGAATATCTATGTATCTGGTATATTCTTCCAATTCAAACTGAAGATTATTTTTCAGTGCCAGCATAACCTGGTCTAACAATTCTTGTCAAGATACCTCTTTACTCTTTAACGATACAAAAAATGAATTATTTCTTTCCTTGGAAAATTCATCTTATTCCCTTCTTCCTTTTGTTCATACATCTTTAACTTCATCTCTATGCCTCCATCTTAACAACATAATTAATTATGTGATGGTTTAAAATAATAGAACACTGGAGGACCAGAGATGGGAACAGGATTTGAATATCAGAGGGCCAGAATTATTGTGGGGGTGGTTCTGCAGAACATGAGAACAATTTAAAGACTGGCATCTTGGACTTAGAAGCAAGATCAAGGGGTGGCTCATGACTCAATTGGTGGCGATGCATACAGAATGACCATAAGTAAACAAACAGTTTACTTTATTGGGGTCTCCATCCAGAGTTGTGACAGTTCCTTCAAACACCTGTTTCCTGGTGATGCACCAATGGGAGAAATGCATAGCAAATGATTCTGTTGCATGTACATCTATCACAGAAAGGTGCTTCACTTCAGAAAGTATCTGGCTGAATTTCCAGAATCAAGCAAACTGACCCAGAAATAGTCATTATCACATTTCATTCTGGGTAAAGTCTATTTTTAGTGCCACATCTTTGAAGAAAACAGATTTGTGAAATTAAATTTATAGGCATTGGTCTACTTTTATCTGACACCTGAATTATGAAGGCCTTCTTTAGATAAATGATCATTTTTTTTTGTTTTGAAGAGCTTAAAACCTAAATGCAGAAGGGAGAACATAATTTAACAACATACAAAATCTTCTTTTAAACTTTTATTGCACAAGAGGTCAACATTACATTACACATCCATATTTTACCTGTTGTACATTCACTGCACATAAACTTTCCTTCGGGCATTTTGGTTAAACCGAGACACATTAAGTGAAAGGCACCACAGCATTGTCCTTCACAAAGCAGGAGCTCTCCAGGTTTCTCACAAAGCTTTGAAGGGAGGAAGACAAATTGTCATCTCAGTAACAATGGTGGTAAATTCCAATCTCAACTGAAAAAGCCAGCAATTATCTGCAGATAATGTCTCAAATGTGTTTAGAAATCACATATTAGAGTTATTAACTATGACTTTTTAATCATGATAACATTTCTGTCATTTCTATCTCAGATACAAAAATTGAAGACAAATTGCCTAATTATTTAAAATATCAAAATGTATGATGGAAAAAATTGGAAACCAAGTTGTTCAAATTTTGTTCAAATACATTTTAAGTGAAAGACAAATGAATTTTAAGGTTGAATTAACTATTAATTTTCTCTTAACCCACTCAGTATATTATGCCTTTTGGTTTAACTGTTGCACCTACCAATTACAATGCATACACATTCTGACATGCAAATATCTGAACTCAGCAAACTGTGACAGATTATGTTGTGTTTTATATTGTATATAATTATGTTTTAAAGGAGATAAATTGTGGCAGGTTTTTAGTGTAAGCCACATACAAACACTTCAGAACAGATCTCATTTAAAATACTGGAACTCTTCTCAAGCCAGATAGGGCCAGCTCCGAGTGCCTTTGCAAAAACTTTGAAGAGTGCCTAATAGATTGCTGTTTTGAAAAGCAACAGATGAAAGAAATCGGAGGTTTAGGTTCGGAGCCGCAGGCTGTCTGAGTGCAGTTTGCTGTTCTAAGAGGGTTGTGTGGTTTTGCAAGAAGAGAGAGAAAAAAATCAGGCTTTTCTCAGAGAGAGAGAGAGAGAGAGAGAGAGAGAGAAAATTCAGTGCTACAGTTCAGCAGCAGCAGCTGGGACTAGAACAGGACAAACTGGCAAACTTGTGGAAAAACCCCATTTTGAAGACAGGTTGTGAGTTCTTAGTTCAGCCTGGTCAATGCCCTTGTGGAGAGGAGTGGCTGCATAATGTTTCACTTGAAATAAGATAAACAAAAATGAACTCTGTGGTAGCCTAAAAGAAAGAGGTTATCATCTGGAAAACCCTGATGAGGCAAGTTTCTTCAGCAAGACGCTGAAATGGCTGATCTAAAAGGAATCAATTGTGCGTGTCCCACGAGCAACAAATCTCTCTGAAAACTGACAAGAACCTTCCTGAGCGGTAACCATTTATTTTTCAAGTACCAAAGCCTGGAGAAATTCAAAAATGTTAAAATTCTAAGAATTGCCTGAACCAGTGAACTTGGAGGAGTGAGAAGTGAGATTGGACCGTGAATCAAAGAACTTTTCTGAACTTACACACACATTACATATATGGGTGCTTAGAATTGGAAGGGGGTTAAGTTAGGTTAAGTAAGTTAATAGTAATAAGTTAAGGGTTTGATCCTGTTTTCATGTTTAAAGATAATTAAAAGCAACTTCTGTTTAAGTAACCATTTGTCTTGGTGAATTTCTGTTGCTGCTGGGTTTTGGGACCTTAACAATACCCCAAACTATTTTACCCCAACCAAGTTCTACCAGATTAGAAGTGGAACCAAAGCTATCTTCAATGATTCATGTTTAATGAAAGACAACTGGAAAATGATAATGTGATTTCCTACTCCAGATTCTTTCAAACCAAGTGCTTAAAAAGCAATTTGAATTTTTTGTGTTGCAGAGTTCATCCAAAAGCAGACAAAGCATATTTTTGGACTTTGGAAAATTAACATTAATAAAAAATGCACTGCAAATACAGTGCCCTCCCTAATGTTTGGGACAAATACACTTTTTTCCTCTATTTGCCCCTGTCCTCCATAGTTTTAAATTTGTAATCAAACAATTCACATGCGATTAAAATGCACATTCCAGATTTTATTCAAGATTATTTGTTACATTTTGGTTTGACCATATATAAATTACAACATTTTTAATACATCCTCCCCCCCTATTTCAGGGCACCATAATATTTGGGACATTTGGCTTCACAGGTGTTTGTGAGTACTCAGGTATGTTTAATAGCTTCATTGGGGCAGGTAAAAGAGAGCCAGGCTTGCCTCTAAGCTTGTGATCGCCTTTGGAGTCTGTAGTTGCCATTTTTCAACATGAGGACCAGAGTTGTGCCAATGAAAGTCAAAGAAGCCATTATGAGGCTGAAAAACAAGAATAAAACAATAAATGACATCATCCAAACCTTAGGATTTCCAAAATCAGTAACTTGGAACATCATTAAGAAGAAAGAGCACACTAGTGAGCTCAGTAATCACAAAGGGACTGGTATTCCAAGGAAGACAGAAGAATTCTTATCATAATGATGAAAAATCATCAAACATGCATCAATCAGTCAGATCAGAAACCCTCTTCAGGAGGCAGGTGTGGATATGTCAATGACTAATGACCACAGAAGAGTTCACCAACAGAAATACAAAGGCAACACTGCAGATGAAAACCATGGCAAAGGTAGTATGTTTGGATCTTGGGCAGTTCCTTTATGCCTCCACACTTTGCTCTTGCCATCACTCTTGATAGGTTAATCTTGGTCTAATCTGTTCCCAAGTCCTTTTTCCAGGATTCTGCAGGTTCTTTTAAGTATTTGTTATAAAAATATTTTATTTTGATTTTCATAGACTTGCAAAATTCGAACAGTATAATCTTTCAACATTCATACAATATATAGAGTCTGTGTTTATCCCCTCCTGACCTCCCTACCAGACCCCGCTCCACCCTTACCCTACTGAAATAAGTCAATCAAATTGTACAGATACAAATTCCGGTCATAGATAAAAAAACAGCCAGGATGGCTAAATAACAAAGGATTAATAAATAAGCAGATAAATAAATAAAAGATTGAAAGGTTCCTATAAATACTTCTTGGCAAACTCCAATCTGGCCTAACTAGTAGTTGTATCTTGCAGTGTAGCCTCTGTATTTCTTTTCATGAAGTTGTTTGTAGACAGTAGTCATTGACATATCCACACGAGCCTCCTGAACAGTGTTTCTGATCTGTCGGTCATACATTTGGGGATTTTTCTTCATTATGATAAGAATTCTTCTGTCATAAGTAGTGGGAGCCTTCCTTGGAATACCAGTCCCTTTGCGATTATTGAGCTCACCATTATGCTCTTTCTTAATGATGTTCCAAATTTTGATTTTGGTAATCCTAAACTTTGGGTGATGTCTCTTGCTGTTTTATTCTTGTTTATCAGCATTGGCACAATTCTGATCCTTGAGTTGAAAAATGGCAACTGCAGACTTCAAAGGTGATCAAAAGCTTAGAGGCAAGCCTAGCTCTCTTTTACCTGCACCAATTAAACAATTAAACATACCTGTGTACTCACAAACACCTGTGAAGCCAAATATGCCAAACATTATGGTGCCCTGATGTAAGTGGACAATGTATAAAAAGTGTTGCAATTTCTACATGGTCAAACCAAAATGTATACAAATATCCTTGAATAAAATCTGGAATGTGCATTTTAATTACATGTGAATTGTTTGATTACAAATTTAAAACTGTGGGGCACATGGCAAATACAGGAATAAAATGTCTTTATGGAGGGCACTGTATAACTTAAAAGAGAAAACTTTTACCACCAGGTTCAGGAACAGCTGCTACCCCTCCACCATCAGACTTCTCTTTTTTAAAATTTAAAAAATTTTTCACATTATGAACCATACTGACCAAAATACACACAAACATTTCCCTCTTGAATATACACAGTGTCATTTTCTCCCCTCTTTCCCCCCTCCCTTCCCTCCCTCCTCAAAACCCATTAAACATTCAACATGTACAATACAATAAACCCATTAAACAATGTCATCACACAATGAAAAATAAACAAGAAAATTGTGTCATCCAATTTTACATACTGGGTCAGTTCATTTTGTCTTCTTCTCGTCCATGTACGGTTCCCAAATTTGTTCGAATAATGTGACTTTATTTTTTTAATTATATGTTATTTTTTCCAATGGAATACATTTATTCATTTCTATGTACCATTGCTGTACTCTCAGGCTCTCTTCTGATTTCCAAGTTGACATTATACATTTTTTTGCTACAGCTAAGGCTATCATCATAAATCTTTTTTGTGCTTCATCCAGTTTGAGGCCTAATTCTTTACTTCCTGTATTACTTAGAAGAAAGATCTCTGGATTTTTTGGTATGTTGGTTTTTGTGATTTTAATTAATACCTGATTTAATATCTTCCCAAAACTTTTTCACTTTCTCACATGCCCAAATTACATGTACAGTTGTTCCTGTTTCATTCTTACAGCGAAAACATCTATCTGATAATGTTGGATCCCATTTATTTAACTTTTGGAGTGTGATATATAGCCTGTGTAACCAATTATATTGTATCATGCGTAACCTCGTGTTTATTATATTTCTCATAGTTCTGGAGCATAGCTTTTCCCATATTTCATTTTTTATCTTTATGTTTAGATCTTGTTCCCACTTTTGTTTGGGTTTATCACTTCATCATTTTCTTTCTCTTGCAGCTTGATGTACTTGTTTGTTTGTTATAAATCTTTTAATTATCATTGTGTCTGTAATCACATATTCAAAGCTGCTTCCTTCTGGTAACCTCAGCCTGCTTCCCAGTTTGTCTTTTAAGTAGGTTTTCAATTGGTGGTATGCAAACATTGTACCGTGAGTTATTCCATATTTGTACTTCATTTGTTCAAATGATAATAAATTATTTCCCAAAAAGCAATTTTATATTCTTTTAATCCCTTTTCTCTCCCATTCTCTAAAGGAAAGGTTATCTATTGTGAAAAGGATTAGTTGATTTTGCGTCAATAATAATTTTGGTAGTTGGTAATTTGTTTTTTTCCCTTCTACGTGAATCTTCTTCCAAATGTTGAGCAGGTGGCGCAGTACTGATGAACTTCTATATTGCACCAGTTTTTCATCCCACTTATAAAGTATCTGTTCTGGTACCTTCTCCCCTGTTTTATCTAGCTCTATCTTGGTCCAATCTGGTTTTTCCCTTGATTGATAAAAATCTGATAGATATCTTAATTGTGCTGCTCTATAATCATTCTTAAAGTTTGGTAGCTGCAAACCACCTTGTTTGTACCATTCTGTTAATTTATCTAGTGCTATCCTCGGTTTCCCCCCTTTCCATAAGAATTTCCTTATTATTTTCTTTAGCTCATTGAAGAATTTCTCTGTTAAGGGAATTGGTAATGATTGAAATGGGTATTGTATCCTTGGGAAGATGTTCATTTTAATGCAGTTTACCCTTCCTATCAGTGTTAGTGGTAAATGTTCGAAGTCATCTTATAATTTCTTCATTAATGGCTGATAATTTAATTTGTATAGATGGCCTAGATTATTATCTAGTCTAATACCTAGGTATCGGATTGCTTGTGTTTGCCATTTAAATGGTGATTCTTTTTTAAACTTTGTGAAATCCGCATTATTCATTGGCATCGCTTCACTTTTATTTGCGTTGATCTTGTACCCCGATATTTCTCCATATTCCTTCAATTTCTTATGTAATTCTTTTATTGATATTTCTGGTTCTGTTAAGTATACTTTGATGTCATCTGCAAATAGATTGATTTTATATTCCTTCTATTTTATTTTTATCCCTTTTATTTTATTTTCTGTTCTGCCAATGGTTCTATTGCTAAAGCGAACTTTGAGAGAGATAGTGGACATCCCTTCCTAGTTGACCTGCTTAATTTAAATTGGTTCGATATATATCCATTTACTGTCACCTTCGCCATTGTATTCTTATATAATGCTTTAATCCAATTAATATATTTCTCTGGTAGGTTAAACCTCTGTAATACTTTGAATAAATAATGCCATTCTACCCTGTCAAAGGCTTTTTCTGCGTCTAAAGCAACAGCCACTGTTGGTGTCTTATTTCCTTGCACTGCATGGATTAAGTTAATGAACTTACAGGCATTATCTGTTGTTCATCTTTTCTTAATAAATCCAGTTTGATCTAGTTTTACTATTTTTGGTACACAGTCGGCCAATCTGTTTACTAATAGTTTTGCTATTATCTTATAATCTGAGTTAAGTAGAGATATTGGTCTATACGATACTGACGTTAGTGGATCGTTCCCTGTCTTTGGTATTACTGTAATTATTGCTGTTTTACATGAATCTGGCATGTTTTGTGTTTCAATTACTTTGTGGTTCATTACTTCCAGGAGAGGAGGAATTAGTAACTCTTTAAATGTTTTATAGAATTCTATTGAGAGTCCGTCCTCCCCAGGCGTTTTATTGTTTGGTAGCTTTTATAATATATCTTATATTTCCTCTATTTCAAATGGTTTTATCAATTTGTTTTGCTCCTCCTTGCAATTTCAGTAGTTCAATTTTAGCTAGAAACTCATCTATTTTGTCTTCTTTCCCTTCGTTCTCAGTTCGGTATAATTGCTCATAGAATTCCTTAAAGTTTTCATTGATCTCTGTTGGGTTATATGTAATTTGTTTGTCTTTTTTCCTTGATGCCAATACCGTTCTTTTAGCTTGTTCTGTTTTATGCTGCCAAGCCAGTATTTTGTGCGTTTTTTCTCCTAGCTCGTAATACTTCTGCTTTATTTTCATTATGTTCTTCTCCACTTTATACGTTTGTAATGTTTCATATTTTATTTTTTTGTCTGCCAATTCTCTTCTTTTTGTTGTATCTTCCCTTGTTGCTAGTTCTTTTTCTGAACTTACTATTTCCCTTTCCAGCTGTTCTGTTTCCCGATTGTAGTCCTTTATCATCTGAGTTACATAACTTATTTTCTGCCCTCTGATGAAGGCTTTCATTGCATCCCATAATATAAATTTGTCTTTCACTGATTCCGTATTTATTTCGAAGTACATTTTAATTTGGTGCTCAAAAAATTCTCTAAAATCCTGTCTTTTAAGTAGCATGGAGTTTAATCTCCATCTATATGTTCTTGGTGGGATGTCCTCCAGTTCTATTGCTAATAACAGGGGTGAGTGATCAGATAACAATCTAGCTTTATATTCCGTTTTCCTAACTCTCCCTTGGATATGGGCTGACAACAGGAATAGGTCAATCCTTAAGTATGTTTCATGTCTACTCGAATAATATGAGTATACCTTCTCCTTTGGGTGTTGTCTCCTCCATATATCCAAAAGTTGCATTTCCTGCATTGATCACCATTGATCACCAACGACAAACTCAATCAGAGACTCATTTAAGGTCTCTTACTTGTGCACTCTATTGATTTTCTTTTTGTTTTCTCTGTATTGCAGTTTGTTTAAATTCATTATTTGTTTACAGTTCTTTGTTTACATTTTACGCTGTGCAGTTTTTTTTGGACTACCAATAAGTGGTAATTCTGCTGTGCCCACAGGAAAAAAGAATCTCAGGATTGTATGTGATGTTATGTATGAACTCTGACAATAAATTGGAAATCTGAAAATCATTATATTCACTTTTATGCTGTTTGTGCTGTACACATTGCATTCAATCCTTGTATATAAGTAATCTTTGTTACACCTTAAAATTGTGTATTTCCCCAAATTATAGAATGGATATTTATGTAGCTGCCTAAAGCCAGGCTCCATAAGAGATAGGAGAAGTATTAGGTATTTCAGCACATTGAATCTGCTTCAGAATTCAAATCATGGCTAATGTATTCTTTCTTTCAACCCCATATTATGGCCTACTCCAATGTCAGCTCGGTAATAGGTTAGCTAAATGCTTACCTAAATTGATAAATTTAGACCAAACAGGTTTCATCAAGAACAGAAAATCAGCAAATAATATTGTCAAGTTTTTAAGCTTATTAAATGTAGCTCAAAAAAGAAAAATACCACCAGTAGCCTTGGCTTTAGATGCAGAAAAAGCATTTGATAGATTAGAATGGGACTATTTATTTGAAGATTTGAAGGTATGTGGAATTCCAATAAATTTTATAAATTGGAAAAGAACATTATATAATCGCCCAAAGGCTAAAGCAGCTACAAATAGACAAATATTAAAACCTTTCTCATTGGAAAGATCATCTAGACAAGGTTGTCCATAATCACCTATCTTATTTGCACTTGCTATAGAACCTTTAGCAGAGGTGATAAGAGATAATAAGATCAAGGGCTTCAAAATAGAAGAATATGTTATGCAGAATATGTTATATATCCTACAAACCCTGAAATTTCATTTAAAAAAATGTACGATTGGTGGAGTATGGGTTAGTATCAGTTTATAAAATAAAAACTGATAAAAGTGAAGGGATGCCAGGGACTGAGATTGATTATACCCAAATTAAGAAAGTGACAAAATTTAAATGGCAGAAAGAGGTGGGTAGATATCTAGAAATGAATATTGATAAGAATTTGAATAATTTATTTAAATTTAATTATATACTTTTATTGAAGAAAATTAAAGAAGACTCAACAAGGTGGAAAGATTGACCAATTTCTTTAATAGGGAGGATAAATTGTGTGAAGATGAATATTTTTCCGAGAATTGCAATACCTATTTCAATCATTTCCAATTTCAGCAAGTTTTTTCAAGACCTTAATAAAAATGTAAGAAAATTTATTTGGTGAGACAAAATGCCCAGGATGGTGTTGGAAAAATTAATATGGAAGTATGATCGGGGGGACTGCGAATGCCTAAATTTAAAAATTATTACAAACCAGCTCAACTTAGATTTTTGTCCTCCTGTTGTCAGATTGGTGAAAAGACAGTGTGGGTATCGATTGAAATGAGTAAAATAGGAGAAAATAATTCTGAATATATTTTGTATAAATGGCATGAACAACTGTTGAAAGGGAGAATTGATACACCAATTTTGAAACATATATTAAAAGTATGAAATGAAATTCATGTAGAAAGAGGAATGAAGAATTATCAAATAGCTAAAATAGCAAAACCCACTTCTTCCTTTTACAGTTAATAATTAAATGTTTTGATATTTGGTATAATTGTGGAATTAAAAGGGTAAAGGATGTCTTTTTGGTTTTTATGTCTTTTAAGACAAGTATTTTATACCAAATAATACTATTTTTTCTTATTATCAACTTAAATCATAAAGAAAGTTAGGATAGAATTTTAGATTACCTGAACAAAGTCAATTTGAATATTTAATAACTGATATGTTTATGAAAAGATTTATTACTAATATATATAAATATATATATATATATATATATATATATATAAAATTGCAAGAGATTATGGAGAAAAAATATTTATTTAAATCTAAATTAAGATGGGAAAGGGATCTGAATATACAAATTCAAGAAGTATGGTGAAAATTATGCTATGAGAGTGTAACAAATGCAATTAATGTCAGATATCAAATTGTACAATTTAATTTTTTTATATCAATTATACTATACTCCACATAAATTGCATGGACTTAATTCCAATTGCTCTGATCAATGCTTTAGATGTAATAAAGAGGTAGGAACCTTTTTACATGCAGAATGGCAATGTGAAAAAGTAGAAAAATTTGGAAGGATATGAGTACTTTATTGGGACGAATTATGAAGACAAAAGTTCTGAAAGATCCGAGAATATTTTTGCTAGGCAATATTCATAATATGAAGTTAGATATTTATCAAAGGAAGTTTTTAAATGTAGCAATAGCAGTAGAGAAAAAATGTATTGGGGTAACATGGAAATTAGACAATGATGCGGGGTTGAATAAATGGAAAATGGAATAATGTATAATTTACGGAATCAACCCGAATTTTTTACAAGATCTGGAAAGCATATATGGATTTCATTGGCAAGTTCATCTACAGCATCCACCTCTCCTGCTCCAACTCACCCTAGTTAACTTAAAGGTTTAAGATTATATTTGTAAATTTGAAATTTAATGAATGAATGAATGACATTCAGATAGGCTTTTTTTCTTACTTTTTTGGAGAGGGAAGGGAAGGGTAGGGGGAGAAAATACAAAATTATGTATGGCCCTTGTGGTCCATACAAGAGGAGCTGTCTGGCTGTATAATGTTTCACCTGAGATAAGGGAAACAGAAAAGGAACTCTGTGGTGACCTGAAAGAAAGAGATGATCATCTGGAAAATCCTGATGAGGCAAGTTTCTTCAGCAAGACACTGAAATGACTGATCAGAAGGAATCAGTTTGTGTGTGTCCAATGAGCAACAAATCTCTCTCTGAAAAAAACCTTCCTGAGCGGTAACCATTTACCTTTCAAGCACAAAAACCTGGTGAAGATTCATAAATGTTAAATTCTGTGCAAAGTATTAGAATTGCCTGATACCGGTGAACTTGGAGGAGTGAGAAGTGAGATTGGACTGTGAATCAAATAACTTTTCTGAACTTGTAGACACATTACATACACGTGTGCTTAGAATTAGAAGAGGGTTAATTGGTTAAGTTAATAGTAACAAGTTAAAGTTTGATCCTGTTTTTATGTTTAAAGAAAATTAAAAGTAACTTTTGTTTAAGTAACCATTTGTCTTGGTGAATTTCTATTGCTACTGGATTTTGGAGTCATCTGGGCCCGTCACACTCCTAACTCATTTAGCACCCATTTCTTTGCTTGTCATTACCACTTCTCCTGTGTCATAGCCCATCAGTCTGATGTCTGCTCTTCTTTTTTACTCTTTATCTGAGAAAACTTTTAGTATCCTCTTTTATGTTTCTAGTTAGCTTACATTACCAAGTTTCAAGTTAGTTGTATATTATGCTGAAACAATGGCCTAACTTAGTGCTTTATCCAGTCAGAACAGAACCACATGGGCCTCTGTTCATGATCCATAGGAACAAAAAATATAGAAACAAGAGTAGGCTTTTAGGCTTCTTGTGCCTGCCCTAGTCTTCAAGATGATCATGATTTTTGATGCACTGTCACTTTCCTGCACACTGAGTTGCCATAACTCTTAAAGATAAAGAACTCTGAAGATTCACTATCTCCTGGCTCAAGAAATATCTTCTCAACCCTATCCTGAATGGTCCAGACCTTATTGTGAGAGTAGATGTAAATGCAGCACTAAATGCCTTTCTTGGTTTTCTTCCTCATTGCCTTCCAGCAAACCTGGATTCAGAGCAGTCACAGTCTGGTTGCTTTTGGATCAAAAGTGGTCAGCTGCTTGAGCACTTAAAGCCCATGAACGATTTTAAGGCAAACATTTTATGGTCATGCATTTACTTACATCAGGATATTCAATATGCTCTCGGTGTTGGTCTTTGAGCATGAGCTTTACAAGGATGTATAATTGCAGAGAACTGCAAATGAGAACTGGCTAGTACTGAGTGGTGTCATGCATATCAATTTTAGAGGTCAAATGACCACATATACCCAAGAGATTTGTGTAATTTATGGTGGGCAGTTACAAAGTCAAATTCAATTTTATTTTCTGCACAGCAACTCTTTGGAAAAAATAAAAAGAGCTGCACATTTTTTTTAGCATTTCAATTTGCATGATCACAAGTTCATTATGAACATTAACATTCCAAAAAGGAAACATGACTGGAATGTTTTTTGGTGTTCCAAATTAGAAAATAAGTTTTTGCTGTTTGTTAACTACCAGTGAACTCAATCAACAAAAGAGGCGATTTTTCCTTTCCTTAAATGAAAAGTAAAAAAACTGCAAATCCAAAATTAAAGCAGGAAAGGTTGGGGATGGATGCTCAGCACAAGCATATCTGTGGCGAGGTTAACAGATCAATGATCCTTCACCTAAACCACGGGATGAGAAAATGTTGCAGAGGGGGAGGAGGTGAAGAAACAATGGGAATGCCTGTAATAGGGAGATCAACATTGTGCCGGTGATGCAGTTGCTTTAGTGCCATCTAAGAGTAGACAATTAATGTTTGTAAATCATTGCTGATCTGTCAAGAGCAGGGCAAATAAAGAAAGACGATAGAAAGCAGTAGAAACAGAGAGCAAGAAAGGAAAAAAAATGCTGGGAGTACTCCATCTGAACACAGCATTTGCTGGAAATCTGAAATAAGCCAGATGTTTTTATTTGAGTCTTACTTGAGTCATCCCCCTCATTCTTGTCCTATTTATACTTGTCTGGATCAGCAATCATCTAGGTTCATTACATTCGCTTAGGTGGCACTGAAAGTGATTATAAAAACACAGAAATGCTGGAGGAACTCAGTAGTTCTCGCAAGCAGGCATAGGAGGCAAATATATATTACCAATGTTATATATTACCAATGTTTTGGGCCCAAGCCCTTCCTCAAGGTATGAGTGAAAAAAAAGACAGGCATCCAAATAAAAATGCTGGGGAAAAGGGAAGAATGGAATGGGAAGGAGAACAGGCCACCAGAAAAAAGGTGTTAGTTGGATCTGATAAGAGGACAGGAGAGAAGAAAGGTGAGAATTAATTGGGGTAAGAGGGGTTGCTTTTTGCTCTATGAAAGAAGACAGATGAAAAAGGGAAGAGTGAGACAGTCAGACAGAGCTAGAGGAAAGGAGACATAGGGAAATATACGGGGTGCTGTCAAACAGAAACCAGAGAAGTTGATGTCAATGCCATCCTGTTGGAGAATTCCCAGATGGAATACAAGGTACTGTTTGACTACTTTTATCTAGTTTGCTACCAACTTCCACAATAACCTCAAATTCACTTGGTCCATCTCTTGCAATGAAACATGATAGGCTGGAGACGCTGACAGAAGCAGGATATATTTTTAGCAATAATCTCCCTTTTTTGGATCCATCTCGGAAGACAAACTCTCAACAGGCATCTTCTACAAATCCACCAATTCCCACAGCTACCTTGACTACACTTCATCAACTCTCCCTCCACTACATTGACTACTACACTGATGAGCTCATCAGCTTTAGCCACTTGGCTGCTAGCTTTCACTCCAATGTCAAATTCACTTGGTCCATCTCTGGCAACACTCTCCCCTTTCTTGCTCTGTCTCCATCTCAGGAGACAAACTTTCTACAGACAATTTTGCAAACCCACCAACACCCACAATTACCTTGACATCACTTCTTCTTCACACTCTGTCCCCTGTAATTATTCCATTCCTTTCTCTCAATTCCTTTGACTCCATCGCATCTGCTTCCAAGACGAGGTCTTCCATGCTAGATCATCAGAGATCCTTCGTTGAACAACGTGGCTTCCACTCTACCACCATGAACTTTGCCCTCACTCGCATATCCTCCATTAACTACACCTGCACTGCCCTGACCCTCTCTACCATCCCCCGCATCCAAAATATTTCCATTTCCACCATCACTTGATACATATTCTCCTCTCCACCTTACGAAGGGACTGCTCCCTCTGTGACTCCCCCATCCACTCCTCCCTTCCATCCAATTGCCCTCTTGGCACCTATCCATGACCGCAAGAGATGCTCCACTTGCACCTACACCTCCTCCCTCACCACCATTCCAAGCAACTGAGAGGTCATTACTGCATTCGGGGCTCCTGTTGTTGTTCCTCTCCATCAAAGAGACTGGACACATACTAGATCACTTTGTTGAACACCTTGGCTCTGTACGCCACATTAGTGTGGATCTCTCAATTGCTATTCATTTAATTTCCCCACACCATTCCCTTGCTGGCATGTTTGTCCATGGTCTCAAGCACTGCTAGATTGAGACCACCCGCAAATTGGAGAACAGCACCTCATATTCCATCTGGGCATCCTCTAACCGGATGGCATTAACATTGACTTCTCCGGTTTCTGTTAGGCTCCCATCCCCCATCTTTCCCTATTTCTCATTTCCTCTAGTTCTGTCTTCCTTTTTTCCTCTATCTCCTTTCACAGAGCCAAAAACAAGCCCCCTCCCCAATAAATTCTCACCTTTCCACGGTCCTCTCTTCTTAACATATCAAATTAACACCTTTTGTCTGGGGGTCTGTAATTCTTCCCCTCCCATTCCTCCCTTTACCCTTGTAATACAGATGCCTGTTTGTTTTTTACTCATACATTGTTGAAGAGTCAGGCCTGAAGTGTCAGAAATATTTTTTTTTTCCTTCCTTTGGATGATGCAAGACATGTTGAATTCCTCTAGCATTTCTGTTTTTATTACACAGTGTCTGTAATTTTCATGTTTCATTTATACTCTCTATCACAGATCCTTTTTTCTTTCCATTCCATCTCACCTCACCTCTATGCAACTTAAAACATGCTTGATTTCTCATTTTTTCGATTATGGTGGAGGGTTACTGAATGATGCATTAACTCTTGCCATGGAAACTACCTAACCTGCTGAACACCACGGTAATTTGTTTTTCTTATTTCATATCCTTCTGAAAGAACCATATAAGTACCTACAAAAGGTACAGTGCACATTACCACAAGAAAATATACCTGACAAACATTTTCCTTTTTTGCTGCCCCTCCACCACGTTCCACTTGTGATTTCCTTGATGTTGATAAAAATCCATCCAAGTCATTTTCATCAGCAGAGTCTGGCTGATTATCATTCTGTATGTTTCGCATGGAATGACAACCATAAAAATATAAAAAGAAGATTTAAACAATTATTATTCTACCATTTCTGTGAGAAATAATGATATTGTGACAATAACACAATGATAATTTAAAGGAACCTCTCATGGCATTAGCAGGCAATGAATACAGTTAGAAATGGGTAGAGGGTGAATAAAGGTCTTAATTATTTTTTAAATGCAAAAGGCAGGCATCACTCCACAAGTTTGCTGATGGCTCTGTATTAGTAAAGTGAACAAGCAATACAGACATTTCATAATCAATGTATCAGTGACGGAAAATTTGGAATTCGAGTTTTGCCCCATGCTTCTGAAAGATAGAGCTGAAGAGATTGCAGAGTGATTAATAGTGATCTTTCAAGAATCATTAGTTAGGAATTGTTCCAGAGGACTGAAAAAAAATCATGAATGCCACTCACCTCTTTAAGAAGGGAGAGAGGCAACAGACAGGAAATTCCCGGTCTGTTAGCCTCATTTAATTGATTGGTGAGATTTTAGAGACCATTATTAAGTACAAGGTTTCAAGGTATTTGAAAGTACATAATAAAATAAGCCAAAGTCAGCGTGGTTTCCTTCAGGGGAGATCTTCCCTAATAAATCTGGCGAAATTCTTTGAGGAAGTAACAAGCAGGATACACGAAGGAGATCAGTGATGTTGTTTGCTGGAATTTTCAAAGCCTTTGACAAGGTGCTGAATATGAGGCTGCTAAACAAGATAGGAGCCCACAGAATTATAGGAAAGGTACTATCATTGATAGAAATATGGCTGACTGCCAGAGGCAAAGAGTGGGAATAAAGGGGGCCCTTTCTGGTTGGCTGATGGTGACTAGTGGTGTTCCACAGCAGTCGATGTTGGGCCTGCTACTTTTCACATTTCATATAAATTATTTGAATAACACAAATTAGAGCTTTGTGGCCATGTTTGTGGTAAGGTAGAGGGGATGGAAGTGTTGAGGAAGCAGGAAGTCTGCAGAGGGGCTTGGGCAGGTTGGGAGAAAGGGCAAAGTAGCTGATGAAATACTGTTCAGGGAAATGAATGGTCATGTGTTTTGATAAAAAGAATAAAGGCATTGACTATTTTCTAAATGGGGAGAGAATTTGGAAAGCAGACCAAAGGGGTTTGAGAGCCCTAGTGCAGGATTTCCTAAAATTTAACATGAAAAGTAATGTTGGTAGTAAGGAAGTGACGTTACACAAGTATATAATCTTCAGGATAATAATCTGGGATCTAAAACTCTGATAAATAGATGCTAAGGTTTCACAGTTTGGATTTAACTGTTAAGCAATCTGGAAGGATGACAGTCTGTGTCAGAAACAAAAATATTTTTCTCAGGTTCAAAAATGTACCTGGGTCATAGATCAATTGGATGTAATTGGATAGCACATACTTGTGGGCCAAAAGGCCCTGTTATTGTGCTGTATGCAGTCTCCTTGATGTTTAAATCTCAGAGTTCAAGTCTTTTAAATATTCCCAAAATATTGACTTCACTGGCAAGCCCAACTCTCAATTCCCATACTCCTTGAAAAGGCATTAATGAGACTTTATCTAGATCACTTGAGTGCTTGCACTAAAATCTTCACAAAATGCAACTGGGGTGTAATTATCAATTTATGCCAGTCACGTACTTTGGTAATCTTAGCAAATTAGCTGCAGTACAAATTAAGCCAAATGGAATTAGTCAATTAGGCAATTTTGTCAATGTTGATAGGCCTGCTTCCATGCTCTCCAAAAATCCTTGGAATATCAGAAATGGATAGGTTTCCCATCAAGCCATCTCCTTTACTCTGCATTGAGCAATTGAATCTTCATAATGTGGCGATTGATTGCATCAAGACAAGATGGGAGTGGTCTGCAAGCAAGATTGGAACCAGAATGAGCATGGTGGAGTTGGTGATCAGGAAATTAGTTAGGAATGATCAATAACAAGACCTCTTTAATGGCCCTAGATCTAAAGGGCTCAGTAGTTGGTGGTGATGAGGGAGGGGTGTAAAGGAAGTTTAGAAAAAAGAAATGGTCAAAAGTGTAGTCAGAAGTCTAGTGGATGTGGAACAAGATTACAGGATGAATGGTGGGAGCATAATGTGAGTCATTGCCTCACTGGGATCCCAGTCCAGTGTTAAGATGTGATTCATTTGTGGATTGGCCAATGATAACTGATCCTGAGACAATTTATTTAATCTCATAATCTACTAATGTTACCAGATTGAAAATAGTGCTACAATGAATAATTTCCTCAAAAAGATTCTCTTACCCATCTATCTTCCCAGTCTCTCAATCACCAATGTTACCTTTACTTAATCGCCTTCTTATTATCAATGCTACACAGCCACCAAATCTCGCATTCTTGACATGTTCGAATGTCCGACGTATTTAATTTCTGTATTAAGATTTCTGATTCATTTTAGTCCTCACTCCATCATTTTTTTAAAAAAAATCTACTCACCCATGCTTCAGAGCAGATCAATAAAATTGTAGACCCTAATAACTGTAAATAGTATCATAGTAAATTTGGTCCTATTAGATAAAGAAGTTTCTTCATATTTATTTGAAACAATCTAGCATCAAATATTCATGCAATAAGCCTATTGTAGATTCTCAGTACCGTTCCCTTATTTTCCCCGTTATATTTTTAATCTCTAATGCTTCTGTGGTCTTGAAATGGGATGCTCTGTAACTGTTATCATCTTGGAAATGACTTTCTTTTGATACCAATTCTTATGCTTGATCATAATTCTACTCTCTTGATTAACTACCACTCAATTAATTCATTTCTCTGATAGCCTCCAATGTTGGTCTTGAATGTCAAAATTTTAATTACCTTTGAACCTCTGTACTTCACTTTTTATATTGTTCTATATTTTGTTTTAGCATCTAAAGAAAATATTAATGCTATTGTCTCCTGGATTCGTCACTCGAGAAAGAATGTGCAATGTTAGCCATTCTTCTTACTCTACAGTTGTAACTCGATAATACACAGCTTTCCAAGTCACCTGTTCCAACAGAACATCTTCAGAATCCCAATCATATTGCACTTTTGCCTCTTTAAGGCTAACAAGTGTGGAAACAGTACCTTTAATATTGGTTAGTATATTGCCATACTTATAGTAAGTAAAATACCTTTCTTTCATTTCCAGACCGTAGTTGAATTTGGTTCTTATTGGAAGATGTTATTTGTAGGGGTTTCTTTTCATTTTTATAAACTGTTCTTCTGCTTGAGATATTGTTTTCACCTACAATACATAGTCTTGTGTCAGACAAACATTCAAAAGTAAGTGAAAAACTGCTGACAGCAGAACAGGTTGCATCATTTCATAAAAGAGAATGTTCTTTCAGTTTTCTTGCCATATTTCTCATCCACTAGCTGCTGAGCAGAGTGAACAAAGAGAAAATAAATATTTTACCACTAAACCAAAATTAAGGATATGAGATATACCATGGAATTGCATAAAACCAACAGTCAGTGTCCAATTGACCCCTGCTGTGATATCCCCCCCCCCCCTCAGCAATGGTTTACCAAAGAGTTAATAGCTTACATAGAGCACCTCATTCTAATTTACTCTCCCCATTCAACTTCAAATTCATTGGAGACAACACAATGCAAATAACCCAGTTGTAGCAGCGAAGATCCATGTTTTGGTAGTAACCATCTCTTTGCAATGAAGGACACAAAGGCTGTACTTTTCTAAGTGCATGTTGTATGTCACTTTCTTGTCAATATCCTTTTGCAGACTCCCATCCTCACAGTTCACTTTGTCCTCAACTAACTTGAAAACATGATACTCAATTTTCTCATCTATTTCATCTACCAGTATGTAAATAATGAAAAGCTAAATATGAGTTCCTACTAGTAACAATCTTCTAATCTGAAAGTGATTTATTAATTTCTACTTCATTTTCAGTCCTTTTACCAATTCTTTACTACCATTTATTCCTCAAACTATAGGCCATTACTTACTGCAAAAACCTGTTTCACAGTACTTCATCAAAAAACTATTGAAAAATTGAGATGCACTGTATCTCCTTTTAATATTGCTGCAAATTACAACTCTTGACATCTCTATTCAACCATGCTGGCTCAATCTAATTGTATTACAATTTACCCAAATCTAATCATAATGATGACTTTCCAACAACCTCCAGCAAGCTAACTGGTTTATAATTCCCTATTCCATCTCTCCCCCCTTTCTCCAATAACAAATTAACACTACATGTATATATTCTCAAAAAGTTAGGACACCCAAGTCCCAAAACTGTGCTCAGACCACCAGGTGGCACACTTGATTTCTTCAAAAGGAGCAATCCTCTCCATATCCTTTCTGGCAAGACCCATCAGAATTTTATATATTTCAATCAGTTCTCTCACTTATAATTCTCGACGGTGCACATTGAGCCTATATAATTTTTCCCCAGAAAGCAATTTTATCCAGTAAACCATGACTGACCTACTTTCAGCATATTTATGTTCCTCCCTAAGCAAGTTCTGTATACAGAACTTCAGATGATTAACTTAAATAACTTAAGCATAAACCTCCAAGCAATGAACAATACAATTAGTCATAAATTGGCTGTCCTGGCCAAGGTAGAGAGTTATCTTCTGATTGCTGGTATGTGAAATATAGAATGTAGAACTAATTTTTGGGTGGAGGGGGTGTGAGGGGGAAAGAGAGATTTTTTTGCTGAGCCAAATTTTCTGTCTTTTCTCGAGCTTAAAACAGAATCAGAAATGTTTAAATGCAAAATATTAGTTGAGAAATCAATTACTGTTTCCATAAAGCACAATTTAAAATGATTAAGTTGCTTTGCTTGTTGTACTGTGGTGTGTTGATATTTCAATCCTGCTGTAAAACAGCGCAAATGTTATCTGTTCAAGCTATGCTTCACTGAAAAAGTCAAGGCTTTTCAAATTTTGACTAAAATGAGTACATTTGACTAAAATGAGTACAGTAGTGTAGTGACAAAACAGCATTCAAAAATTTTTATATAGGAAACAAAATAAAAATTCTGGAAACACACACCACATTGTGTTGGTGTTTATTGTATATTGTCTATTTGGTAGAATGTCTATTTGGTAGAATGCACAGACTGGAAGTTCTTGACCTCAGGAGCGAACATGAATTTACTGCGGCTATTGCCTCAAAAGAGCTGGATTTTTTATTTTCTGTTTTCATTGACATGTTACAATTGACCTCAGCTATGCAAGCAGCTTATTACCAAAGCTGATACAAAAGCAGTTTCAGAATGTATATATAACATAAAAGAATGTCAGTGTAAATAGAAATTGCAATATTTGCTTTAGAGATATTGGAATATCCCCATTTTGTTATAAAAATGTGCATTACAAGTCTACTAAAAATGGTGGGGCATTCTTTAGCAGTATTGTATAAAAAGTTGCAAGATTATGGCATAATATCGGGTTATAAAATTAATTAGAATAAAAGCGAAGTTATACCATTGGTAGATGGGAATTATGATCGATGTAAAGAGGTTGCTCAATTTAGTAGGACTAATAATATCTAGGTTTTAGAACTGATAAAAATTTAGAAAATTTATATAAGTTAAATTATGTTCCATTACTTGAGAAAGTTAAAAAAGATTTAAAAAGATGGAATTACTTACTTATTACTTTGAAGGGGAGAGTGAATTGTATCAAAATGAATATTTTTCCAAAGGTACAATATCTTTTTCAGTCTATTCCTTGTTTCATATTGCAAAATTTTTAAAATTCCCACAAAAATTTTTGTGGGAAGGAAAGATGAATAGGGTACCTTTGGAAAAATTGACATGGAAATTTGAATTGGGAGGTTTACAACTTCCCCACTTTCAGAAATACTATAAAGCAGCGCAACTAAGAATGTAATGTTTGATGCAACAAAATCTTCTGTTTGGGCTAAAATAGAGTTGGACAAAATTGGTGAAAAATCTATGATGGAATTTATTTATAAATGAAATTCAAAATTATTAATTGGTGCAGACCCAACAATTTTAAAGCATTTAATTGAACTATGGAATAAAATTGATTATCAAACAGGTGGGAAAGGGAAGATTTCATTGAAAACACCTTTATATCAGAATAAACTTTTTTCTTTTATTGTGGATAATCAGTTTTTGAAAGTTTGGAACCAAATGGGGATTTTTAAAAGTCGAAGATTGCTTTGAAGCAGGGAAATTTTTGTCTTTTAATTATATGAAAAACAAATTTCAAATCCCTCCGAATACTTTTTTTTGTTATTATCAAGTTAAAAGCTTTTTATTAGAAAAATTGGGTCATGATTTAAAATTATCTAGACCACACATGTCAAACTTAGGCCCGCGGGCCAAATTTGGCCCGTGATATAATTATATTTGGCCCGCAAGATCAATTCAAATATGTATTAGAGCTGGCCCGCTGGCCGCCGCGCCAGTATAGCGCATGCACAGCTAATACTACAAATCACAGAATGCTTTGCAAATGCATTGGCGCCGGCCCGTCAGCCCGCTAATCGCCCCCACCTCCTCTCTTTACTTTCATTAGCATCTGCGACCTGTCGCCCAACTCACATGTAATAAACCCCTTACGAAAAATGGCCAAACTAAAGACAGGAAACAGAACCTTTCAAGACAGGTGGGAGGCAGACTATATGTTCATCATTTTAAAAGACAAACCTGTTTGTCATTGAAGCAAGTTGTTCTTTTTTTGACTTGTTGGCTTGTGAAAAAAAATACATTTAAAAGGAGCTTAAAGGCTATCGAGAAATATTATTTATTGAATATTTTATTTCTCATTTGTTAATGCTTCTTCTGGAAAGAGTTTAACCAAAACTATTATTAAACATTTATTTTAATAAGAAAAAGTTTAACATTACATATGTTGAAAGAAGAGAAAACATGCAGATGTTGTTGAAAATATTCAATAAATATTTAGTTTGGCCCACGACTTAGCCCAAGTTTTTAATTTTGGTCCTCTGTGAATTTGAGTTTGACACCCCTGACCTAGACAATCTTCTTTAGAATTATTACTTACTAAAGATGATTTTAAAAAATTATTCCTGAAATGTATAAGTTGTTACAAAATAAAATGCCTAAAGCAGATTTTCATAAATCAAGAATGAAATGGGAATTGGATTTAGATAGAAAGATTGATGAAAATGTTTGCAAAAATTTGTGTAAAGTGTTACAGAGTTCTGTGTTGTGCATTGGCCTGTGCGTTGCATGGTTTTATGTTAAAAAGTGACAGTTTGCCTTAGAGAGCCAAGGTGAAGGTGGACTGCTGAGAGAATGGGAGAAGGACTGAGCATGTGTAGAAAATGAAAAAAATTCTGGACTTGGACGATAAACCACCACTGTGGAGTGAAAGGAGGCCCAGAGCATGAGTCATGGTCTAGAGGACAGTTTAGAATGTTGGGATTTCAAAAAGGATGAACATTCCGAAGGCAGCCAGAAGGATCCCAACCTAGCCAGTTGCAAGCAACACAAGACAACTTCGAATCTTGTGCTCTCTCTCTCTCACACAAAGATCTTTTGGCTTCAGTTTACCAAACAAACTGAATTTTGTTTATGATCTTTGCTTCGGTTGAGATCGAAGTTTTATGAGTCTTGTGTGTTTTGTGTCCAAGTTTTTCTGTGAGCTGTTTGGAAATAACAGACTTTAATTACATATGCTATATTTAGGCTGGGGAATTTATTAGTTTTACACTGTTATACAAATTTGCATAGTAACCAGTGGGCATTGTTATAAAAGGGGGGGATTTTGAATTAAAGTTTGAAGATGAATTTTTGTTAATAAAGTAATTGTTCATCTTTATCTCTGTGTGATATGCCTTCCTTGTGGTTCCTGGTTTGATTTTGTAACAAAAGATAGTATGACTAAAGTAATAAATGTACATTATAGATTAGTACAATATAATTTTTTACATCAATTGTATGTAAATCGGTATAAATTGAAAATTTTTCAACTTAGTTCTTCAGATTTGTTTTAGATGTGACCAAGAAGTAGGAACTTTTTTTCATTCGATGTGGACCTGTCCTAAGGTTAAAAGTTTTAGGTTGCAAATTAAATTGTTTTTGGAACAGATATTAAAAAAGTAATTTTACGTTTTGATCCAGTGTTGTTTTTATTAGGAAATATTAAGTCGATAGCTTTAAGATTGAGACTGACCATGTACCAAATTGAATTTTTGCATTTGTCCTTGGCTGTTTCTAAAAAGTGTTTAGCTATTACATGGAAATCCGACTCGGATTTAGGTTAGAAAAGATTACATATAATTTAAGAGACAAATATTTTTTCTTTACTAAAGTTTGGAGCCCTTATTTGAAAACTATTGGTGTTAGAATTTGATCTCTTGGTCCACTTCGATAGGTGCCACTGCTCCTGCTGCCAAAAAGTTTGAATATGTTGTAGTAGACGATGATCTCCTTTTTCTTTCTTCGTAGGTGGGGAAAGGTGGAAGGAGGGTATTAGTGGGATGTTTGGGGGTTTTATATATCTATATATATATATATAAATGAATTTTTTTTTAAAAGAAAAAAGAAATTGAAGAAAAAAATGTCAGAGCTAGAGGCACTGGTGCAGAGCTGAGGAGATCGGGGAGCTGAGATGCAGAGCTCCCCCGAAGGGTCCTATTACCCAGTCCTGCTGCCAACAGTTCCATACAGGCTTTATATGGCCTGTTAAATAGCCAATGATATTTTATTTAAAATCCTACAATCACACAGAGTGGGCCCACAGCATTTGTGGTCAGCAGCACCCATAAAGGCATTGCAGACTCTGGGATGGGGTGGCAACAAAGGGCACCAGTAACCAGAGGACATTCCATTTGTAAAACACAATGTTGTATCAGACACAAATGGTCGTTACATTATTGTTTCAGGGAAATTGTACAACAAAATGGTGGTTTTTGCTAATATTTATGCTCTTAATGTAGATGATGTGGGGTTTTTCAAACTTTTTTTTCTTCTTTGGCAGACTTGAGTCTATACTCTCTGGTCCTAGGTCGGGATTTTAATTGATGGTTAGACCTGTTTTAGATCATTCATGTGTTAACTCTGCAACATTTTTTTTAAATTGAGATTATGGTATTTCTGATGTTTGTTGTTTTTTTCATCCTACTAACAGTATTTTTTTCTCCCTCACATGCTCATCATACTTTTTCACGGATTGATGATTTTTTATTGATAATCAATTAATTGCACTGACTCATTCTTGTAATTACCATAGTATTGTAATATCAGATCACGCCCCTGTTTACATTATCAATGATTTTTCATAATCTTTCTCAAACAAAAAGACATTGGCATTTCAATTCAGCTTTACTATCAGATAGTAACTTTGTGAGATTTATGGAAGAACAGATATTTTTTTCTTTGACAATAATGTCTCATTGGAAACTTTCAGTTTGGTTGTATGGGATACCTTGAAAGCCTTTCTGAGAGGACAAATTATTTCTTGTACTGTTTTTAAAACAAGGAAGGACAATATTTTACCCAAATTATTATTTCTTTTTCAATCAATACCAATTTTTATCCCTAAATTGTTTTTTGATTCGACTATATTGCCTTATATATGGAAAGGAAAATAAAGTACATCTGCAAAAATCTAAAAGAAATGGAGGTATGGCGCTACCTAATTTCAGATTTTATTATGGAGCGGTTAATATACGTTGCCTTATATTTTTATAATTGTGATAACTGTCCATTATGGGTAGCAATGGAAATGAACTCTGCTAAAAAAATATTTCAAATTTAGCACTTCTTGGATCTTCACTTCCATTTTTTTGAATTAAGTTCATTGATAATCCTATTGTTAAACATCTGTAAGAATATGGATAGAGTTTAGAAAACATTTTGGATTTCACAATTTTTCTATTTCAAGTTCTATTTTATCAAATCATTTTTTTCAACATTCTTCATGACTTTGTCTTTCAGGAATGGCACAGAACAGGTATTCAATGTTTTAAAGATGTTTTTATTGACCACAACATTGTATCATTCAAACAACTCTCTGAAATGTTTAATTTACCCAATTCTCATTTCTTTGGATATTTTCAAATTAGATATTTCTTCCAATCTCAGATTTCTGATTTATCTGGAGTTCCTGATGCGAACTTTGTGGATGAGTTATTTTAGTTTATAGCCTTCACGTAAAGGTTTAATATCTATTATATATGATAAGTTACTATCTTTAAGATAGGCCCTGATACTTAAAATTAAAAATGCCTGGGAATGGGATTTAAACCTTTCAATATCAGATGAAATTTGATATTCAATTTTTAAGTTGATCAATAATTCATCATTATGCGCTCGTCATTGTTTACTAAAACTTAAAGTTGTAATGTCCAAAGCTAAATTATCTCATTTTTATCCAGATATAAATTCTTGCTGTGATGTAAGAGAGGAGAGGCTTCTTTAATTCATATGCTCTAGACTTGCCCTAGGCTGGAAAAATACTGGAGAGATGTCTTCCATACTTTATCTTTAATTCTTAACATAAATTTAGAACCAAATCCTTTGGTTGCTCTTTTTAGAACAACAGGAAGGATGGTGCTCTTTTGACTTCGATTAAATGTCCAACACTATCCTTTGGGCTATTACTTAGATGGAAGGATGCTGCCCTGCCTACTCATGCTCAGTGGCTGAGAGATACCAGGTCATGTTTAAACTTAGAAAAGATTCAATATTCAATTAATAATTCAGGTATAAGATTTCAAATGCTATGGGGGTCATTTATAAGCCATTTTCTTAGTCTTTTATATAATACTTAACCTTTATTTTTTTCTCTGTTTTCATTTTAAGTTTTCTTTCTTTTCTTTTTCAATCTTTTTATTAATCATAGTATAAACAATACCTGAGAAGAATAGGAGTACATAATCAAAAAGAGGAAAAAAATCACTATGTGACATCATATAACATATTGGATAACACCACAATTAACGAATGTTTCATCTCCTCAAACTGAAATCTTTAAAAAAAAAGAAAAATGCTATATAAAACACCACCTAACCCAAGAAAAAAATAAAAAGATTGGGCACTCTATCCTGAGAATTTATTAATGAAAATTAATCTTCTGGTCTTCACCAATAAAGAGAAAGGAAGTAAAATTAAATATAGTTCGGAAGGGGAAAAAAAACTATACTAAGTCATGTGAAATAAACTTGGAGAGACTTGGCCACCTTTTATAAATTAACAAAAGTATCAAATGTACGACGTAATTTTTTCTAAACTTAAACATGATATAATTTGAGAGAATGATTGTCTAAGTAGATGGATTAGAAT
Organism: Narcine bancroftii; assembly: GCF_036971445.1. Classification (NCBI taxonomy): domain Eukaryota; kingdom Metazoa; phylum Chordata; class Chondrichthyes; order Torpediniformes; family Narcinidae; genus Narcine; species Narcine bancroftii. Next base: position 43,746,976 of record NC_091477.1, read on the forward strand.
CTTTCCATTTAAATAAGATAGCTCTTCTAGTGAACCATGTAGAAATATGTAAGTAGGAACTCGACCTACTTCTGGAACTAAAATTCCATAAAGGGCAGTCAATGGGTTAGGTTGCAAATTGATATCCAGTATACCTGAGAAAGTCTTAAAAATATCTATCCAAAATCTCTCCAACAAAGGGCATGATCAAAACATACAAGTTAGAGAAGCCACTTCTGATTTACATCTATCACAAATAGGACTAATGTTAGAAAAAATACGGGTTAATTTGTCTTTCAACATATGAGCCCGATGTACCACTTTAAACTAAAACAAACAATAACGAGCATATACTGAAGAGGTATCAACCAATCCAAAAATCTTCTCCCATGATTCCTCTGGAAGATGTAACTGAAGTTCCTCTTCCCAGGCCCTTTTAATTTTGTCATTAAAATTTGATTGCAATCTTAATAACATTATGTTACCTATTAAACCAGTGATTCTCAACCTTTTTCTTTCAACTCACACAATCTCTATGCCATTGGTGCTCTGTGATTAGTAAGGGATTGCTTAAGGTGGGATGTGAGTGGGAAGGGAAGGTTGAGAATCACTGTTCTTGACCATTTGTTACTGAAATATTTTGCTTGAGAAAAATTGTCATTGGTCCATTTCCTTTGTATTATGAAACTGTGCCCACAATTATTCAATTAGTTACAATTAAACAGTGGTTTTCAAACCTTTTCTTCCCACTCACAGACCACCTTAAGCAATCCTTTACTAATCACAGAGCACCTATGGCATAGGGAATACTTAAAGTGGTCTGTGAGTAGAAAGAAAAAGGTTGAGAACCACTGTATTAAACCCTTATGAGAAGGGTTCAATGTAAAAAAAATATCAACTAAATCCGGCTAGTATGATGTTGGAAAGTTAGGCAGTAAAGTATTCAGAAAATGTCTAATTTGGAATTATCTAAAAAAAACAGATTTAGGTATATTTATTAGATAATTGTTAAAAAGATATTAAGGTACCATCAATAAACAAATCTGAAAAAGAAACAATTCCATTAACTTTCCACAAAGAGAAGGCTTGATCAATTATAGATGGTTTGAAAAAAAATAATTAAGAGAAATGGTGCTAGATAAAATAAAATTTTCAAGTCAAAGAAATTCCAAAATTGAAACCAAATCCATAACGTATGTTAAAGTATGAGTTGAAGGGATGCCCACTAATCTTAGAAAGTGTAAAAGGAAGAGCTGCTCCCACTAAAGCAGCTACTCAATACCTCTGTGTGGAATTCAATTCCAAATCTACCCAATAACGCATTCAAATTTATCAGAATAGTAGATCCAGAAAATAATATAGCAGATGTTAACTGCCCAATAATAATCTTTCTTTAATTTCTGCAGATGGAATTTACTCAATCTGACATTCTTTTTATTCCAAATATAAGAAGATATTTTAGAGGCAATATTATCAAAAAAGGAATTTGGAATAAAAACTGTGACTGCTTGAAATAAATACAAAAATGTAGGTATTAATAGCATTAATACAACCTATTAAAGATAAAGCCAATAGAGACCAGTTAGATAGATACTGTTACATATAATCAAAGGAAGTAAGTTACATTACAACATTGGAGGAATAGATTTTTCAGGATCTGAAATAGATACTAAAAGATCATCTGTATATAAAGATACATTGTGAATTCCCTGAATATCACTGGAATCCTGAAGTGCTACTGCTCGGAGTTCCAAAGTTAAATTAAATAGTAAAGGACTAAGAGGACAACCCTGTCAAGTTTATCGAAATAACCCAAAAAGTGAAGTTTTTAGATTATTTGTAATTACAGCAGCGGCTGGAGATTGACAAATCAAATTAATCCAAGATATAAAACCGGAGCTAAAATTAAATCTGTTCAAAACTGTGGTGAATCCATGCTGAGCTGTCAGTCTTCCATTTGCCTAGCCCTGCTTTACTGACATTGGCCGTGTATTATCTCTACCATTAAAGACACACCCCTTGGGTATAACTGTGTATGCACCCATCGTCTTTCATTATCGTACCATTAGTTTCTACTAATAAAAGCCATGATTATTGACTGACCACGCCACCTTTGTCTACTTCTTTAACTTGCACTTCAATTTTATTAGCAGAAATGGATGCAGCACTCAAGCCAGAGCGGCTGATAATCGACCAGTCTGCCCCAAGGGCTAGAGAAATTTTCAACCACTGGATTGCTTGTTTCAATTACTATATGGCTCGAAACAACGTGGTGCATGAGGCGATACAGTGGGGCCACCTGAATTCCCTGCTGGGTGAGGTCCCTTTTGCTGTAATGCAAAGAGCTACAACTCTGGCTATATGTGGCGCCACGGAACGTGGTGCTTGCTCGACATCAGTTGCTGACCAAACACAAGAAACCCAGGGAAAGTGATCCTGCCTATGCACTGGCCCTCAACTCGCTGTCAAACAAATGTGATGTCAGGGCAAGTCAATGTGCAACAACACCGCAATGCCTTGAAGCCGGATGCTTTTGTCAACAGAATTGACTCCAGTTACATCCGTCAGAGGCTACTAGGGACAGAGCCCTTAACCTATGACCGGGCAGTCACTCTAGCCAAAACACTGAGAAGTGCCATACAGTCCAGTGAAATGCTGGAAACCGAAAGGGGAAACATCCAGGAGTTGTGGATTCCCGAAGGGGAAAAAGGGGCGAACCCCTGGCAAATGCTGCTTCTGTGATAAGAGCTGGCACCCCAAACAAAGTGCCCGGCTCGATTTGCTACCTGCAGCTATTGTGGGAAACTCGGCCACTTCGCTAAAGCATGTAGAGCGAAAATTACTCCCACTGATAAGAAAAAGCGAAGCGCCAAAAAAAATTCATCCAAGAGTTGCAGGAATGGAAGACAACTATGAAAGGGAGGAATCTTCAGACGAGCCGGCTGAATCGACTTCAAGTGAGGTAAGATCAACACAAAGTTCCCCTGTTAAAGCGCAACTGGCTGCAAAGCTTGGGGGGGTTTATGGACTGGAACGGTCAACTATGAAGGGGGAGATGAATGGTGAGACTGTCGATTGCTTAATAGTCTCAGGGAGTACTGACAGCTACATCCACAAGAAGGTCTCCAAAGCCTTAAATTTGTGGAGATATCCAGTGAACCGAAATATATCAATGGCTTGTAATGAACTTACAAACACTATACGGGATAAGTGTAAAGTTACTTTGAATTTGCAGGGACATTGTCTTGCTAATGTTTGGCTTTTTGTAATGGCTGATCTCTGCGCTCCTGTGTTACTGGGGTTGGATATTCGATCTCAGATGAAACGTATAGTGTTAAATTTCGATGGGCCACTACCCACACTTACCATCCCCCACACTAGTTAGTCTGTCCACGCTAAAGATCAAAGCTCCCTCCCTGTTCAGTAATCTGTCTCCCGAGTGTTGACCAATTGCCATTAAGAGCCATTCTCACAGCAAAGAGGACCATGAATTTATTAAAACTGAGACCCGGAGACTGCTTAAAGAGGGGGTGATTGAACCTAGTAAGGGTCCGTGGCAAGCCCAGGTGGTAGTTGTGAAAAATCACACTAAGAAACGACTGGCTATTGACTACAGCCAGACAATCAACCGTTACACTAACTTGGATGCCTACCCCCTGCCGCGCATCAATGAAATGATTAATCAGATAGCACAATACAGAGTGTACTCAACTATCGACCTCAAGGCAGCTTACCACCAAATCATCATTAAAAAAGGGAATGACCCTATATGGCCTTTGAGGGTGATAGGGGGTAATACCAGTTTAAAAGGGTACCTTTGGTGTGTCAGTGTCTCAGAGGGAGATGGATAAGATCATTAGAATGTATGAGTTACAGGGTACGCTCCCCTATCTGGATAATGTCACTATCTGTGGGAAGACCCAGACTGAACACAATGACAACTTTAAAAAATTCATAGCAACAGCTAAAGAACTCAACTTTACATTCAACGAGGGCAAATGTGTTTTCAATGCAACAGAGTTACCCATTCTGGCCTAAATTGTTCGCAAGGGCAAAATCCGCCCAGATCCTGAAAGAATGGCTTCCTTTAAGAAGTTACCACCCCCAGACTCAGCAAAAGCCCTCAAAAGGTGTATGGGATTCTTTCCCTACTACTACAAATGGGTTCGTGACTACGCTACGAAAGCACGCCGTTTGACACAAAATCTTTCCCTTTCTCTCCAACAGCTTTGAAAGGTTTTGAGAGAAATAAAGCTAATATTGCCAAAGCTGCACTCTCGTCCATTGATGAGGATGTCCCGTTCCAAGTGGAAACTGATGCCTCAGATTGTACTTTGGCAGGAACCCTTAATCAAAAGGGCAGACCTGTGGCATTCTTCTCCCGCACGTTACGCGGACCTGAACTTAAATATCCGGCCATTGAAAAAGAAGCTGTTTGCTACTGGAGACACTTTCTAGCTGGCAGAAAATTTACCCTGATCACTGATCAGAAATCTGTAGCCTACATGTTTAGTACTAAACACAAAAGTAAAATTAAAAACAATAAGATGGGACATTGGCAAACAGAACTTTCAACTTACAATTATGAGATCCTGTATAGTCCTGGCAAGTTGTCACGAACTGCTGCCGGTGCTCAGCTTGAGGGACTAAAGGAGATCCACAGCAGACTGTGCCACCCAGGGGTCACAAGATTCTTCCACTACATAAGGGTTAACAACCTTCCTTACTCCCTTGAAGAAGTCAAAAGACTGACTAAAAGCTGTCCTATTTGCGCAGAATGCAAACTGCAGTACTTTAAAGCTCCGGAGGTCACTCTCATCAAGGCATCCTGACCTTTTCAGAGAATCAGTTTAGATTTTAAAGGGCTGTTACCTTCCAACAACATAAATGTATTTTTCCTTACTGTAATCGACGAATATTCAAGGTTTCCCTTCACGATTCCCTGCCCTGATGTCTCAATGGCGCCTGTCATTAAGGCACTTGACAGAATTTTCAGTATTTTTGGTTTTCCCAGTTACATTGATACAGACAGGGGCTCAGCATTTATGAGCGCAGAGCTGCACCAAGCCCCATTACACAAGGGGATTGCCTGCCACCAGCCGCACCACGAGCTACAACCCACAAGGCAATGGCCAGGTTGAAAGGGCTAACGCCACAGTGTGGAAGACTGTTAACCTTGCATTAAAGACACATGGTTACCCTGTGGCAGGAGGTGCTGCCTAAGGCGCTATATTCTATTTGGTCTCTACTGTGTACTGCAACAAATCAAACACCTCATGAACACATGTTTACTTTTCCTAGGAAATCAGGAACTGTGCTGGACTAGCCAGCCTGTCTACCTGAGCCTGGAACCGTACTGCTGAAGAGACCCGCTCGGACGCGTAAAACGGACCCTCTAGTCCAGCCAGTTCAGCTACTGAGCACTAACCCCAATTATGCCCACGTTAAATTCCCAGACAGGAGCACGGACACTGTACTCCAAAGAGATCTGGCCCCACCTGGTTCACCCCTTCCACACACCCCTACTCGGAGTGATCCTGAGAGATTGGACTCAACCCCAAGCCTGTGACCCCTAGAAAGTATTCAGATGGCCATGCTGAGACCCCACTGCCTCACACTGGTGATTCTGGAGCAGGTCCAGAGGTCCCGTCTTCTCAAACTACAGACTAGGTAACTGTATCAACATCGCCAGTTCTCAAGGTTCAACACCTGCACCTGTCCCAATAAGGAAGTCCACTTGTATCCGTAAACAACCTGAGATGCTCCAGTATTTGTAAACATCTCATTATATTCTGATTGCCCTGCTATATACTAGCCTTGCTTCGGCTATGTCAGTGAATTCTCAATGCCATTTATTTTATTGATGTATTATGCTTGCTGTAGATAGCTTGCCTGCTTAAATTTTACCTCTTTGATTTTAACCCTTCTTCTGCCAGGGGAGACTGGTGAATTTTTCTGAGCTCTCAGTCTTCCACTTGCCAAGCCCTGCTTTACTGACATTGGCCGTGTATTATCTCTACCATTAAAGACACACCCCTTGGGTATAACTGTGTATACACCCATTGTCTTTCATTATTGTACCATTAGTTTCTGCTAATAAAAGCCAAGATTATTGACTGGCTACGCTGCCTTTGTCTACTTCTTTAACTGGCACTTCAAAAACTTCAAACAGATATTTCCATTCCACTCTATCAAATGCCTTTTCTGCATCTAACGACTCAACACATTCTGGAGTTTTAAGCTATTGGGAATAAATTATATTTATTAATCTACGGAAATTAAAGTGTGAATATCGATTCTTTATAAATTCTGTTTGGTCTATAGAGATAATCTGAGGATGAATATTTTTCAATCTATTAGCTAAAATCTTGGAAGGATTTTAGAATCAACATTCAGTAACTATATTGGTCTATAGGAAGTGCAATCAGAAAGATCCTTATCCTTCTTAGGAATTAAGGAAATTAATGGTTCATAAAATGATTAGTATCACTAAATACCTTATAAACTCGGGGTAAAGTATATTAGCAAAACATTTTTTAAAAACTCAACCATATGGACCTGGGGCTTTACCAGACTGAAAGTAACATATTGCTTTAAAAATTTCCATCTCTGAAATTGCAGCTTCTAATAAAAGTTGATCATTAGGAGAAATTTTAGGAACATTCAACCGTTGCAGGAATCTATCCATAGAGACAGAATTACCAGGAAACTCAGATTTATAGAAATCAGAATAGAATTCCTGAAATTTCTTTTTAATTGCAACATGATCAAACACTGTGCTACCATCTTTTCTACAAATTTTGGTAATCTGCCTTTTAGCTATATTTGATTTTAATTGACCAGCTAACAATTTTCTTGATTTATCCCCATGTACATGATACTGACTTTTAGTTTAAGAAGTTGGCTTTCAATAGGGTATATTAAAAGTAATTAATGTTGCGCTTGAAGTTCTACTCTTTCCTTATAAAGATCAGCATTTAATCCTACTATTCAGTAGTAATAATTCTTCCTTTGTACATTTTCTAAACCTAGATGAATAGGAAATTATTTGTCCCCAGAGGTATGCCTTAAACGCATCCCAGACAGTTAAACTCGGCATTTGTTCATTTAAATCTGTTAAGGAAATAAAAGAGGTTTGCTCCTTAATAAAGTCTACAAATTTTTCATCTTGAAGTAGGGTAAAATTAAACTGCCACTGCTTGGCTCCAGGAGTGACATCAGAGAGTGTAAAAAGGAGTTTCAAGGCATATGATCACAAACAGTAATTGTGCCATAAGCCATCAACAAAAAAAGTCCCTGGAATATTGATGATGAATGCATGAAAAAGAAAACTTTTTATCATTAGGGTGTAGAAAATACCATATCAACAAGTCCATAATCTAACAAAAAATCATTAATAAAGACAGCATCGGATTTGAAGATCTGTCAATTAATGGGTTAAGACAGCAGTTTAAGTCTCCGGCCATAAGCAGCATGTATTCATTCAAACTCACCTGCCTAAAAAATTCAGGATCATCAACATTCGGAGTGTACATATTAATCAAAGCAACTTTCTGATTACACAGTGCATCTGTAACTAATATACTAGTAGGATCTTTGATAGTATTAAAATGTACAAAGGGATTAGAGACAAACATTAGAGACAAAAAAAATCAATAATCCTCTAAATTTTAGACTGAGATGAAGAGTGAAATTGCAAACCTTCATTTTAAGTATTAAGTATGCTTATTAAAATACAACATTGATAAAGTAGGGATGGGGTTTGGTTTTCTTTTTTATCTGGATAAAATTATTCATATGTTTATGAATTATGGATATGTCTTATGATTTCTGTATCACTTTTTATGATTTAATCTGTTGTTTATACTTAATACTCCACAATCATTTTTTTATACTTTTATGGGTTTTTTTCTGCTTTAAAATCAAAATTAATAAAAATATTTAAAAAGAAAGGGACGATGGAACTTCTACCTCTGCTTCCTGCCGAGTGCCGCAGCATCTTTATTACTGCTTACCGAACAACTAAAAGGATCCGACAAGTCCATTTCTAAAAGACAATTGAGTTTGGGAGACGATGCCATGTGTGCTTTCAACTATGTGAAGACTGCACTTGTGAATGTCACAATGCTCATGCATCAAGAGCCCAACGCTTTGCTCTCACTTATCACGAATGCCTCCATCAATGCTGTGGGAACAGTGTTAGAATAAAGAGAATGTAGGGAGTTGGAACCTCTGGCATTCTTTTCAGCCAAGCTGTCACAGTGCAGGCAAAATATAGTATGCTTGGTTAACAATTCCTAGCCATCTATCCCACAGTGAAACATTTCCAGTTTTTGTTGGAAGGTCACCCTTTCATCATTTATACAGACAACAAGCCTCTTACATATACCGCGAGTACAAGCGCACATCTCTACTTGCCACGAGAAATTCGGCACTTGGAGTTTATCTTACACTTTTCCTCGGACATATGGCACATCGAAGGGAAGGCACATGACATGGCTGAAGCCCTGTGCAGGTATGATATTGAGGCCTTGCATACAATTACTGCCATCAATTTCACTGTAATGGGTCATGCACAATGCACCAATCCCAATCTCATTTGGTATTGCCAGATCAACACAGTCTCCATCTACAAGATGTTACCCTGGATGAATATGGTGAAACATTGTTATTTTTCCATAGGAATACCAAGTTTTGTGCCAGCAGATTTTTGAGGCTCTTCATAATCTGTCACATCCTGGAGAAGTACATCGATCAAACTGATTATGGAATGCTTTATCTGGCCTCACATTATGGGGAAGATGTTGGATTATAGGCAAGAACCTGCTTGCTGTGTCATTGCTCTAAAGTCTCCAGATATACGAAATCCAGGCAAGAAGATTTTGCTGTTTCAGATTCCCATTTCCATCACACGCACCTGAACTTGGTAGACCCGCTTCCGCCATCCAGAGGATATACTTATCTGCTCATGTATGAGGACCGGGATACCAGTTGACAGAAGGCTATTCCTGTCAAGACATCTCTGAGGGCATTATTACAATGGATCGAGGGGCTCAGTTTGAGTTGGTGTTGTTCTGATCTTTTTGACATTACCTATTTTCAAACTATGGCTTACCATCCGCAGGCCAACGGCCTTGTTGAGCGTTTCCATTGCCAAGTGAAAACAGCGTTGACAGCAGGTGGCGATGCATCTATGTGGAGTGAACAGCTGCTTTCAGGTGCATCCTCTGCCTTGGGGGCAGCGCAGGAGCTGATCCCAACCTGAAGACTCACCTTACAGGTGGCAGCCCTAAAAGGCTGTTACGACCCTAAAAGGCTGTTACGGCCCTAAAAGGCTGTTACGGCCCTAAAAGGCTGTTACGGCCCTAAAAGGCTGTTACGGCCCTAAAAGGCTGTTACGGCCCTAAAAGGCTGTTACGGCCCTAAAAGGCTGTTACGGCCCTAAAAGGCTGTTACGGCCCTAAAAGGCTGTTACGGCCCTAAAAGGCTGTTACGGCCCTAAAAGGCTGTTACGGCCCTAAAAGGCTGTTACAGCGTTGCCTGGTCTACCTGAAAGGGCCTATTAATATCCAGAGGCGGCTCATAGTGCCTCCGCATCTGATGGAGGTGGGGCAATTGGTGCCGTAGCACCATCCATAATAAATATGTGGCATAGCAATGGCCTTCTTCCCCATGCATAATCCCCCACGCAGGTGGAACCACTCTGTGTTTCCCACACAGTATCTAGCTGCGTGGGGGTTTATGGGTAGGGAAGTCTGCCATTATTATTTTGAGCAGCAGAGAGTAGCCCTGGTGCAGGAGCGGCAGCCCCCATTGGCTGCCCCTGCCCTGAAGTTCCCCCGTCGGCCACCCCCTACCCTGCTGCCCAACAGCCCCCCTTCATCGCTGCCTGACAGCCCCTCCCTGCTGCCTGACAGACCCTGCCCTACTGGGGAGATCAGCGGTACTTTGGGCAGGGGCAGCCGTCAGCGGACATTGGGGCAAGGGCAGCCGGCGGGGGACATCAGGGGAGGGGCGGCCAGTGGGGGAGATCAGGGCAGGGGAGGCCAGCAGCAGGGAGGGGGGCTGTCAGGCAGCGGGGAGGGGTGGGGACAGTCAGGCAGCAGGGAGTTGGGGCGCCAGCTGATAGAGCTGCTTACAGCGGCTGCACATTCAAGTGCCTCAGCAGACCCCGGCAATCTGCCAATTATCCTTCCCAGAGGAGGGTTGGTGTCGGTGCCTCTGAGGCGCATTCAGCGAATTCAGGTGGGTATCTCATCAGCCACATAGGGGTAGAATATGTGCCTTTACAATGGGGTATTCTGGCCACCTGAAAGAGCCTAACGTTTGTCCATGGTTCTCCTTGGCTTGCATACTGCTGTAAAAGTAGATATTGGAAGTTCAGTGGGAGAGATGGTATACAGCATCACGCTGACTTTGCATGGTGAGTTTGTGAATCCGAGTCCAGGGGCAGTGCTCTATGATCTGGCGAATTATGGTCGCCCGTCTTCGGGTAAGCATTAGCTTGCTTAGACCTATACAACATGCGTCATCTGTACTGTATGTGCTGGATGATAATACAATGCTATATGCATGTGTTCCTTCGACATGATGCCATTCGCAGATCACTTCAGCCCATTTATGACAGATCTTTTGAAGTCTTACAATGCCACCTGAACATTTTTGTGATTCATGGTAGTGGGAAAACTAACATGGTCTCTGTCGATATAAGCCAGCATATATTGACAGTCCATGTTCTGCATCGGTGTCAACATTGGAGGAACATTCACACCCCTGTCAGTCGGAGCATAATCCGCCTGCCTTGTAGTATCGTACGAGGTCAGCCCTCCAGACCATCACATAGTAGGATAGTTCCAATCAGTCGCCTTCTTGCAGAGGCTGAGAAGGGTGTTGACACAGTTACATACTTATCTGCGTCAGAAGCAGTACCCTGCCGCCGATGATGTATCTGAGGCAACGTGCAGGAGTAATAGCATGCATGCGTGGGTTAGATCAGAAGGCTTCATACATGGTGATGAATCTCAGACACAGAAGATGGAAAATGAAAGCATCGAGATCACCTGTATAGTGAAGAGCCAATGAAAAGGTCAGAGGGGTTTGGTTGGGTGGTATTTGTTGGGATGAAGAATCCAGTGTTGTATCTAAGAGGAATAAAGAGAGTTTACCCCAATTTTGTGGTGAAAAGAAAACGAGTGAGCAAGTTGGCAACTTGTGGGTGAGGAACCCACATAGGCACGCAGGCAGTGGAATGCTGGTGACTTAAGGTCAAAGGACTCACACCAGACTGTGAGCTGCTAGAGACTTGCTCAGGAGAACTGGTTCATGAGGTACTTGAGAGGGTGCTGAGGGCAATAAAGGGTCCAGAAGGACCCTGCGTGCTAAAGGGTTCCTCATCGTGTTGGAGGTTTAGATCTGAGCTCGGGTTGCTGATGGTTTGAACTGAACTGTAGTCATGTGTGGCTGCAGAGCTGCGGGAGCACTGGAGGCGAATTCACATACATTCAGTGATTCTGAAGGGAAGCTTTGCTTCTCTTTCTCTGACTGTAATGGATGCCGGGGAAAGCTAATGGCGAATCTTTGCCTTACGGCAAATTTCCTGTTATATTATATTTCTGTTTTATTACATGACAATAAATAATATGTGATCTAATCTCCTGTCCCCCAGAATAATTATTGAAAATCTGCATGAAGACAGTACATGATGAAGATGTCAATGCCATGCATGATTCAAAAGATTGGTAATCTCTAGTAACGACCTTGTGACTTAAATTCGCACACAAATGCTGTCAAATCATATCATCTTGCCAATTTTTGCTCTCCCCAAATGAAATTTCAGTGACTCAAATGAAACCAAGACTATGGTGGATGCACATTTGTGTTAACTTTCAACAAGGTATCAATCAAAATGAATGTTCTATAAACTTAGGCAGCAATGAACAACGGCTTTAATTAAGCAGAGAAACTGTGAAAGTGAAGGACAAAATAGCCAGTTTGCTTCCTGCCTTGGACACGCAACCTTAAATTTCCAAAATTGAGATATCATTAGTGCAGGTATCCTCCACATTTATAACTTGTCAAATTATCGAAGTGAAATATTAAGTGACAAATTTGTTCAACTTCATTTAAAGAAACTTGGTCTTTGCAAGTCCCAAATTGTTAAGGACCCCTCTGTCCCAAGAACTAATTTCTCAAAATCCACTGTAATATAGAAATCATCCTGTTTGCAAACATGAACACAATTTTGATTTTCAGTATATTAGAGTATTAATACGATTTGTTTAGCTCACTGGCTCTCACTAACCATTAAGCACCTATCATTACACAAATCCTATTTTGATCCATTTTATTCTCTCCAAATTCACATCAACTTTTCTCAAATTGTACTACTTATCCACACAATAGAGGCAATTTACTGTGTCCAATTCATTTAGCAATTGGGGTATATATATTTTGGACAAGAAAGAAAACTAGAGCATTCATCAGAAGTCCATACAGACACAAGGAAAATGTACAAACCCCATGAATGTCAGGATTGCATCTGAATCACTGATAGTAGCTCTATTAACTGTACCACCATGCTGACCTATTAATAAAACCTTTCGACAACAAGTTTTGGAACTTGTGCAAATTTCACTGACTTGAGGAAGGTCAAAATTGTTTTGAAGAGATTATTATTTTCAGTTATTATTCATGGGATTACACCAGCAATGCACGAAAGATGCAAGAATCAAATATAAAGATCTAGGCAGGAAGAATAATACATAAAAAATTTGAGTATTCAAAATAACTTTTTAAAATTGTTGAAAGCCGCTACATGCCAATAACTGACAAATGCATAAAATGCTTATTTACCTGAATGGCACTTCACAGACTGTGGTACAGGATTAGTTACTATGGTTTGAAACTTCTTTGAGTTTCTGGCTTCAGACTGCAAGGAAAGCTGCAAAGAGAATCGTATCAATTTAGTTTCACAAAACTTGTTAAAACAATCAAAAATCAATAGTTAATCCCAAGAATCCTTAACCAGCCTCAAAAAAGTAAATTTATTTTGACTTCCTGCTAAGTATCATCTAACCTACAAAAAACATCCAAAGGTGTTGAGTTAATGGTACCAGTGAAGGTGTTGACTTAATGGTACCAGTGAAGGTGTTGACTAATGGTACCAGTGGAGGTGTTGATGAATGGTACCAGTGGAGGTGTTGATGAATGGTACCAGTGAAGGTGTTGACTTAATGGTACCAGTGAAGGTGTTGACTAATGGTACCAGTGAAGGTGTTGACTTAATGGTACCAGTGAAGGTGTTGACTAATGGAACCAGTGAAGGTGTTGACTTAATGGTACCAGTGAAGGTGTTGACTTAATGGTACCAGTGAAGGTGTTGACTAATGGTACCAGTGAAGGTGTTGACTTAATGGTACCAGTGAAGGTGTTGACTAATGGTACCAGTGAAGGTGTTGACTTAATGGTACCAGTGAAGGTGCTGACTAATGGTACCAGTGAAGATGCATTTTAGTGATGGTGATCACAATTTCCTGAGCTTTAGCATAGTTATTGTCAAGGATAAAAGCAGACAAAATGTTAAAATATTTAATTGGGGAAACAGCTAATTATGGGATGGCATGATACAGAGAATAGGGAGAGTCAATTGGGGATAGATGTTCACCAGAGAAAATAGAAGTACTGTGAAGAATGTTTAAAGACCACATGCACGGGGTTCTGGATTGATTTGTCTCACTGAAACAGGGAAAAGATGGTAAGAGACAGGAACTGTGGTTGACAAAAGAGGTGAGGCTAATTAAGAGGAAGAAAGAAGCAAACATTATTTAGGAAGAAAAAACAGGAAGGGCTCGTGAGAATGATTTCGTAGCCAAGAAGGAACTTATGAAAGAACAGGAGAACTAGAAAGGGGCATGAGAAGGGCTTGGAAAGAAGGAAATATTGATAAGGTCTCTCTCTCTGCTGATGATCTTCTGCTATACATATTCAATCCTGACTTTTCAATTCCACATCCTTTGTTACTTCTCAGTCAATTTGGTCAGTTTTCAGATTATAAATTAAACTTGCATAAGAGTGAAATATTTGTTTTGAACTCTTCCTGCTCCTTTGATTCCTCTGTCCCTTTTAAAATTGTTAAAAATCAATTTAACTACCTATGCATTACTATTACTAAAAAGTTTACAAATTTGTTTAAGGAAAATTTCCTAACTTTATTGAATTATGTTAAGAAATCCCTATCTCAATGGTCTCCTTTCTTGATTACTTTAATTGGACATGTTAATATTTTCAAAATGAATATTTTGCCTAAATTCTTTCAAGGTGCATTGGTTTTTGTTTCCAAATCCTTTTTTGACTCATTTGATTCTCATTTCTCTTTTTTTGTTTGAAAGAACAAGCATCTCTGCCTCAAACAAATTTTCCTTCAAAATATTAAAATAAATGGAGGTTTGGGATTACCTAATTTTAGAATTTATTAGTGGGCACGAAACTGGGTAGCAGTGTGAAGTGTGGGGAGGATGTAAGGAAAATGCAGGGGAACTTGGACAGGTTAGGTGAGTGGACGGATGCATGGAAGATGCAGTTTAATGTGGATAAATGTGAGGTTATCCACTTTGATGGCAGGAACAGGAAGGCAGATTATTATTTAAATAGAGTCAAGTTAGGGAGTGAAGTGTAACGAGATCTAGGTGTACTTGTTCATCAGTCACTATAAGCTAGCATCCAAGTTCAACAAACTGTGAAAAAGGCAAATGAAAAGTGGAATAGAGTATAGGAGTCAAGATGTCTTTCTCCAGTTGTACAGGGGCCTGGTGAGACCATATCTGGAGTATTGTGTTCAGTTCTGGTCTCCTAATTTGAGGAAGGACATTCTCGCAATTGAGTGAATGCAGTGCAGATTCACGAGGTAATTTCCCGGGATGGCAGTATTAACGTATGTCGAAAGGTTGGATAAATTGAGGTTGTATACACTGGAATTTAGAAGGATGAGGGGAGATATGATTGAGGTATACAAGATTATTAAGGGATTGAACACGATAGAAACTGATTACATGTTCCCGATGTTGGGGGAGACTAGGACTAGAGGTCATAGTTTAAGAATACAGGGAAGGTCCTTTAGAACAGAGATGAGAAAAATTTTTTTACCCAGAGAGTTGTTGGTCTGTGGAATGCTTTGCCGCAGAGAGTAGTAGAGGTGGGTTCTCTGGAAAAGTTCAAGAGGGAGTTAACATCATAGGTACATTTTTTTTTATATACAGAGAGTTGTGGATGCCTGGAATGTCTTGTCAGAGTTGGTGGGGGGGCTGAAACATCAGGGGCATTTAAGAGATTCTTAGTCAGGCACATGGATGAAGAAAAATAGAGGGTATACGATGTAAGGAGGCTTTCGTTTTTTTTTTGGAGGGAATATATATGTTGACACAATATCAAGATGCTGTAGTGTTCCATGTTCATTCAACTTGCATTCATTGACTAGAGCTTGGCCTTTTAACACTGTCATAGCAGCAAACAATCAGGGATCTGGGACTCTGTTCCTCCCTTTGCAACTGGATCAGCCAATGACAGTCACATCTCAACAATATTGAATGAAAAACTGAACCGAGAAAAAAATTAAAGGCCCTTTCAGGTGAACCCTCCACCTTGAGGCCAGCGACAGGAACAGATTGAAAAGTTCATACTCACTTTTCAGGTGGCAGCCCTACAAGGCTGCTCCAGCATTACATGATCCACCTGAAAGGGCAGAGGTGCCATGTAGCATCCTCTGGAGCCCATGGAGGATGGCCGACTGGAGCTGGAGCTCCGCCCACCAATGTGACACCATTGAAGCGCACCAAGGCTGCTGACAGCAGTGTGAAGTAACACTTGAAGGTCCCACGATGCACAGGCATACAGCATGGAGACGAGTGTGTACCCAGATTGGTGAACTAACTACATATCTGCATTTATGTGATCACAGGTATCCTAAGATTTTACTTGAGCTGAGGTCCCAGCACAGATCAGTGTGTCAGTGACACTCCTGCATCTCAGGCTGATGTCACTGCAACATCATCAGCCCGCCCCTAAGCAGTCACTTACAGTCTGTCTGTCAGCGGAGCCCAGAGCTCCGCCGATTATCCCTCCCCGAGGAGGGTTGGCATCTGCGTTTCAGAGGCACTCTGGGTGCATTCAGATAAGTAGGTATTTAGCCACAAGGGAGGGGATAATCTGCAGCTTTACATGGGGGGTGCTTTGGGGCCACCTGAAAGGGCATTAAATTTCAAGCAACCCATTTTGAATCATGCATCATTCTGTTTCTAGTAACAAAAACACAAATAAAAATGAAAGTAGTTTGGATACATGAGCTGTAGATCTTAATTATGCATACAGTGCACATTGAACCTGGAAAACTATTTTTTTAAAGAAGTTGTTTGAAAGTCAAGGCCTGAAAAAATTCAAGAGGAATCCATCATGATTAGAAAAGGACAGCACATTTGATTATTCTGTTCAAAATTAACACTTGGAATGGCTCCAGATGCAAGAGCACAATTAGAGCCAAGACATCTAGAGAGATCAGGGGGTACCCAAGTGGACCATGAGAAGAGAAACAGCACATTTTCTCACCATCTGATTAATAGCATTAATATTAGTCATTTAGCATTTTGTAGTTAGCATACATTTTAAGTACCTCAATGTATTGCCACAAGTATTTTTGTTATTCCACTTCTAAACAACCCAAATAGAAATACATGTTTGAACCTCAAGCATTAACTAATAGTTATATGTATTATAAAGAGTTTATATGCTAATTATTCCCCCCCCCCCCCCCCCCACTGAGTTAAATAATCTCCCTGGATTTATATCATTAAAGTTTCATTCCAGTACTTGGGCAATAACTTCAAAATAATTAGCCTGAACCGGTTTCAAATTTAAATTTTAAATTTCGACATACAGCACGGTCAGCCCATGAGTCCATGCCGCCCAATTTACACCTCATTAACATCAGTACGTTTTGAATGGGGGGAGGAAGCCGGAGCCCTCGGAGAAAACCCATGCAGACACGGGGAGTATGTATAAACTCCTTACAAACAGTGCGGGATTCAAACTCTGGTCCCAATCACTGGCGCTGTAAAGGCATTGCGCTAACCGCTACACCAACTGTGTCACTCTACTAGAGAAACAATAGAAAGAAAATGGTTCATGATTTTAAAATGATCACTAATTACATCTTGCCCACATCTTTTAACTTGCTGCATCAGAAAGGAACCAAGAAAACAAAATACTTGACAAGAACTGCACAATACACACCAGAAGACCTCCCTATTACAGTTCAAGGAAAAAAAAATTCACTGCACAAACATGCTTCGGGAAAGCTTATTATAATTATTCAACATTTTAAGGCAATTTCAATTTGATACTGTTGCTTCAAAGATTTCTACGAGTTTTAATCTGCCTCAGATCTACTCTGAATACACCTTCCCGCAATGTGCCAATGAAATCGCTACCTACCACTCTGCTCTATCATCTGAAATCTCATGACAGAATATTGGGCCTCCTTTGATTATGCATGTCATTTCTCCTTTGCCAAATTAGGAAACACAACCAATATGTTCAAGTGCCTAAGCCTTTCTTGTGGTTGCAAAAATGTTTATGTTCCTGAGACATCCTTCTAAAGATATCAGTTACCGCAGAAACACCTCAAAATTCATTAGTGTAACTGATGACATTGTTGCTTTGGATTGGTTACAATGTGTAGGAGCAAAATGCATCCTTTCCTGAAAATAAAAACACCTTCAATTTCATGTCAAAGTTGGTAACAAATAAATATGGACATGAAATAAATACAAAAACACATCAATACTCCTGCACGGCATTTGCTGTGAGAAGTATAAGCTTCTTTTTAGTAAGGTTTTAACAATAAAATTAGCTTAATTTAATGGCAACATTTTCTGTGGAAAAAAATTATTTTTTATATGTCAGAGCACATACCTTAATTGAATGATGAAGGTCCCGTTTGAATTTCTTCTTGGGAATAAACAGCTGATCAAAATCTTCCGTTGATTCCAATAATTTCTTAGTTGGCTTTCTCTGACGTTTTCCTTCAGCATTTCCTGTAGTAGAGCCAACAGAAGAGTTTTATGTAATTTTTTGTATTATCCCAAATCTGATGGTCTGAAATATAATTTTAAATGTAGAAAGAGAAAAAATTTAAATGTACTTAATTTCCAGTATGAAAGTTTCATTTAAATTGATGAAAATATATTCTGATAACAAGACGAAAAGAAAAATAATTCATTGCATAATCAGTTCCACTACAAAGAGGAAGCAACAAGGAAATATATTAGTTGATCTAATAGTAAAGGTAAGTGCTCTGACCTAAATTCTTATTGATGGAAGCTTTGTGCTCACTTTTTGCAAAACAACCCGATCTGATTCTTGCAGGAATACTGCATCAAAAAAGTACTTTGTAAATACAAATAGCCTACTTTTGAGGATAGCTCTTTCAAAATATACTTCCCTATATGACTGGTATGTGCAACAAACATAAAAAATCTCCAGAAAGTGTCTTAAGTTCATTCTATTTCTTCATGAGAAAGATGTGGGGGGTGTTGGTGGTGGGGGAAACAAGAGACCACCTAGAAAATGATTTATGAAACTGGTTCTGGGAAAAAGGACCACAGTTACAAGGGTACAATTGAGAGGCTGGGACTAACTTCTGTGAAGGAACGTTGAGGGGAGATCTAAAAGTATATAAAATGCTGAAAGATCTGGACAAAGTAGATAGTGGGACAGTATTCCCTTTGATGGAATGGTCAAGATGATGAAGTTAAATCCAAAGAATTACTGTATATGACAACATGCAGTAGTTGTTAATTATTAATGAGTTTGGATAAGCTCATGCTTGCCTGTGCTAGACTAAAGTAGCTGTAGAATGCTTTAAAGAAAATTATGTAATTAAATAGCTATCTGAAAATGGGAAGAATAACTCTTTTTAAGAGAAGTAGTTGGAATCTGCCTTGTACGCTGAGTGAGTGCCTGAAGCAACCTGTGAACATCTCAAAGATGGTACATTGTAAACCGATGCCTAAGGGAAGTGCTAACAATGACCTTGATCGGTTTATTCAGGCTTAACAGACCTACTATGCTGGAGATCAGGCTTTTAATAATGGCAGGAATTCTCCAGTCTTTAACGCCATTTTAATGAGTAGCTTGCCCCTACTATTGCAGTCTATGCTTAAGGCAAATAATCTTAATTGGTCAGGGAATAATTTGGGGAAAATGTGCAGAGCAGTTACTACTTTTTGGGAGGAAGGCAATGGGGGTCTGATAGACATTAAATCGAAAGTTAAAACTGAATATCACGCTGAGAAGTCAAAATTGACCCTCGTGGTCCGACCAATGAACCGAAATGCCAATCTGCCATGAGAAGTCCCCAGAGATAAACCAAGGGGGGGATAACTGGCAGAGACAAAATCATAGAATGAGTGAGTGGGCATCTTCCCCAGATAGAAGGCCAGGCAGGTGTTTTGGCTGCAGAGGAATTGGCCACTGGCAGAGGGACTGCCCGAGCTCTACAGCAACGAGGAAGCTGGCAAGCTTCATTTAGCATGAATAATCCCTTCCGCCAATGACAGAATGATGACCTTCCTGTCCTGTGCCTTTTCCTCCTTGTCACAAACCCAGATGAGGAACCGGTGGTAGAAATGCAGTTATGAAGGAACAGAGTTCAGTTTTTTGATTGATACCAGGGCAAACTCCTCAACCCTGGATCGGGAGATGGTAGATTCTATGCAGATCCCTCTTTCTAATCAGGAGACCTGTCTGTCATGGTTGGACAGGAAGACAAGGGTGTACAGACTGACTTAGCCATTTGAGGTTACACTGAGAGAGGAGAGCTGCACGATTACCTTTTCCGTTACCCCTAGACTAGGGTGTAATCTATCTAGAAAAAATTTGCTCATGGGCCTCAAAGCTGATATGACATGTTCTGATGATACATCATTACACGTGATGCTGTTCTAATGTGTTCTGATGATGGTTGCAATTCCCGACCCCTCAATGGTGGGCCATGGACTTAGCACCATTACCACTGTTCGGTAATACCTTGGACCCCCAGCTAACCCTGTATTACGACCCCACAGACTGCAACACTGAAACAGCTGAGTACTTTGAACTAATCCTGGGGATGGTGGTATCAGTCTGAATGATAGGAGATGTGTCTGGGGGGTCCTGGCATGGCAATAATAGTCCAGATGGGAAGCAACCTGTGGAGACAAATGGCACACTAACCACACCTCACATCACTACCACAGTTAACCCTGGTCAATCAGCAAAGGAGCTGGGACACTTCACTTATGTTGCAGAATGAAGCTTGAAAGGAGTATGAGGAGCAGCACCTCTCCCATGAAATGCTGAGTTACTGGATGCAGTCAGTAGTGATGCAGGCGCTCATGAAGGAAGAAAGCACTTACTAGAGCAGTATTCTAAGTAAAGCTACACAGACTCCTGTTATGCCTTCTGTACCATGACTTTGGTGCCCTCTGGCAGCATAGATGCTTATCTCTATTAAGAATGCTTCCTTTGTCCTTAACCTTATTAATGCATTAGCCATTATTAAATGTAATGCCCACACAGGGGGAGATGATCCAGCCTCCCAGGAAAATGGAGCAGTAGATCAGGCAACCAAACTTGCTGCCTGCGAGTCTCCCCTCATAATACAACAGAGAGACAAAATCATCACAGGAAGGACAGTCCTGCCAGACATGGGCCAAGTTCACAAAATGCAGAGGAACACCTCTGCCAAGGAACGCTATTTATGGAAATGAGGGAAGTGTGCACTGGACCACAAAGTGGACCTTCAGTTCACGCCTCTTGGATAAGTTTGTGTACTTAATGTATTTTTACTTTTGTTGCTTACATATTTGCATTCGCTTACACGTGGGAAAGGAGGGAACGATGAGAATGGTGAAAGAGACGTGGTGGCACCCAAAAATTAGCCAGGAGGCACTGAAATGAGTTTCTGAATGCCAGATTTGTCAGAAAGCGAATCCCGGGAAATTAGAGTGGAGCAGATTGATTTTATTGAAATGCCGAGAGTACATAGTTTTATGTACTGATGGCAATTTTAGATTTATTTAGCAGATGGATAGAAGCATTGGTGACCATCAACAATACAGCTGAGACTACTGTGCTGTTGTTGCTAAATGAATTTATTCCCAGGTTTGGGCTACTAGAGGTTATCAGATCTGATAATGGTGCACATTTTACAGCAGAGGTTAACTAAGAACTACATAATCACTTTTGCATTAAACAGCAGCTACTCTCCACCACAAGCTGCTGGAATGATTGAGAGAGCAAATGGGACTCTAAAGATTAAATTTACTAATCTAATTGAAACAGGAAAAGTTGGGTTAAAATGTTACCTTTAGCTTTGTTTGAAATTAAAGTAACACCCAACAGTGTCAAAAAGTTGACACCCGCCAAAATACTTTTTTGGAAAAACAATGCAGACTCCTTGGAGAGTGAGTGTTAAAGTTGGTGCTACTCTCGACTTGCACGCGATGAATGAAAAAATAATGATGTCCAACAATTAACATGTATGCTTTCAGATTTGCACCAACAGGTCAGAAATACTCAGAGATTGCTGCCTGAAGGAATTGTTCAGCCCATGCTCTGCTCCAGAGATTACATTCTCTTAAGAAATCGGGATTGTAAGAAGTTGGGAAATCGCTGGGAAGCTCCCTTCCAGATCCTACTCTCCACACCGACAGCAGTGAAGGTGGAAGAAAATCCAAGATTTTCTGACAGCAAAAGGATTGGCAGAGCAGCGCCACACCAACTCACGTGATGAAGGGAACATTTATCTGCTATGGATTACCATTGCTCATTATGGAACTATCATTTTGCTTATCACAGTATTCCTGTTTCTGCTCCACTGTCTATTTCCTTTCTGTAAAAGGTTTTGTAATACGTGGCAATTGTAATTATCATCCAAAGATAAAAAGGGGGAATTAAGTTAACATCCAAAGAATTACTGTATATGACAAGATGCAAGTAGTTGTTAATTATTAATGAGTTTGGATAAGTTTGTGCTAGCCTGTGCTAGGCTAAAGTAGATATAGAATGCTTTAAAGAAAATAATGTAAAAAAATAGCTATCTGAAAAAGGGAATAACTCCTTTTAAGGAAAGTAGCTGGAACTTGCCTTGTACATTTAAGATACGGGCTGAATTCCGTAAATTCCTTATTGTAACATCTGCTGATAATGCTGCTTGAATGGAGTACCATACCTGCTGAAGAATGCTGTCTCAGCAAATGAAATACAACTCTAAATACGGAAAACTTTGATTAATCTAAATTGTATATGTCCCTTTTATACTACACACAGTGAGTGGACATTCAGAGCAAAGCAGTATCAAAATACTGCTGAGCTCTGTCATTCCCATTCTGGATGAAAGTAATAAATGCTGTTCTGTTTAATCTACTTGTTCATTGTATTTTGTTATGAAGGAAGGAACTTTAATGAAGGACTTTAGGTTACAGGTATAAAATAAAGGGAAAGAACTGCATAAAAAAAATGGAATAATTTTATGAAGAAGTCAGAGGTGGAACTAGCGAGCTGATCTGATAGAGGTGACATTGGCAGAGTGGGCCAAAAAGGTCTAGTTACTGGGCTGAACCAATGTATGATAATTGCAATTCCCAATTTTCCCTAACTGCATTCCATTGGAGTGTTTCTCCCAAAGAATGCACAAGGGATATTTCACATACCTTTATTAACTTGGAAGGACAAAAGAAGTGAGCATAAATGTGGAATTACAGAAAGTTTACTCCTTCAAGAGTAACTGGAGCTCCAAACCTAATAGCCATGGTTATGATTTAAGTATTTCAAACAAAATGTTTCAAAATCTATTCTAAATGTCAACTACAAGTACAATATATGTAATCATCAATTTTTTAAACCATTTTTTTCAGGCTAAAAAAGTTGGGTCAGCTTTTACACAGGTCAAACTTTTAACCTCAGTAAGTATCTGCATCCTTCAAGGCTTTGGTAGTTCAGATAGCCAGGACCAAGCGATAAGTGTGCAGTTGTGGCATTGGGAAGTCAGATGGGTGGGCGGCCTGGGTATTGGGACTTCCATGGTTGGGTAGTCAGGGTGAGGATCTACAGAGGGGAACTCAGATGGGCGAGCGGGATAGGTGTCAGGAGTTCGATGGGTGGGCTGTTGGGGTGAGGATCTGCGATTAGGAGCTCGGTTGGGGTTTGGATGGGTGGGCAGTCAGTTCATCAGAAGTTCAATAGGTGGCAGTCGGCGCGAGGATCCATGGTTGGGAGTACAGATGTGTGGGCGGTCGGGGCATCATGAGCTTAGATGGGTGGGCAGTTGGGGCCAAGATAAGGGGTCAACTTTTATAAATGTCACACAGAAACACCTGATTTTTGAGCCATAAAAGGAAGTGGGGGGGGGGGGGGGGTCGACTATTACTGGGGATCAATGAGTACACAAGTATAAATTGTATTTCTGTAAAGTAACAATGTAACAACCAATGCCTAGAAACTCTTTTGCTCAATTTTTGGAGTACCAAGACATCACAATGCAGCAAAGTGATTGAATCAGGTCTCTCGAAGAAGACTAGCATTCATAGCAAACATGCTCAACTGCACTATCATGTTGTTTGTTGCTTTTTTTTGTGCCAACAATATATCAATTTTTTACCAACACAAATATTGATGGGATTACTATAAATGTTATTATCTGGAGCACAGTAAGGCTTCAGTCCATAAAACCACATTCCCAGATCAGAGTAATGCAATGGAAACACAAGAAATTGCAAATGCTATAATCTGGAGCAAAAAAAACAGGAGGAATTACCCGTACAATGAGAAATGCTGTAAGAAATTAGATGATAACAGCAGTGGCGTCAAGATGAGATGGTGCAGAGTACTACTAATTAACAGTTGGAAGCTGTTACGAGCCTATAGGACCCCAAAACCCAGCAGCAATAGATATTCACCAAGACAAATGGTTAGTTAAACAAAAGTTGCTTTTAATTATCTTTAAACATGAAAACAGAACCATACTTTAACTAACCTAACTTAACCCCCTTCTAATTCTAAGCGCACATGTGTGTGTGTGTGTGTGTGTGTGTGTGTGTGTGTGTGTGTGTGTGTGTGTGTGTGTGTGTGTAAGTTCAGAAAAGTTCTTTGATTCACAGTCCAATCTCACTTCCCATTCCTCCAAGTTCACTGGTTGTAAGCAATTCTTATACTGTGCACAGAATTTAACATTTATAAAGTTCACCAGGCTTTGGTGCTTGAAGGGTAAATGGATACTGCTCAGGAAAGTTCTTGTCAGTTTTTAGAGATTCGTTGTTCCAGGACGCACACAACTGATTTACTTCCATCTGCCACTTCAGTCTCTTACTGATGAAACTTGCCCCCTTTGGGTTCTCCAGATGATAATCTCTTTCTTTCAGGTCACCACACAGTGCCTCTTATTCCAAGTGAAACATTGGACAGCCAGACCTCTCCTCTTGCATGAACCGCAAGGTCTTTGTCCAGGCTGACCTAATCACTCATAACCCGTCTTCCAAATGGGGTTTACCACAAGCTTGCCAGCTTGTCCTGTTCCGGTCCCAGTTGCTCCTGCTGACGGTAATACAGATCTCCGTCTCTCTCTCTCTCACATACAGAGAAAAAGCCTGTTTGACTCTCTTTGCTTGCAAAACCACCTGATCCTCTTAGAACAGCAAGTTCCCCTCCAGATTGTCTGCAGCTCCAACAAGCTTTTTCATCTGTTGCCTTTTTGTAAATAATAATCCATTAGTGAAGTCTCTTGGGCACTCTCCAAAGCTTTTGCAAAGGCTCTGAAGCCCCGACATGTCCAGCATTAGCAGAGCTCCAGTATTTTAAATAACATCTGTTTTAAAGTGTTTGTATGTGACCTACACTAAGAAAACCTGCCCCAATTTATCTCCCAAAAAACATATCAATATATAATACAAACACCATATAAACTGTCACACAAGGCTGTGTAAGACATGATACTTGTTGCATTTGGCTTGTAAATTTCTTTATTATACTTGCACAGCAGGTATCAGTGACTGGTGTCCAGAACACGCAGATCCCTTTTGAACATCAATTGTTCCTTTTTATCACTTTTTAAATAATACTCTGCCATTTTGCTTTTGTCATCAAAGCTGATAATTTCAAATGTATCCACTTTGTAGTGAATTTTGTTATGTATTTTCTCACTCACTCAATTTGGTGAAATCACTTCATTGATTTGTATGTTGTAGACCACTAAGGCCCAGAATCCTTATAAAAGTCAAAGAAGGGTTAAGAAATAACTTGCTGCTTAGAACATTTAAAAAAACCCAGATGGTTAGGTCTGCCAGTCTCTTGGTTTTTCTGCCATTAAATATGATCATTGTTGGGCTTTCACCTCTACCACTTTCTTGCACTAGTACTATTTTCCAATATCAATCTCTATCTTGAATGTATTCTACAAGTTAGGCTCCATGCACTTCTTTGGAAATTGCTATATTCCATCACAAAGCCAAGTCACTGAATATATTCAAAAGAATTAGATTTATTTATTGGCTGTATAGTTAACAAAGAGTAAGGGAAAAAACACAAGATTCTGGAATATTTTGCAAACAAAGAGAAGTTGGAGGGTCTCAACAGTCAGGCAGTATTAGTGGAGAGAAATGGACAGTCAATGTTTCGGGTCAAGATCTTTTTTCTATGGGGAGAGAGCAGGAATATCATATTAAGAAAGACAATCAGCCTTTTTGGGAGCAGTTGTAAAGGGCCAAATTACATATTTCTGCACTCAATCTATTTATTTATTAATTTATTTCTTTTTCTGAGACAACAAACAGAACATAAGACTGAGACTTGAATTTGATGCAAGGTAAAAAAAAACAACAAATATATCTTAGAATTTTGCATGCAACCCATTCTACGATTCAACATCAATTAACCCCAAAAAAAAAATTACAAGTCCCCAAATAAAGGCTATTCTAGAACATTTCAATTACAGATAAAAGATTCAAGTCTGCACTTCATTGCCTCCAAAATATTCTTTTCTTAAAAAAAACCTTTTCGACTCAAACTCTCTCATTATTTCCAACTCTCCAACCATAATTCTAAAACAATTGTTCACTTTGCCAATTTGTTTGATAGGTGCTTCACCTCTGTAAAGTACTTAGAAAATCAGTATAAAAGTAAATTTATAGATTTACAAATTAATCTAAAGATGGTGCTTGGTCTTTCTCGGTCTAGGTTTCTATTATTAAAAGTTCTGACTTAACATCTCTATAAAACTTGAATAGGATATTGTGAAAAACATTTTTACCAGGTGAAGGGATCAGATGGATAGACGTTGCTTCAGATGGTTGTGGAACAGGACAAACTTTTCGAGGATGCAGACCGCTTCTCCGACGCCATCGCTTCTGTTCATTACTGTCTTTTTTACACTCCTTTGAATCTGTTTGTGTTGTAGCAGGAAAGAAAGGAAGTTGTTCACCAGCCAAGGGCTGGCAACACACTGTGGCTAGAAAAGAAGAATCCTCTTTTGCAGATGAAGACTGGATCAGTTCCTTTGCCGATAAATATTGGGATTGATACTCTGTAATCTTGGAAAGGGACTGGTCTGTTGCCAATATGGACAAGCACTGTGCTTCCTTAACAGTGCACTGGTGTTGCTGCTCTGCTGCCATGGAGTGGAATAGATCGTCTGCAGGAATGGACTTTGATTGTTCCTTTTTATAAATGGACTGCAACAACTCTTTTGATGAAATCTTGGATTTTCCAAGTTCTATTATCGACTGAGAATCTATGACATGCCTGGGCTGGAATTTTTGTATCATAGGCGCGGACAGGGTGCCCTCGTCACCCGGAGCGGCATCACCCGAAGCGGGCAGGGTGCCCTCACCAACAGGTGCAGGCAGGGCACCCTCGCCAACCGACGCAGGCAGGGCACCCTCACAAACTGGCGCAGGCAGAGCGCCCTTGCCACTGGGTGCAGGCAGGGCATCCTCGCCAACTAGCGCGGGAAGGGTGCCCTCACCAACTGGTGCAGGCAGAGCACCCTTGCCACTGGGTGCAGGCAGGGTGCCCTCGCCACCGGGTACAAGTGCATACTGGTTCAGCACAGGTTTGAATATAGCTGATTTTACTGATGACGTAGAAGAACCTAGCTGTGACACATTTTGGACTGGTACAGGTATAGACAAGGCTGGACACAGAATAGATTTTGACAAGACTGAATCTGTTGCAAATTTAGATAGGGTTGGCTCATGTGCAAGTGATATCTGTGGAGGAGTCAAGTTCTTTTTGTGTCGTCGTCTCTTCGATTCATTCTTGCAGTTTTTTAAATATTGCATTTCTGCTTGATGAATTGTTCTTTCTAAAAAGTTTGAAGTGCCCTATGAATCAGAAAAATTATTGTTTATAGTTTTAAAAACATAAATTTAATTTAAAAATCAGAACAGAAAATTTGGATTATATACGATTGCAAATGCAACATTGAACTTATTCCCCTTGCATACAAGTTAAACCACACCCTAACTTTCTCAAAAGAAAATCAACTCTTCCAATACAGTAAAAAATACTCCATAAAATATCATCAAATAAACTGACACACAGCCATCAATTGAAAGTGTCCGTCGGTCTTGCCAGAAAACAAAGTAAGAGAGGGGAGAGAAGAGGGAGCAGTGGACGATGACCAGAGGAGGGGGGAAGGGAAGAGAGATGACAACTGAAGAACTTTGGACAGGGAATGGAGAGGATAACATCTTGTACATATCTCTCTTGAAAGCAATCACTTTGTCTGATTTTATACTTTCTCTTAAGGTTTAAATTTTAAGAAAACAATATTTTATCATCTCATCCAACTGCCTTGACGTAACTGTAGATGGTTTTTTTTTACTCATGTTCTAGACCTCTGGAAAGCAACCCAAATTTTTATATTGTTACTCCACTACAATCCAGTATCTGCAGGCTTTCTGTTAACTATAATATAATGTTGCAAAATTTACATGGACAGAAACATAGCTTCATACCTGATGAAGGGGAGGCTTCAGTTTCTTTTTTGAAATAAACAATTGTTCGTAATCTTCTGTTGATTCCAGAAGTTTTTTACTGGGTTTCCTTTGACGTTTGCCTTCAGTAATGATTGAAGTAAGAATAAAAGTTATATTAAAGACTAACGATGAAATGTTACCAAATTATTAAACATAGGACTACATGACTAAAATTATTATTTTCAATTTGGCACAACAGAGGCTAAAATATAGTGGACACAGAATTCATCCATGGCGATTAATGGTCATGGCAATGCTCACATGTTATTTTCATGCTGAGTGGCTAATTTGAAAAACTGAACAAAGTATATATGTTTTGTCAATAAGATTACTGGTGTGCAGACTACATTCCATAAAATTTTGAGAAATCTGCTACTTTAAAAATCCACATTATCCATTGCTGTCTCCTCAAGAAAATTAATATTCTGTCATAACATCATGAATGCAGACATGGCACATGTTAACTGTCAATAAAATCTGAAATAACTGAGGGGCCAAGAATCCATAACTGTCTTCACTTCTACAGGGCAAGTAAGATATGTGCCTGGAATATTTTTGCAGCAGGTTACACAATTTTCTCACAAATGTTAGCCTCTACATGTGCAGTTCCAAGGGCAAGTAGGGATTGGAACATAGCTCCACTAATAGGGTATAAGCCATCCTAGCCAGATCTTTTCTACCCCCTCTCCATCAGCATCAAAAACTTTTCTTTTTGCCTTTATCTTTTGGTATACAACTTGATGAAGATTCAGTGGGATCCCACCAAATCTAAAAATGCCTTATCAGCATTTAGCAAAAGTCTCTCACAGGCTTTGACAACAGGTTTTGATTCTGTTGAAAAAAAGTGAGGTCACCTAAAATTGAGTTGCAATAATTTGAAACCATTATGTGTCTCTTTAAATAGTCTAGATAGGAAGAGAATGAATAAGGAGCTGTTCCAACATAATTGAATAGAATGTTGTGTGATCACAAAATTTGCCACACTCGGACACCACAGCCTGGCTGCAAACTTTGAGAATGCACAAATTGATTAATTTGCCAAGTAGCCTGTGTTACAATGACAATTCATGGTGGAAACAGACACATAACACAGAAAAACTCAATCCGATTTCTAAAGCAGAATACTTTAAAACTTTGATACTCCCTTCCTAATGGTTTAGCATCTGGCTCACCTGGTTACATACACTCTTTTGACACCTCTCAGTTGTGTTCCCCACTCCTTTTTAAATTTACCAAAGCTCCATTTCTGGATTGTTCCTTTTACTTTTAAACTCACCCAAACACAGTTTCCCACACTCCCTTTAAACTCTCTGGGTCTCAAATTTGCTTTCCCTTTCAACATAACAGGCTATGTTTTTGCTTGCGCTCCCTTTATCAGTCCAGCACTTGAGTCTCAAGGGTGCCAAATTATCGAACTTTTATTGTATTTACACTTTTGGAGATGAGCAAATATTAAATAGTCAACAAAAAAAAAAAATTTTATTTGGAAAGAAAGCTACAGCTGAGTGCCTTGGCATTTTTCAAAGTTAGTTCTATGTAATCACATGATAGATCCACAAACTTGTTTTTACAATGGAAAAAAATTTAATGCAGATGTGTGATCCTCTTGTCCTATCCATCCCTCCCCATCCTAACTTACAACTAATAACCAACTTGTTATTGCTTTTTTCCTAGTTTTGACAAATGGCCTTCATCATGAAGTATTAACTATTTGTCCTTCTGCAGGCACTGTAAAATCTGCTGAGTGTTTCCAGTGTTTTCTTTTATAAATTTGTTTAATGTGCAGAATGGGATGTTTGAAACATCAATGTACTAATCTCCACTAATTATGCACAGGATGCAAGGTCTCAAAAAAAACTACAGTTCTCGGTGGGTGCACTATCACCTCCTTCATAATGCAGGGATTAATTTCAAAGTTACTTCATTTGGTAACATTTATTATCATTTGAATTAGAGATTATTCCTCTCAATGTGCAACTTGGCTTGAATGGAACAAACAAATCAAACTAACTTCCAACCCATTTTTGCATGAAATTATCAATGCAGAAAGTGGTCACTTTGACAATGTTATAATTATAGGCAGCAGTTAGTGCAAGGATGTTACAGTGTCAGCACCGAACTTTAAATCCAACATTGTCTGTAAGGAGTTTGCATATTCTCCCATGTCTGCATAGATTTTCTCTGGGTGCTCCAGTTTTCTTGCACACTTCAAAATGTATAGGGGTTGTAGGTCAATTGGGTGGCAAGGACTTGTGGTCTGGAAGGGGCAGTTACTGTGCAGCATGTCAAAATTTTAAATTTGTGCATTAAAAACTGGTAATTTTCCTTTACATTTTCATAAAATTTAAGAGTTTCTAAGATTTAGACCTCTCTTTACCTAAAGGAAAGACATGTTTCAGTTCAGTAATCCTGGACTGCATCTGTTCAATTCTTTTCCACTCTTTTAGTTCTGCTTTCTCATCAACATTATGGGTGAGAACCAGCTCATCCATCTGCTGGATACAATTGTCTGCATCCTCTGTTCTTACCTGTGAAAAAAACATAATTCATTCTATGGCAAAACTTGGGCATCATTTAGAAATGAGATATTTTTAAAATAATTCTAATTTAAGGCAATTTTTTCCAGAGTGAAATTACAAAAGAACTCTTCAAATAGAAAGTCACTAAATCCATTCACCCACTATCATCTTAAAACCTAGGTGGTGAAAGAAAGCCATTGAGTCAAAATCAGCAATGGTTGTCACAAATCAGAATCAGGATTTATTGTCATGAACAAGTCATAAAATTTGGTGTTTTATGGCAGCATCATAGTATAAACATACATATTACAACCATCTTACAATATTACTATATAAAATAAAATAATAATAACAATTAACAGTGCACAAAATGTAAGGCAGTGTCTTTGGTTCATTGATTTTTCAGGAATCTGATGGCAACAGGGAAGCTGTCCTTGTTCCACTAAGTGTTCGTCTTTAGGCTCCTGAATCTTTTCCCCAATGGTAGCAGAGTGAAGAGGGCATGGCCTAGGTGGTGAGGGTCTTTGAGGATAGAGGCTGCCTTTTTAAGACACCACCTCATAGAGATGTCCTCGATGGAGTAAAGTCTGACCTGTGACGTCGCACATCATTCTGGGAAAAGATGGGAGATTAGCAGCTCCACTTGAGAGAGACTCTTATCCGTCAATGCAACCATGAACTACAAGGACCACACAGCTAAATCAGCAGTTATTTATGTTGGTTCTGTGACGTGATATTGTTTCCATCTAGTTGTTAATAATTAATCCAAAACTTTTATCTTTAATTTTTTTTACATATTATGAATTTATTTTGTAGAATTGAATTGGCTGGTTTAGATGGGGATCAAGGTAAACTTGATCCGATTACTGGCTGGTTTAAGAACACTGGAGATATTCATTGTTTCAGGCAAAGAAATAAAGGGCAATGTAAAGATTTTCCCTCATTCATGCAAGGAATATCGAATTGTACGAGGTTGGTAAAAACAAAGCCCAGTCAATTAAAGTTCACAATAATAAACTGGATAGGTAACTGAAGAAAAATAATTTGTCAGGCAAATTGCTCAAGTAAAAGTTTGCAGATTTGATCAGCCAAATAACCTTCTGATTCTGCAATTCTTTAAAAAGCAAATTATGCTGTCAAACACACAAAACCATCAATCACAATACATTTCATTTAAATTTCAAACCCTTATTAGCTAATTTGTTCATTAGTAACCTGTTCATGAACTAGGCTAGTAATGATTACTGAAATATACCGTATATACCATTGTGTAGGTCAATCCTGAAACAAAAATTTCACCTTAAAATCAGGGTTGTCCTTTACAAAACATCTAACGTTCTTACTTTGACGACGAAGTTGCAACACCACTGCCATCTTCCTGCCGCTCTGACACAATCTCACGTGAGACCTGTTGGTTATTTGCAAACTCCTAGTGCTCCTCTAAGGGGTCCATCCACTTGGTCCAACTGCTATTGGCTCTGTACAGGCTTTAAACATCCTGTTACATGAGCCAACAATGTTTTTTAAAAAAAAATCCAAATAAAATTTAAACATTTAAATGATGATTTGATATTAAATATTGTGATTTGCTTTTTAACAGCATCCACTGGCCAGTGCTAAGTGCCAGATTTTGGGGAGTGAAGATCATCTTATCCAAAGAGTATAGCTCAAAACATTTTAGGTAGAAATTCTGGGTCATCCTATACACAAGTCATCCTATACAAAGGCATATACAGTAGTAAAAACCCTGGTATTCTGAATTCAAGCAATGAGCAAAACAAAAGTAAATTCAAAAAATTAAAATAAATAAGAATGAAATAATAAGTAAAATATACGTAAGTTTAATATTGTAAAAATAAATGTTCTCTGAAGTAACACATAAACCTTTGGTGAACATGGGAGCAAATACATGTACCATATATTTTGGTGTACAGAGCCGTTGTAATACCCACGCTCCTGTTTGGCTCTGAATCATGGGTCCTCTACCGTCATCACCTACGGGTCCTAGAACGCTTCCATCAGCGCTGTCTCCGCTCCATCCTCAACATTCATTGGAGTGACTTCATCACCAACATCGAAGTACTCGAGCTGGCAGAGTCCGCAAGCATCGAATCCACGCTGCTGAAGACCCAACTGCGCTGGGTGGGTCACGTCTCCAGAATGGAGGACCATCGTCTTCCCAAGATTGTGTTATATGGCGAGCTCTCCACTGGCCATCGAGACAGAGGTGCACCAAAGAAGAGGTACAAGGACTGCTTAAAATCTCTTGGTGCCTGCCACAATGACCACCGCCAGTGGGCTGATATCGCCTCAAACCGTGCATCTTGGCGCCTCACAGTTCGGCGGGCAGCAACCTCCTTTGAAGAAGACCGCAGAGCCCACCTCACTGACAAAAGACAAAGGAGGAAAAACCCAACACCTAACCCCAACCAACCAATTTTCCCTTGCAACCGCTGCAACCGTGCCTGGCTGTCCCGTATCGGACTTGTCAGTCACCAACGAGCCTGCAGCAGACATGGACATACTCCTCCATAAATCTTCGTCACGAAGCCAAGCCAAAGAAAAGAATATTTTGGTGTATAAGTCAAGTCATAAAACCAAAAAATGGGGTCCACTTATACACCGGATATACTTTTGAGACCTTAAATTCAGCTCAACATCCAATCCGTGCTGATCTGGCGTATAAGTCGACCCTTGAAAAACCGATTTGGCATAAGTCAAACTTTGAAAAATCAAAAAAAACACCCAGCTTCGGCAGAGTCATTGAGATTTTTATTGAAAACACCTAAACAATTAGAATCCTTCAAAATCGCTATCATTGTCTGAAATCAACAAGATTTAGAATCCTTCTAAATCACTCTCGCCATCATAGTTTGAAGCAAAGGTGGCAACAAGCATATTCATTCTCTCACTGTTTTAATAGTCATCATATGGGTCCCAGTCTGTATCTGATGAGGCAGTTTCAGCTATGTCGTCAGTGTCCCACAATAAATTATCTTCCATGCCATCAGATACCACTTTTTTTAAAAATGATTTTATCACATTCTCTACTTTAACTTCATCCCCATGCCTTGAACACCAAGTTACACAGCATATCATATGATGGAGCATGCATTGCCCAACCTTTTGTAAACGACTTTTCTGCACTACTCATCCATGTATTCCATTCCTCACGCACATGGTCTTTGAATGGCTTGTTCAAGCAGACATCAAGAGTTTGCAATATAGATGTCAAACCACCTGGGATAACTGCCGTGTAAGTATTATGTAATGGTAATCAACTTTTAGTGTTCTTAGTTAAGTGGCTACGAAACATTTCCTAGACCAGCAATCATTCCACTGTTCTATTGCCTATCATATCAAAATTCATGGGGGTTTCATCTATGTTTCCGATATTTTCCAATGCAAACTGGTATTTCTGCCAGTTCCATATAATAAACTGGTGAAAACTTTACAACTTTATGATCAAGTTCTTTTGGTAGGTTCTGTGCAATTTTTGTTTTTTGGCATAGTGTAGCTTCAAAATCATCACTGAGGTCTGGGTGCGACTTGGCCCACTGTAGTGCAAATGTTTTATTTCGAGTGACTACATAACAATCCTGCCTCTGTTCACGTACCCATTCTGCAACGTGATTTTCCAACTCTGGGCAATGAGTTTTTCCTTTCCTCAAAGAACATTGCCTTTTTGGTATGATTCTTTGTCTCGTCTTTCTTCTTCTAATCTATAACCAACTTCTCATGCACATCAAATTTTCTTGCAGCAACGCAGCTGTTGGTTTTCTTGGCCACTTCTAGCACATTCAAGTTAAAGCTCGCTTCATATTTTCGCCATGTGCTGTGTTGTGTTGATGTGATAGCAATCACCTTCAGCTAATGCCTAGCAGATCAATCCAGACGTTCTTTGGGGGTCAATGTTTATGCCGGTCAATGGCCCATCTCAGGCATCGTGAGCTTTGGAGGTTGACTTGTAAGCTGGTCAACGGGGGCACCTCACGCAGCCAGAAAATACATACACCAGATATACCATAAAACCCTTAGGTCAACATATGCCAAAATATACAGTATTCAGCCGGCAGAGTGCCTGTCATGCTTTGTTCATAGTAGCAGTTTATATGAATAAAGTTGTGTGAAACAGCAATGGTGCTGCTCAAAATGAAGAGCTAGTTGATGCCGCTCTGGGGTGACTCTCTTAATCTGTCTCCTTATCCCTGCTTAGTTAGAGTTGTCCCGGTCAGAGGTTTTATCTATAAACTTGGGGAAAGGTTGGGGGGGGGGGGGGAGGGGGGAGAGGGTTAACTATCTACTGTATTATGTTATTGTTCATCTTTTGGCCAGCTCCGTGGATGAGGAGGAAACTACAGGTGCAGCCACAGTTAAATGTTTTCGAAGAATGCAACTGAAAATAAGGTTAAATGCTTTAAAGTTTATATTTTCATGCAAGTGAAATTTGTTCAGTGTTTGTATTGTATTTTGTCTTTTAAACACTTTATTCTTAATGCAGGTCCATTAGTTAGGCATTGTAAGAGAAAATCTCAAGCAACCAGAAAATACACTTATCTACCAATTCCCATAGGTGCTGGATGCCAGTGGTTTTACTGTATGTGGTTTCATATATCAAATATCAGCATGTTTATGGACAGTTAAAATAAATTATTTGCATGGCCATCCCAATACTTGGCTACAATAAAAGCTGACTCTACTGTAATCAGAATCAGATTTTATTGTCATGAACAACTCAAAAAATTTGTTTTGCGGCATCAAAGTGAAAACATTCATATAAACCAGCTTACAAAAATAAATAAATATAGTGCATGAAAAGTCAAAGTAAGGCAGTGCCTTTGGTTAATTGTTCATTCAGGAATCTTATGGCAGCAGAGAAGTTGATTTTGTGCCACTGAGTTCTCGCCTTTAGGCTCCTGTACCTTTTCCCCCAATAGTAGCAGTGAAGAAGGCATGGCCTGGGAGATGAGGGTCTTTGAGTACAGAAGCTGCTTTCTTAAGACACCGTCTCAATGAAGTCTGGTCCCCATGACGTCACAGGCCGAGTTAACAACCCTTTGGAGTTTTTTCTTGTCCTGTGCTTGGGCACCTCTGTACCAGACAGTGATGCAACCAGCCAGGATGCTTTCCACGTACACGTGTAGAAGGTTTTGAGTCTTTTGTGACATACTGAATCCCCTCAACACCTCACCAAGTATAGTCACTGACGAACCTTCTTCGTGATTGCATCGACATGGAGGCTCCAAGATAGATTCTTGGAGAGGTTGACACCCAGGAATTTGAAGTACTTGATGCTCTCCAATATTGAGCCATTGTTAAGGACTGGATCGTGTTCTCCCCCTTAAAGGAAAAAGCCTTTCCATGTCAACTCTATCTATACCCTTAATAATTTTAAATACCTCAATCAAATCCCTGCTCAACCTTCTACATTCCAAAGAATAAAAACCTAACTTATTTAACCTTTCCCTATAACTTAGACCCTGTAACCCTGGCAACATTCTAGTAACTTTCTGCACTCTCTCCAATTTATTGATATCTTTCCTACACTTTGGTGACTAAAACTGCACACAATACTCCAAATTTGCCCTCATCAATGCCTTGTACAATTTTAACATAACATCCCAGCTCCTATACTCAATGCTCTGATTTATAAAGATCAATATACCATAAGCTTTCTTCACCACCCTATTCACAAGCAACTTCACCTTCAGGGAACTATGTACCATTATTCCTAGATCCCTCTGTTCTACTGCACTCTTCAATGCTCTACCATTCACCATATATGTCCTGTTTTGATTAATCCTACCAAAATGTAACACCTCACATTTATCTAAATTAAACTCTATGCCATCTTTCAACCCACTCTTCTAACTAGCCTAAATCCCTCTGTAAGCTTTGAAACCCTTCTTCACTATCCACAACTTCACCTATCTTAGTATCACCCACATACTTACTAATCCAATTTACCACTTTATCATCCAAATATTAATGGACCTAATATTGAACCCTGAGGCACACCACTAGTCACCGGTTTCCAATCTGTCAAGCAGTTATCTATCACTACTCTCTGGCATCTTCCATTCAACCATTTTACTACTTCAATGTTAATATCTAATGATTGAACCTTCCTAACTAACCTTCACTGAGAAACCTTATCAAAGGCCTTACTAAAGACCATATATACAACATCCACTGCCTAACCCTCATCAACTTTCCTAGTAACCTCCTCAAAAAATTCAATAAGATCTTTCCCTGGAGGAGTCATGTGATGGAGTAGTGGCCGGTAGGGGAACTCCAGCCCTCTCCAGAAAAGTAAAAACAAAGATAGAGAAAAAACAAAGGCACAAACATAAAAACCATAACAAAGTGAAAGTGAAAGTGTGGAGAAAATGGCAGCGAAGAAAGAAAAACCAAAAACAACGGGAAGAAAAGAAGAAGGAAGGACGTCGGAGGAGGAAGGTGAAAGCCTTACGAGGAGGCCCGCCGTGGAGAGAGAAGCCCGCTTCCTGAGGTCAGTCGAAGCCCCGAACTCGGGACTACAAAAATGGTTCATGGAGCCAAACAAAAGTGCGCGAATCCTCGCGCATGCGCGATGCGCAAGATGAAAATAACACTGACGGGAGGGGGGGACCAGCTGAGGAGTAAATCTCCACAACATAACAGCAAGAGGAAAACATAGAAAATAACGAGAACAAGAAGGAAGAGAATAAATATAAGAAATCAAAGAAACAACAGATGACTCACCCAGAGGAAGAAGACCAACACTAAGACACTTTTAATAAAAATAAGAAGACCAAAAATACCCAACAAAATAAAACAAACAACCCAACAAGAAAACCAGAAGAGACAGAGGTAAAGGTCACAGATCCTGGAGTGGACTCAGAAGAAGAGGAGGAAGAACATAGAGAAATGGAAGATGAAGGGAAGGGCAAGTACATGGATATATTTTTTTTAAAGAATATATGGAAACAGTAAAAAAATGGCAGTCACAAGAATTCAGTGAAATAAAAAGAATAAAAAGTACAGAAGAAAAAGTGAATAGATTAGAGATGATCATGACAGATATAGGAAAAAGAGTAGACAATGTGGAAGAACGAGAAACAGCCATAGAAATGGAAGTAGATGACTTAAAAAAGAAATTAGAAGAATCTGATAAAAAAGTTAAAGAGACACAGGAGCTGTTGGCTCAGAAGATAGATATAATGGAAAATTATAATAGAAGAAACAATATAAAGATAGTGGGCCTTAAGGAAGATGAAGAAGGCAAAAATATGAAAGAATTTATAAAAGAATGGATTCCCAGGGACGTAGGAAGACCAGAATTACAGGAAGAAATGGAAATAGAAAGGGCACACAGAACATTAGCCCCTAAACCACAACCACAACAAAAACCAAGATCCATTCTAGTAAAATTCCTAAGATATACAACAAGAGAAAATATATTGGAGAAGGCAATGAAAAAAATAAGAGAAGACAAAAAACCACTGGAATACAAGGGCCAAAAAAATTTTTTATATCCAGATATAAGTTTTGAACTCCTCAAGAAGAGGAAGGAGTTCAATGCAGCAATAATGACCCTATGGAAAAAAGGTTATATATTTATGTCAAAATACCCAGTGGTACTTAAAATAGTTATTCCGGGGCAGCAAAGCAAACTATTCTTGGATCCGGAAGAAGCATGAAAATTTGTAGAACAACTACAAAACGGACAGAGATGAAGAGATGTAACAAGAACAAAAATGACAACAAACTATATGTATCTGTGTGTGTATATATATATATATGTATATATAAAAAATAGAGTATAGGTAAGAACTAAGAAGGGAAAGAAAGGGAAGAAAGGAAGTAAGGAGGGAACTAAGAGAGTGACCTTTGTTATATATGAAGAATAAAATCTTTTCTGGGGGAGCTGGGTGGGGAGGAATAACAGTCACTGCGAAATCAGTTGATGCTTGCGAGCGGATTCGCAAATCCAAATGGAGAGGGGAGATGTGGTTGCCCGACAAGGGACAAAGGGCAACTCAGAAAGGGGAGGGACTATTGGGGCTAAAGGAATTTTAGATATGAGAATAGTGGAAGTATTTTATGTTTTAGAAATGTTGTCTTATAATATGTTCAAAAAAAAAGCAGAAATGGATAAGAAGGGAAGGTGGTGATGAGGAAACAGAAAGGAAAGATAAACAAAGTATGAAATGACTATGTTGAACTATATGACTTTAAATATTAATGGAATACATAACCAAATCAAAAGGAAGAAACTGTTAAATTTACTGAAAAAAGAAAAAATTGATATAGCATTCGTACAAGAAAGACATCTAACTGAAGTGGAACACAAGAAATTAAAGAGAGATTGGATAGGACATTGGACAGCAGCATCATATAATTCAAAAGCCAGAGGAGTAGCTATATTAATCAATAAAAATGTACCAGTCAAAATAGAAGAGGAAATAATAGATCCAGCAGGGAGATATGTAATGATAAAATGTCAGATATATTCAGAATTTTGGAATTTACTCAATGTATATTCATCTAATGAAGAAGATCAAAAATTTATGCAAGATATCTTTTTGAAGATAGCAGATACACAAGGGAACATACTAATAGGAGGGGATTTTAACCTTAATTTGGACTCAAACATGGATAAAACTGGAAAAAAACTAACAGAAAGAACAAAGTAACTAAATTTATAATTAAATCGATGCAAGAAATGCAACTTTTGGATATATGGAGGAAACAACACCCAAACGAAAAGGAATATTCATATTATTCGGGTAGACATAAAACATACTCAAGGATAGACCTATTCCAGTTATCAGCCCACATTCAAGGGAGAGTTAGGAAAATGGAATATAAAGCTAGACTATTATCGGACCACTCACCCCTGTTATTGGCAATAGAGCTAGAGGACATCCCACCAAGAATGTATAGATGGAGATTAAACTCAATGGTACTTAAAAGACAGGATTTTAGAGAATTCATTGAACAACAAATTAAAATGTACTTTGAAATAAATACAGAATCAGTGAAAGACAAGTTTATACTATGGGACGCAATGAAAGCGTTCATCAGAGGGCAAATAATAAGTTATGTAACTAAGATGAAGAAGGACTACAATCGGGAAACAGAACAGTTGGAAAGGGAAATAACAAATATAGAAGAAGAATTAGCAATAAAGGAAGATACAACTAAAAGAAGAGAATCAGCAGATAAAAAAATAAAATATAAAACACTACAAACATATAAGGTGGAGAAGAACATAATGAAGACAAAACAGAAATATTATGAGCTAGGAGAAAAAACACACAAAATTCTAGCGTGGCAGCTTACGACAGAACAAACTAAAAGAATGGTATTGGCATCAAGGAAAAAGGACAAACAAATTAATATAATCCAACGGAGATCAATGAAAACTTCAGGGAATTCTACGAGCAACTATATCAAACTGAAAATGAAGGGAAAGAAGACAAAATAGATGAATTTCTAACTAAAATTGAACTACCGAAGTTACAAACAGAGGAGCAAAATAAATTAATAAAAACATTTGAAATAGAAGAATTACAGGAGATATTAAAAAAACTAGCGAACAATAAAACACCAGGAGAGGATGAATTCCCAATAGAATTCTATAAAACATTTAAAGACTTATTAATTCCTCCCCTCCTGGAAGTAATCAACCAGATTGATAAAACACAAAGCATACCAGATTCATGCAAAACAGCAATAATTACAGTAATACCAAAGACAGGGAAAGATCCACTTGCACCAGCGTCATATAGACCAATATCTCTACTTAACACAGATTATAAGATAATAGCTAAACTATTAGCAAACAGATTGGCCGACTATGTACCAAAAATAGTAAATCTAGATCAAACTGGATTTATTAAAAAAAGACAAACAACAGACAATATCTGTAAATTTATTAACTTAATTCATGCAGTAAAAGGAAATAAAACTCCAACAGTAGCGGTTGCTTTAGACGCAGAGAAGGCCTTTGACAGAGTAGAATGGAATTATTTATTCAAAGTACTACAAAAATTCAGCCTACCAGAGAAATTGGATTAAAGCATTATATAAGGGGCCATTGGCGAAAGTGACAGTAATGGATATATATCAAAACAATTTATCTTAAGCAGATCAACAAGGCAGGGATGCCCACTATCGCCCTTATTGTTCGCGTTAGCTATAGAACCACTAGCAGAATTGATAAGAACAGAAAATAAAATAAAAGGGATAAAAATAAAAGACAAGGAATATAAAATCAGTCTATTTGCAGATGACATTATAATATACTTAACAGAACCAGAAATATCAATAAAAGAATTACATAGGAAATTGAAAGAATATGGAGAAGTATCGGGGTACAAGATTAACGCAAATAAAAGTGAAGCAATGACAATGAATAATGCGGATTTCACAAAGTTTAAGAATCGCAATTTAGATGGCAAAAACAAGCAATCCGATACCTAGGTATACAACTAAATAAAAACCTCGGCCATCTATATAAACTCAATTACCATCCATTAATGAAAAAATTACAAGACGACTTAGAGCATTGGAAAGACTTACCACTAACACTGATAGGAAGGATAAACTGTATTAAAATGAATATTTTCCCAAGGATACAATACCTATTTCAGTCATTACCAATACACCTAACAGAGAAATTCTTCAAGGAGTTAAAGAAAATAATAAGGAAGTTCTTAGGAAAGGGGGGAAACCGAGGATAGCACTAGATAAATTAACAGAATGGTACAAACAAGGAGGCTTACAACTACCAAACTTTAAGAATTATTATAGAGCCGCACAATTAAGATACCTATCAGTTTTTTATCAAACAAGGGAAAAACCAGATTGGACCAGATTAGAACTAGATAAAATAGGGGAGAAGATACCTGAACATATACTATATAAATGGGATGAAAAATTGGTGCAACATAGGAATTCACCGGTATTGCATCATCTGCTCAACATTTGGAAGAAGATTCATATAGAAAGGAATAAAACAAATTACCAACTACCAAAATTAATATTGACGCAAAATCAGCTAATGCCTTTCACAATAGATAACCTTTCCTTTAGAGAATGGGAGAGAAAAGGGATCAAAAGAAGAGAAAATTGTTTTTTGGGAAATAAATTATTAGCCTTTGAACAAATGAAGGATAAATATAACTCACGATACAATGTTTGCATACTACCAACTGAAAACCTACCTGAAGGACAAATTGGGAAACAGTCTGAGGTTACCAGAAGGAAGCAATTTTGAATATGTGATTATAGACACAATGATAATTAAAAATATGTAACAAACATGTACATCAAACTGCAAGAAAAGGAGAACGAGGAAACAAACGGTAAACATAAACAAAAATGGGAACAAGATCTAAACATAAAGATAAAGAATGAAACATGGGAGAAGCTATGCTCCGGAACTATGAGAAATACAATAAACACGAGGTTACGCATGATACAAATATAACTGGATACACAGGCTATACATCACACCTCAAAAGTTAAATAAATGGGACCCAACAGTATCAGACAGATGTTTTCACTGTAAAAAGGAAACGGTAACAACAATTCATGCAATTTGGACATGTGAGAAAGTGGAAAAATTTTGGGAAGATCTGAACCAGATATTAAATAATATCACAAAAAGCAATGTACCAAAAAACCCAGAGATCTTCCTCCTAAGTAATATAAGAAACAAAGAATTTGGACTCGATTTGAATGGAGCACAAAAAAGATTTGTTATGATAGCCCTAGCTGTAGCAAAAAAATGTATTATGTCAACCTGGAAATTAGAAGACAACTTGAGAATACAACAATGGCATATAGAAATAAATAAATGTATTCCATTAGAAAAAATAACATATAATTTAAGAAATAACATTACAATATTCGAACAAATATGGGAGCCATACATGAAACACAACAGAGAAATCCTACCATGGACTTCCACCACCTAAAATGACAGGAGAAGATAACGAAAAGAACTGACTCAGTAAAATTTCTTGTTATTTTTATTAAGTGACAACATTGTTTAACGGGTTTAATGTATCTTATAGATTGAACTTCAAATAAATGGGGAAGGGGTGAGGGAGGGAGGGGGGAAAAGGGGGAAAAACGACACTGTATATATTTAAGAAGAAAAATGTCTGTATGTATCTTGGTCAATATGGTTTATAGTGTGAAAAATAAAAAAATTTTAAAAAAAATAAGATCTTTCCCTCACAAATCCATGTTGACTGTTCCTAATCAAACCCTGCCTATCCAAATATTTATATATACCAGCTTCAAGAATACTTTCCATTAACTTTCCGACCACTGACGTCAA
This sequence comes from Narcine bancroftii, assembly GCF_036971445.1. Classification (NCBI taxonomy): domain Eukaryota; kingdom Metazoa; phylum Chordata; class Chondrichthyes; order Torpediniformes; family Narcinidae; genus Narcine; species Narcine bancroftii. Next base: position 43,789,872 of record NC_091477.1, read on the forward strand.
ACTTATCGGCCTATAATTACTAGATTTACTCTTAGCGCTATTTTTAAACAAAGAAACAACATGAGCTTCCCTTCAATCCTCCGGCACCATTCTAGTTACAAAAGACATTTTAAATATCCTTAAGTTCACAATCATCTCCTTGGTTTTGCTAACATTGAGCACAAGGCTGTTGGCATGACTCTACTCAACGAGCTGATATGTCTCCCTCCTGTACGCTTCCTCATTGTCATTTGTGAATCTGCCAACAACTATGGTGTAATTGGCATACTTGTAGATAGCATTGGAATTGGGCCTGGCCACACAATTGTGGGTATGTAGTGAGTAGAGCAGTGGGTTAAACACATATCTTTGAGATGCACCTGTGTTGATCGTCATTTTCGTACTGACCGTGGTCTTCTGATGAAGAAGTCAAGGACCCAGTTGCCGGGGGTGGGGGGGGGGGGGGGGGGTGGGGTGCAGAGGCCCACAGTTTAGAGCTTCTTGACCAGCACTGAGGGAATAATGGTGTTGAAGGCTGAGCTGTAGTCTATGAAGTGCAGCCGTTATGTATGAGTTGTTGTTTTCGAGATGATCCAGAGCAGTGTGGAGAGCCAGCAATATTGCTTCTGCTGTGCAGTGATTGTGACAATAGGCAAATTGCAGTGAGTCCAGACCTTTGCTTAGGTACATGTTAATTCTGGTCATTTCATCACAGTCGATGTTAATGCTATTGGACGATACTCGTTGAGGCAGCTCACACTGCTCTGCTTGGACACCAGGATGATTTAGGCCCTTTTCAAGTAGGTGGGGACCTCTGACTGCAGCATTTAGAGGTTGAAAATGTCCATGAACACTCCAGTTATTTGGTTGGCAGATTTTCAGTACCCTGCCAGGTACGCCATCGGGGACTAACACATTGCGAGATTTCACCCTCTTGAATGATATTCTGATGTCAGCCTCAGACAGATATCACAGGGTCCGCAGTATTTTCAGGGATTCTAGTAGGCACTATTGGGCTCTCCTTCTCAAAGCAGGCATAGAAGGTGTACAGCTCATCAAGTAATGAAGTAACACAGCCATCTATGGTATCTACCCTCGCTTTGTAGGCTGTAATGGCCTTAACTAAACTGCAACAGTCTTGACTAATAAGACAGCAACCATCGACTTCAATGCAATCAATGCTATAAATTGCTTATTGCTGCCTGGAATAAAGTAAATCTCTTAAGTATACACGATGATTTAAAACAGGGGTAGCCAACCTTTTAATTTTTAATTTAGACATTCAGCATGGAAACAGGCCATTTCGGCCCACGTGTCCATGCTGCCCAATTAACCTAAACCCCCAGTACGTATTCATGGGGCGAAATGGCCTGTTACTGTGCTGTATGTCTAAATTAAAATTAAAAGTTGGCCACCCCTGATTTAAAACACAGGACAACTATGGTGTGGAATTATTCAATGTCATCCACCCAGGCAGGCAGATGTTTGTGAGGATGCTGCTTGGAAAGATCTCAGCTTTGAGAGAGTGAAAATGTGGAGTTTGTTTTCCTTGGTGTAGAAAGACTAGATCAAAGTATACAAAATAATGAGGGGCCTAGATAGAGTTGATGGTAAGAAAGTTTTTCCTATGACCAGAGTGCATTGGATTATAGCGAAGAATAGTTTAAAAGAAGATTTGGGAGAAAAATCACCCAGAGGGGGACTGAAATCTTAAAGGAATGCTGAAGATGTGTACTCAGACATTTATGATTTTTTTTACATGAGCACATAAAATACCATGGCACAGGCAGGTGCAGGTCAACTGTTGGAAAATGTGATGAGTATAATGGACACTTGACAACCAGCATGGAAAGGGTGAGCCCAAGGCATGTTTCTAGCTGTACAACTCTACAATTCCCACATCTACTCATTATACGTGATTAAAGTAGTTAAAGTTATCAATCCACATTTTTATTTTGACAAGTCAATATTACCTTAATGGCCACTAATACATTGTCTGCTCTTGTACACATATCTCAGTGCAACACCAAAAAAACTAAAATATTCCTATTCTGAAATGCTTCATGTCCTCCTTTTGTCACATTTAGCATTAGTTAGAAAAATGGAACTTGATTTAAAAAGGACTAAACAGCTATTGATTATGTGTAGATGGGAACTCATCTTTCCATTTTAACAGAATTGCTCTTCTTGCTAATAGTGGAGAATGCTACAACCGGTCTTTGATTAGAAAATATTTATATCTTTAGAAAAAAGAAATAGTGCAATTATTGGACATGGATCTAAAGTGATCCTAAATATGGTTGAAAAAAGTTCTTAAAAAATGTCATTCTGTAGCTGACCGCTACAAAAAAAACACACAGTGTGGCAGGTTAAGCTCACTCCTTTATTAGGGTTGGAAAGGCTGCTTTTATACTGTTCAAGTTCCCGCTGTTTTCGCTGATTGACTGAGTCAGCCGTGTGAATAACAATAGCGTGCGGGGACATCCATGCATATGAATGTCCTTCTTCCCCAGCCTGTTTCTGCTGAGTTAGCTGGGCAGCTTGATCAATACTATTTTAGGGCTGATAGTCTGATGCTGTTCCAGCTTCTACCCCCGCCGGTTCGTTGTCCTGGGAGTCGCTTTAGTGATCTCTGTCTAAATCTGCTGCCGCGCGATGTTCCAGCCTGATCTCCGCAATTGCAGCCACCACAATTCCAATATTTTTGCAAATTAGGACAAATCCAAAACATATGTAACAATGAGGTATCGAATATTTTACCTTTGTCACAAAGTGAACTGATATCAGAATAAATTCACACAAGCTTGACTTTGGAGAAATGCACATAATATAGCACTTTGAACTGAATAAGACTATGCCTAGCACACAATGATGAATCGTAAATCAGGCCCAAAATTGAAGTCCATTCTTCTGAGAAAGAGATATTCAGATCATTCTTCAATCAGTTTTAGTTCCACTTAAAGAAATTGCTTTTGTATTCAATAGTTTATAATATAAAGCAGATATCATGCCTTTATGAATAAATTGTAATTCAAAGAGTTAATCGATAAAATTTGGGTCAGGAAGAGTAGGAAATGTTAAAAGGTTACAGTGAACAAAATGTCAAATTTGATAGTATCTTAAAAATTTTTAAGGAATTAAATGCTTGTGTTAAAAAATTTTCATGGAAAGGGAAAATGGCAAGGGTTTCTTTGGAAAAATTAACACGGAGGTATGATTTTGTGAATTATTATAAAGGAGCCCAGTTGCGATTTATTAATGTAACGTATGACTTGGATAAAATTCCAGCTTAGATGAATATAGAACTTAGTAAAATAAGGGAAGCAAATCCACAAAACTTTATTTATAAATGAAATTTAAAATTGTTAATAGCAAATAGAGTAACTCCTATATTGTTACAGAGTTCTGTGTTGTGTATTGGCCTTTGTGTTGTATAGTTTTGTGTTGGAAAGTGACCGTTTGCCTGAGAGAGCCACGGTGAAGGTGAACTACTGAGAGAGTGGGTGACGGACTGGGCATGTGCAGAAAATTATCTAAAAATTTTTGGACTTGGACAACAAACCACCACTGGGTGTGCTGTGGACTGGAAGGAAGACCAGACCATGAGTCATGGTCTGGAAGACAGTTTAGAATGTTGGGCATTTTAAAAGGGATGAACATTCCGAAGGCAGCCAGAAGGATCTGGACCAAGCCATTGCTCCTCTCTCTGCAAGCAACACAAGAAGACAACTTTGAATTTTGTGCTCTCTCACAAAGATCTTTTGGCTTCAGTTTAACAAATAAACCGAAATTTGTTTATGTTCTTTGCTTCGGTTGAGATTGAAGTTTTGTGAGTCTTGTGTCTAAGTTTTTCTGTGGGCTGGTTGGAAATATAACTTAGACTTTAATTACATGTTATATTTAGGCTGGGGAATTTATTAGTTTTACACCGTTATAGAAATTTGCATAGTAACCAGTGGGCATTGTTATAAAAGGGGGGTTTTGAATTAAAGTTTGAAGGTGAATTTTTGTTAATAAAGTAATTGTTCATCTTTACCCCTGTGTGATATGCCTTCCTTGTGGTTGCTGGTTTGATCTTGTAACAATATTGAAACATTTAACTGTGCCTGTCAGTTATTGCCAGTGGAGACAGAGGTGGAGTCATTGTTGTGTAATGGAGATACAAAGAAATTTATTTCAGTAATGTATAGGTTGTTCAAAAGCAAGCTCAGAAAATAGGATTACATAAATCAAGATAAAAATGCGAAGTAGATTTGAATAAGCAAATAGATAAGCATTATTGGATGGAGCTATGTAAAGAAAGTATGAAAAGTACAATAAATATGAAGTATAGGTTAGTACAATATAATTTTATTTATCAGTTATATTTGACACCAGAACAGTTAAATAAATTGAACTATACCTTTTAGGATTTATGTTTTAGATGTGGTCAGGAAGTGGATACATTTCTGCATTCAACTTGGCAGTGTCTTAAAATTAAATCTTTTTGGTTGGAGATAGGTAATTTATCAGAACAAGCAATGGGGGTTGAATTCCCACAGGATCCAATGTCATTTTTAATGGATATTAGAGGGATTAAACCGAAATTACAATATGCATCAAGTAAAAGTTTGTTCAAATTGCTTTAGCAATAGCAAAAAAATGTATTGTTATAACTTGAAAATCTGATACAGACTTGGGAATAGAAAGATTGCATGTGGAAATTCAGAGTTGTATCTCACTTGAGAAAATTACTTATAATTTAAGAGATAAATATCATATATTTTGGAGAAGATGATGCCCAGATTTACAAACAGTGGGTATGAATATTTAAATGAATCGCAGGCATTCTCCTAAAGCACTCTGTATATTAAATCAAGGACTGTTCTTGTTGAGCATCTCTTGTCCCACTTTTTTCTTTGCTTTGGGAGGAGGGTGGGGGTGGTTCTTTCTCTTTCATTCTTTTCTTTTTTATATATATACACACATCATGTAAAGGATTTACATTATTGTAAAATATGTAAATTTTTTGGTTTTTGGTTTTAAATTTAATAAATACATTTTTTTAAATGAATACCTAAATAATTTTAAAATTTGGAGAAAATTAGGCATAATGTCACAAAAATTAACATTTTTATAAGACTTGGGGCCCATTTATAACTCACTTCCATAATTTGACTAATTAGGTACAATGATGAATGTCACTGGGTGCACTTGTTTGGATCCCAAGGCCACTTGTTCAGATTTAAACTACATGCAATATGAATTTTAACCTTGATTGCTGTGGGCTTGAATTTTTTTCTTTTTTTTTTAAACTTGCCTCTTACAATATTGTATGCATTATCATTTAATGGATTTAGAATTAAGCAGTATTGCTACTATACTCTGTGTTTTATTTGTAAATCTGCAGATTTAATTGCAAATTGATTACTGCTTTTTTGTTTGTTTTTCTGATAAAACCCAATAAAAATAATTTTAAAAGAAAGAAAAATGGAACCATCTCCATTCTGAAGACAAATATTTCTCATAAAATTGGCAAAAAGTGCAATACCAAATTAAACGTTCTGACATACCCATGGATGATCTGAGATACAAAACATTCATTGTGTAAACCAAACAAAAACATGTGCACCCTGATTTTAAAATCATTTTCAGACATGACACCCAGCAATGCAGCATTAATCTAACCTTTAATTAGTTTGCATTCTTGATCATTTGCTTTAGCTTCATCAGTTAAAATATCAGACTTTGAAAATTATTTGTAATATAATAAGCATAAATGCATTCAGGATCTGGTACTCTAGATCTGTCTGAGGGTTGAGAGGTAGTTGCTATTCCTGAACCTGGTGGTATGAGTCACCTGGTGGTGGTGACACCTGTACCTCTTTCCTGATGGCAGCAGCGAGAACAGAGCACTCCTTTGGTAGTGCGGATCCTTAATTGCTGCTGGTACTCTTCTACAGCAGCATTCATGAAGGCGTTCTTGATGGTGAGAGAGCTTTGGTTCTCTGGGCTGTGTCCACTACCTTTTGTAGGGCTTTCTGTTCAGAGGAATGGTGCTCCCATCATGCAGCCAGTCAGCACACTTTCCACCACACCTGTAGAAGTTTGCCAAGGTTTCCGATCTACTAAACCTCTGTAAACTCCTGAAGAAGTAGAGGTGCTGGAATGGTTTCTTCAGTGGCATTAGTTGGTGGGCCTAGGAAAGGTCATCCAAGATAGTGACTTCCAAGAATTTAAATGTGCTCACCCTCTCCACCTCTGATCCCCCAATGATCACTGGATCAAATACTTCTTGTTTTTCTTTCCTAAAGTCTACAATCAGCTCCTTGGTCTTGGTGACATTGATTGCAAGATTGAAGTTGGTATTCTATTGACCAGGGTGGGTTTTCATGCTCTTAAAAAGTTCTATTTTGCATTTTGTTTGTAATTTTCCATTTGCATGAGGGCTATGTGCATCACTTGTCTGGTGCACAAAAAAAAAGCCTTTAAAATGACGCCGTTTCATTCTCGTTGGGACAGCGAGAGATGGCTGTTAGAGGAGCTGAGAATGCTTTAACAAAAAAAGTTAGACACTCTTAAATTTCTCCCTGGGCTAATTAGCTGTAGCAAATAAAAAGAGTGGATAGTGTCGGAATAGGACTTTGCGACTTTGGCTGGAGATCCTCTGGTGAAGAACAGCAAGGCTTTTGTAGTGGTTATATAAGTCACCAAATTAGAGGTTATTAACGAAGTAGGCATGCAGGATCAGGTGATGTGCTGTAACTGCATGACATGGGAGCAGGTGGACCCCATTGTGGTTTCTTATGAATACATCTGCACCAAGTGTTGGTTGCTTAAGGAATTCAGGCTCAAAGGTGACCAGGAATCTGAGCTTCAAACACTGTGACACATACCCTTTAGAATAGCTGCCTCAAATTTGGCCTGTGGTAAAGCTCAAGAGGGACTGTGAGGCAGGTAGTGGGATCCAAGAGACAGTGCTGGAGGAACCTCAGCCCTCGATCTTATCTCATAAGTTTAAAATTCTTATTCCTTGTGTGAGTAAGAGTGGGAAAGCTAATGGTGGCACAGTGATTCAGGAAGCCATTCGGGGGTGGGGGGGGGGGAGAGAAAGAGAGAAATATATTGGTAATTGGGGATAGTATAGTTAGAGGAAAAGACAAAGTTCTCTGTTGCAGGGATAGAGCACCATGCAGGCTGTGTTGCCTGCCTGGTGCTCAGGTTCAGGATATCTCATCTGACCTGCTGAGAAAATTGCAGTGAGAAAAGGAAACATCCAATTGTCGTGACCCATGTGGGTACCAACAAGTAAAACCAGGAAAGAGGCTCTGCTAAGGGAAATTTGAGGACCTCAGGGCCAAATTAAAAACCAGAACCAAAAAGGTAGTAATCTCTGATTTAGTACCCAAGCCATGTGCAAATTGGCAGAGGGTCCAGTTAAATGCCTGGCTCAGATTAGTGTGGAAGAAGTGGGTTCCAATTCATGGGAAATTGGTATAGTTTTGGGGAAGGAAGGAACTGTTCAAAGGGGTCAGGCTCCATCTGATCTGTGATGGGACCTGGATCCTGACGAAACACACAATTAGGACTGTGGATCGGGGTTTTTAAACTAAATACTAGGGGGAGTAGTTTCAACAGATTGGAGGTTGATGAAATAAAGGAGAAGAATGTGGATAAAGTAAAAGCAAAAGTTAAAAGAAGAAAAGTCAGAGTGGATAAAAATGCAATAGAGTTAAAACTTACTAGATTTTAAAGACACAATGGGTATAAAGGCACTTTATCTGAATGCCCGTAGTATTCAGAACAAAGTCAGTGAACTTGTGGCACCTATTAGGTGCATGATTAAGTGACAATTACAGAAACATGGTTTCTGGCTGATAATTTTTGGGAATTAAATTTCCAAGGATATCAGTTAATAAGGAAGGACAGCCAGAAAGGTAAGGGGAGTCAGGTAGCGCTCTTGGTTAAGGATGAGATCAGGGCAATAGTGAAAGAAGATGCAAGATCCAAGGAGCAAAATGTTGAATCCATTTATGTAGAGATTAGGAATAGTGATGGGAAAAAAAATAAAATCACTGATGGGAGTGGTCTATAGGCCACCTATAACCACATTAAAGAGGCATGGGCAATATACTAAGAAATATCTAAGGCACATGAGGATGGTACAGCAGTTACTGTGAGGGACTTTAACATGCACATAGACTGGGTGAATCAGGTTGGTCAAGGCAAACTTGAGGGGGACCCCTCAGAATGCATACATGATGGTTTTCTTAAACAGCATGTTACTGAACCTACAAGGGAACATGCTATCCTGGATCTGCTCCTGTGCAATGAGACAGGTAAAATTAGTGATCTTGTGGTCAGGGATCCTCCTGGAAAGAGTGATCACCGTATGATCGAGTTTCCCATACAAATGGAGGGTACAATAGTTCAGTCTAAAACCAATGTGCTGTGTCTAAACAAGAGAATCTACAAGGGGAAGAGGGAGGAGTTGGCCAGGATAGACTGGGAACACAGGCTATATGGAGGGACAGTTGAGGAACAGTTAAAAGTCTTTTGAAGAGATTTTTTATGGTGCTCAACAAAAGTATATTCCAGTTAAAAAGACAGCAAGGGTATGGACAGCCAGCCTTGGATAACCAAGGAAACAAAGACATCAAATTAAAAGCGTGTGTAGAAAATCGCCAAGAGCAGTGGGAAACTATAAGATTGGGAAAACTTTTTTAAAAATACTCAGAAAATTTGATATGCCCCAGTCCTGATGGAATGCATCCCAGGGTACTGAAAAAAAAAATGAAGTTATAGTCGAGGCTTTGGTGATAATTTACAAAAATTCTCTGGACTCTGGGCAGATCCTGGTAGATTGGAAGACAGCAAATACCAGGGGACTATTCAAAACATGATGTAGGTAAAAGGCAGGGAACTATATAGGTCAGTTCATTTAACATCTGTAGTTGGGAAAATGCTTGAAGCTATTAAAGAAGAAATAGTAAGGCATCTGCAGTGAAATGGATCCATCAGGCAAACACAGCATGGATTCAGCAAAGGCAGGTCACGTCACGTTTGACAAATTTACTGGAATTCTGAGGATATAACGAACATGGTAGAGGGGAGCAGATGAACATTGTTTACCTGGATTTCTAGAAGGTGTTTGGTAGGTGCCACATAAGACATATGGAAGATAAGGATGTATAGAGTTGGGGGTGATGTATTAGCATGGATAGAGGATTGACTAACCATTAGAAAGCAGAAAGGATCAGGGTGTGGCGGCGTGCCATTAGGCAGGCGAAGAGCCTCGCATGTCACGCACGCGACGGGGCAGCCAGCCAAAATGGCGCAATCGGAGGTTTCTTCTCTACCTCGGCACCAGGTTTAGAAGCCCGTGCTCTGCAGCCCACGTGACGCCCTGACGGCGTCAGGGCCCACGGCGCGGTTCTCAGCCAGGTCCGGGCTGGGAGCATAAGACCAGCCAAGCAGACCTCAATAAATCAGTTTTGCTCACTGAACTCAACCCGTTTGGTTGCGGAGTTATTCAGTTAGCAGAGTGGCCATCGCTACATTGGTGACCCCGACAGGCGTTTTAAACTGATATGAACAACTCTTCGATCAACGCTATAGCCATCAAGCTTCCTGACTTCTGGGTTCAGGAGCCTGAGACCTGGTTCAGCCACGCAGAGGCTCAGTTTCACCTCCACCAGATTTCATCAGATACGACCAAGTTTTATCATGTGGTCACCGCCCTGAAGGCCACTGCCAAACGAGTACTGCACCTTGTTCTGCACCCTCCCATGGAAGATAAAGTACAGGACCATCAAGCAGATGCTCACCGGCTCCCTTGGCCTCTCCAGGCGTCAGCGTGCCGCTCGGATGCTTCACCTTGACGCCTTGGGAGACAGAACTCCAATCTCGTTGATGGATGATGGGCTATCACACCGACTGCCCACTCTTCGAGCGCATCTTCCTCGACCATATGCCCAAAGACATCCGGCCATTACTGTCCCAGGAGAGCTTTGACGATCCCAGGAAGATTGTTCAAAAAGCTCAGGAGCTATGGCTTGGACGATTCCTGGAGGGTTCAGCAGTCCAACTGGTTACGATTCCCAGGCATGACCACACCAAGCCTTCCTCTAGCGCAGCGGAGGAACACTCGGCCCCTGCAATAGCCAGAAGCAAGCCATCCACTTCAGGCCTCTGTTTCTTCCACTAGCGCTGGGGAGCCAAGGCTCGGAAGTGCCATTAGCCCTGCTCGTTCCAGGGAAATGAGCAAGCCGGCCGCTGTTGATGGCTGTAGCAGCTGGCCAAGAACACAGCCTTCTCTACCTGCATGATGAAATCAGCGGCCGACGCTTCCTCGTCGACACCAGGGCCCAGATTAGTCTCATCCCGGCCACAGCCATCGAGTCCTGGATTCAGCCTCGATGACCTCCACTCTGTGCAGCCAACTCGATGGAGATCCGAACGTATGGTAAGAAGACCGTCCACTTCCAGCTCAGCCAGCGGAAGTTCTCGTGGAGGTTCACCGTTTCGTCCCTCTGAGCCTCCATCCTGGGTGTCGACTTCCTCCTCGCCCAGGGGCTCCTGATCGATACCCAAGGTAGGTGACTTGTTGATGCCCATACCTTCCAATCCTTTTGCCTCAACGCCTCCCGCACAGAGCAGCTGCAGATGGCCATGGTCAGCACACCCAAGGACGAGTTCCTGTCCCTCCTCAAGCCACAGTCCTCCGCTACCTCACCACACCATAGGGTGTTTCATTACATTCCCACCCAAGGCCCGCCTGACCATGCCAAGGTACGCTGGCTCCCGCCGGATAAGCTCCAGATAGCGAAAAAGGAGTTCTCGCATCTGCAGGAGTTGGTGATCATTCGACGCTCTGACAGTCCTTGGGGCTCACCATTCCACTGGGTCGCGAAAGCTTCTGGTGGCTGGCGCCCCTGTGGAGATTATAGACGGCTTAAATGACGCGACAGTAGCTGACCGTTACTCGATCCCTCACATTCAGGACTTTACGGCCAACCTTCATGGTGCGAGGATGTTCTCCAAGGTCGACCTGGTGCACGGTATCATCAAATCTTGGAGCACTCGAGGACATCCCCAAAACGGCCATCATCACCCCCTTTGGCTTGTTCAAATTTCTAGGAATGCCTTTTGGGCTCAAGAACACAGCCCAGACCTTCCAGCACCTCATGGATAAAATAGGCAGGGATTTGAACTTTGTGTTCATTTATCTGGACAATATTCTTGTCACCAGCAGAGACTGGGCACAACACAAGTCTCACCTGTGCACCCTCTTCTCCTGACTGGGTGACTTTGGCCTAACGATCAACCCGGCCAAATGCCAGTTTAGGAAAGAATCCATGCAGTTCCTGCACCAGCTGCCACGAAGGTCACCGCAATCAGAGAGTTCCCACACCCGGACAACCTCAAGGGGCTACAAGAGTTTGCAGGTATGATCAACTTCTATAACCAATTTATTCCAGGCGCTGCATGCATCATGCAGCCGCTCTTTGCAGACAAGGACAAGTCGCTCGCCTGGACTCCAGAGGCCAGCAGGGCATTCGAAGCCACGAAGGGTGCCCTCGCGAAGGTTACCCTGCTCGTCCACCCATGCACCGACCTTCATAGCTGTCGCTACAAGGGGTAATTTATCTGGTTCGCAATCAGTGGTGTCCGGGGTGCAATAGGTGTCAGTGATGGGCCTGCAAATGTTCACAATATATATCGGCGATCTGGAAAGGGGACAGATGATAGTCTATCTAAGTTTGCTGATGACATGAAATTGAGTGGAAAAGCAAATTGTGCAAAGGATACAGAGAGTCTGCAAAGATATAGATACATTAAGTAAGTGGCCAAGAGTTTGGCAGATGGACTACAATGATGATAAGTGTGAGGTTATCTAATTTGGAAGGGAAAGTGGAAGATCAGGCTATTATTTAAATTGCAAGCAATTGCAGCATGCTGCCATGCTTGTGCATGACCCGCAAATGATTGGTTTGCAGGTGCAGCAGACTATCAAGAAGTCAAATGGAATGTTGGCATTTATTGTGAGAGGGATTGAATTTACGAGTAGGGAGGTTATACTGCAACTGTACAAAGTTCTGGTGAGGCTGCATCTGGAGCACTGTGTGCAGTTGCGATCTTCTTTCTTGAGGAAGGCAGACTTTAGAGATGATGCAGAGGAGGTTCACCAAGATTATTCCAGAGATGAGAAGGTTGGCCTATAAAGAGAGATCAAGCCATCTGGGACTGTACTCGCTGAAATTTAGAAGTATGAGAGGGGATCTTATAGAAAGATAAAATTAGGAAAGGGATAGATAAGAGAGGCAGGAAAGTTGTTTCCATTGGTGGTTAGCCTACTCCTGCTCCTATTTCTTGCATTCTTATCAAAGCATACAACAGAATAGCAATAAGACCTCAAAACAACTCAATTAAAAATATTTGACAACACCTCACTGGATTAAGAATGGAATGCCTTAATGAAATACAAAGAGAAATTTGAGAGAAATAGGGCTGCCTAGCAGGCCCACTGTTTCCTCTTATTAATTGTAGTATCCTCCAAAACCAGCCATTTCTTGTTTCTTCTTCTTAGTTTCCCACTCTAATCAGCTCATTTCTGTACATACACAAAACCTCTAGCCCTTTTTTTGGCTATTACCTCAAATCTTCTCCCTCCTTTATTTTTGTTTATTTGCTCCTGATAATTTTCTGATCCACCAACAACTTTTGACTTTGCATACACTAATATTTTTTTCATTCAATATTTTATTTAACCATCAATAATTGTAGATGGTACACAGAATTAAAGTTGTAAAACACATTCTTTTGTAACTAGTACGTGTTTGTTGATTTATCATTTTGGGGTAGGGGGTGAGGGGGAAAAAAACTCAGTATAATATATTCTGTAAAAGGGGACGAATATTCTCCTGTGTTGTTTGAAATTCTTGAGTTTGTAAAATCAAAAATAAAATATTCAAAAAGAAATGAGCCCTATGGCTAGTGATTGCATCAGATTCCACCACCTCATACTAAAATAAATTCCCTTAAATCCTCTCCTCTGATCTTGATAGCCTTACCATGTGAAATTAATTCCAACTAAACGCCTCATAATTTTAAGTACTTCAATCAGGTTATCCCTCAGTCTCCTTCAATCCAGAGAAATTGAGCCCAGTCTATCCAATTTCTCTCCGTAATGAATCCTTCAACTGCCTAAGCAATCTCCTCTGCATCCACTCCCGAGTAACCACATCCTTCTTTACGCAGATTTTGCCTGACCTGAGAATTTCCAACATTTTTCATGCATTCAAAACAAAGAGACAGAAGTTTTATTTTAAATTTAAAATAAAGGTCCAAAGTGAACTGCAATAAAATTGCATAATTCTAAAATGAATGCATATACACATTTACTTAGAACTGATGAAAAAGTTTAAATGTTTAAATGTTCTACAAACCTGTGCATTTTGGCAGGTGACGTCAAACTGGGCTCCAGTCCCATTACAGTCAACATAATTTTCAGAAATAGTTTTTGTCTTGTGTTGAATTGAAGTTGTACCATTTCCTACATTAAATGGTTCTTTGGGAATTCCTTCATCTGACCAATTTAATACTGCAGTTGCAGCTGAAACTATTTCTGATGTACTTATGATATTATTATGGATTGAAGAACTTTCAACAATACAGTTGGATTTTGAAGTTGTGCCCAAAGCCATCTCAGTCGATTGCTCTATGAAGCCATTTAAAAAGGCAGCAGAATTCATTGGGGTATAATTTCTTGTATTGTTTTCACACAAAGTAGATTCTTTGATGAGAACTTTGTGTTTTAGGAGTTTGTTTCTCATTCCTTTTCTGGTTTTACAATCAGAAGGACACTTTGTAGTTGAGGAGTTGTTATTCATCTTGCTTTCCCCATTTATATATGAAGGGACACAGTTTTCAGATCCTTTGGATTGACTGCTAGAGTCAGCTGAAGCATGTAGCACATTGGAATTTGAATTGTACTGAATGTCAAATGCTTCTTTTGCAGCCATCTGTAATAAGTTTGTTTCACCAATTAGACAATATTTGGATATTCTGTCTTCAAGAGACATTGAAAGTGCTCCTTCTGCCTGATCAACACCAGCTTCCCATCGAGCATGTAGTTTAATAGAAATCTAGATTAAAAGATTAAATGGTGCACTTTCATTCAATATTGCACAGGATCAAAAGAAAATAAGGCACTATAACATATATAGAACACAGCACTAAAAGTTGTATGACACTAGAAAGTTACAAGACAAACATCCTATTCAATCAATTCAGTTACTTTGGCTCTGAATTCCACCACAGAAGTACAAAATTTAAATGAGTTATTAATTACGTATAATAAAATTAATAAATTGAAAAGAACACAGCATCAGTAATGGCATGAAGGAACATAATTAAGTAAACTAAATCTTTCACATTTATCTGAACTAGACAATATATCCAATACCCAAACCCACTTAATGCTTGATTAAAGTGGCTTTTCGAAATGCACTACCAATGCAGTCAATTCAGAAGCCAAATTAGGAATTTACAATCATACTGGCTGAGCCAGGATCCACATTGTACGAACAGCCAAGACATCAAACCAGAATAATTACTTTAATTAGAAATGAAAATTCAGCATATTGAGTCAAGCTCTGGCAAATAGGACTAGAGTAGGTGGAACATTTTGGTCAGCATGGGCAAGCTGCACTGTGTGGGTCTATAAATCCAAATCTGAAGTTAAAAACATCATATTTGTAACAATTTTAATTGCTCAGAACCATAAAAACAAAAGGCAATACAATCACCAATGAGCTTGATAGAAATTTCAACTTCAAGTCTAGATTTATATTTAAACCACTTAATGAATTATCTGCCAATACAGGAGCACATCATGTAGTTAACTAGCCACATTTAAATCTTAAAATTCAAGAGTAGAGAACTGAGCTGTAAAATTAACTAAAACTACGATGATTAAACTTCAAGTTTATTGAGCGCTTTTGCTGTTTTTTTTTTAAAGTTTCACTTTGTCTTATTTTAAAGGAATGTTCATATCTATACAGCACCTTATTCCTTCGTGTATTATTTTTGGCATTCTTTTGCACCAGCAGCTCATACTGATGTCTTCCTTCAAAAGGCTCAACTACTGCTGAAGCAACCCATGCATGCTCTGCAAAGATGTCCAAAAACTGAACATGATATTGTCGACAAGCCCTTCTGCTTGGATCTAATTAAAGTAAAAAAAAAGTTTAAAAAACAATTATATGAAGCATCTGGAATCCAATAAGAAAATTATCAGAAAAGCATTCTCTAAGAAATGGATAAGTACACCACCTTTGAAGGGTACATTTTTATCAAATGAAAAGCACCTGATGTAAATTTTCTCATCCTTTGCTAATCTGTACATCAAAGTCATTTATTATCAGAGGCCTTGAAACCAATTTCTTCTCCTCATGGAATACAATAAAAAAAAACATTCATAGTATGAGAAAATTAGCATCTTTTAGCCAACTATAACCCTCCAAGGTTGGTGGGAAATCAAGTTCTTCAATTGTTGCTCTGGGATATGAAACTATTCCATAATAGTACACAAAGAAAGTTGAAGATAGTGATGATGCAACAATGAACAAAGATCTATATCTGTAAATGCTTAGAGGAGCATTTGATTCTACCTCCATGTGAAAGACAACCTGACCAAATGGATATCATGGCATGAGTGAGCGGAACAGGTAACACAAGGTCATAATTGAAAGGTATTCAACAACAGATCATCTGTCATGTTATGATCCATGATAAGGTAAAGATACTTTCAAGCAAGACTGAGAATCTAACATGGGATATTGCCTGGAGCAAAGAACTGCAAATACTAGAGCAAAAAGAGGAAATGTTGAAATGATCAGCTGATAAGTAATAGCTTTAAGGCCCCTTATCAGAACAGGCTGCAGGCCTCAAGAAAGCAGCTTTGATCATCAAGGTCCCTCATCATCCAGGCCACACCCTTTTCTCACTGCTACTATCAGGGAGATGGTACAGGAGCCTGAAGACTGTAAATATTACAAAAGCAGCTTCTTCCCCTCTGTCATTAGATTTCTGAACAGACATTGAACATATGACACTGCCTCACATTTTCTCTTTATTTGCACTAGCTTTTTTTTAAATCTTGTCGTTAAAGAATTGTAATTTTGCACCTTGTTCTGCACAATACTGCTGCTGCAAAATAACAAATTTCATGACAAGTTCACGATGACAAACCCAATTCAGGTCATAACATGCAGTTGTCGTAGCAGTTATTTTAACTAGGTGAGGACCTACTTCTATTGTAAAAGGATCATTAGGAACTCACAAGGAATATAAACAAGAATATGAAGTAAACTGGAGATGGTGGAGGGATCAGTGAAGCAAAAGCTGTACGAATACATAAACAATGGCCTGCACCACTGAAGTTAACAGGTCTAAGGAGAACTACGGCTAACTGCATTCCACAAGTCAGCTTTCCCTCAATTTCCTCACCTAAACATTACAATACTGAAGTGGGCGAAATGAAATGCCAGTTCCTGGCACATTATTTAAAACTTTTTCTTAATTATTTAATAGATATTTAAAAGCTGCTGAAATTGATTTATTGAAAGGATTAGGTTAAGAAGGTTGACTGCTGAAAGGACTGGAATATCCACAATATTAAATATATAGACACCTCAGGTGTGAAAGCAAGATCCTCATTTCAAATGGATCTACAAGGCTAGAAAAGTTGGATTGGTGGCAAGACATATAGGGCAATGCAAGGCAAAATCAAGCACATTCTGACCTAAAAGCACTAAAAAAACCCAAAATGGAAGGAAATGCAAGAAAATTGGAGTAATAGGACTATAGTGACTACAGTGATAAAGAGAGAATTAAGAGATGTTAAGTAATTATAAGAGGAAATCATGATGTGTGCAGTTAAAGCAGGAAAAACATGGAGCAAATATCAGCATTCAATTCAAATTTCTGAAAGTATGAATGGAAAAGCTTACGGGCACATCATCCACTTATGTGATTAATGTATGGCAACCATTATATTCATGGCAGAAATTTAAATAACGTTAAACAGGAAAGCCTGTAGATGCTGGGCTTGTAGTACATAAACAGAAGTGCTGGAGAAACTCAACCAGTCAAGCAGCATCTTTAGGAAGTAAGGGATAACCAATGTTTCATGTCCAAGCCCTTCATCAAGCTATGAATAAAGAGTAGGCAGGCACAGGAATTAAATATACCAGATTAAAAATCAACAGCAAAAACAAGATTACAGATTTAAAAAGGGACAGAAATAGTCTTCAGTGTCTTGTGTTTTTTTTAAAATGATGAGAATGGATAATAACGAGAGCTAGGCTGCTAGTTGAGTCATCATGGCTACAAGCAGAAGGAAAATTAAGAGTGCAGTGAGAGTTGCATGTAGAATTAGTATGCCTGTAAACCAATGGATTATGGAAATGAAAAGACCAAGCAAAAATGAAGAGCAGCTTGAATTATATTGGGAATTAGGATAGCAAACATATCAGAAATGAATGTCCGGTATTTTAGGCAGTGTTTTGCCCAGGATTAAAGTCAAACGGATTTATTATTGATGTGTCAAACAGTTTGGAGTCAAATACTGCGAAATTACTGTGAGAGAAATGTTCAAGGTAAGTGGATTCAATGTCATGAATTCAACATCGACCTGAGGTTGACTTCAGTATTATCTTCTGAGGTTCAAAGTAGAGTACAGTACAACTCTGATTATCTGAAATGGTTAGGATCAGGCTTATTTCAAATAAACAGTATTTTCCGAGAACTGGTTATTTTTTTTAAAAAAGAAACAGCCCAGTTGCAACAGAAAATCACATGTGACAGTGATTAAACAACAACAAACAAGGGAAGACTTTTTAAGCATTAAAATAATGCTGGCCACCGCCAGGAGCCTGAGGTCCCCATTGCCAATGGCAGCCCAATTACCCCGGTCCAGCTCCTTAAATTTTTGGATAAATGAGGATTTCTGATTTGTTTTGAATATTCTCAATTTATCCAAAATTTTCTCGGATAATTGAGGATTTCAGAGAAACCAATTTTGCATATTCGAAGTTGTACTGTACTTTCTAAATGTCATAAAGCAAGGTGTAGAAAATGAAGATTTAAGAGTACATAGATTAAAACACAGTTCTAACAATAAAAAGATCAAATGGAATGCTAACATGATAAATAAGGAGGAGCACAAAACAATAGTTATAAATAAAAACAGAAAATACAGGAAGATCATATACAGAGAGCAAACAGAATCAACATTTTAGTATTAATGACCAAACAGTCACACTAGGACTTACAAAGATTAAAAAAAGTAATTGGAGCAAAGTATTGTGAGCACTTCTGTTCACATCACAAGGCCTGGAGATTGGGGGGGTGGGGGGGATATCAGGGTCTTACAGGCAAAAATTGTACTCTTGAATTTAGAAAGGAGTAATATCATTTTTTAGGATATTAAGGGGAAAGCTGTGCAGTCCAATCAGTGACACACTGCTATCAAATGGATAACCCGGATAACTAGGCCTTAAGAACCCAGTCTGAGTGGATAGAAGAAACAACTACATATTGGGATAATACATTTCCAATTCTTTTGCCAAAAGTTAACAATGCAGGTCGATCATTAATATGAATTATTCTGCTTGAAATATTCTATTAACTATTCCAATGCTATTACAGCACCAATGACCTATATTCATATCCAGCACTGTCCACAAGGAGTTTTGTACATTTTATGTGTGTTTTCTCGGCACTCTGGTTTCCTCCCACCCTATTATATATATAGGGGGTGTAGGTTAATTGGAGTATTTGGGCAGCACAAGCTCATGGGTCGGGAGGGTCTGATACCATGCTGTATATCTAAAATTAAACTATTAAATTTAATACTTCATAGGATTCAGGGTAAAGACTGTGAACTCAGAATTAAGTAAAAAAACAACCTAGAATTAATAGAAAATGAGATTGCAATTTGTATCACTAGAGACGATAAAAGTAGCATCCCAGAAATAGCTGTGAATTTGGAATTGCCAGCAAGGGAAGAATTCAGAAAAACTACAAGCATGAAGAAATTAAATGTTTGGAGATGTTAGCTGATGAATCTCCAAATTCTGGTAACCTTGTAATCCCCTGGATTGAAGGTTGATGCATTATCTTCAATTTGCCAAATTCCTTTAATTCAGGGAAGGTTCCATTAAATTGGAAAATAGAAAATGTAACTCTGATTCAAAAATGGATGCAGACCAACAGCAGGAAACTCGAGGCCAGTTAACTTAACACCTGTCATTGGGAAAACCTCAGAAGCTCTTAAAAGCATTTCAAGAGTCCACAGTAAAATTCAAGATAGTCAAGCAAAGTTAAGTTTTATTGAAAATAAATCATATACAAGTACAAGCAAATTACAGGCAACCCGTGCATTACTTCCATTCAGGTTGATATTCACTGATAGAATTCACAAAGCATGACCTAAAAACCTGATATATGGAACAAAATTCACTCTTACAGAATTCACATGGGAGAAAAAAAAATCAATTTATTTTAAACAACTCTAATTTCTGGATCATCCACAGATAATGTGAATTTGCATTATTGGGGGAGGGGGGGGAAAATCACAATATAGGCCATTTTCTTTGAATGCACATCAATGCCACCATCGCCCCCTCCATCAATGTGTCATGAGGAAGTCATCTGTAATGAAGTACCTTGAAGTAGCAAAATGTTTTGAATAAGGAGCCACACTGGGTGTAAGATTTTCAGCGAGCGTTTCATGTTATGGTAAAGACTATTGTAAGAAGGAAAAAGCTTGTGATATTGGCCTGGAAAGACAACTGCCTAGCTATAACACAAAATAAGCATTTTTGGTCTTTTTCTGTTGACAAGCTGACTATCAAGATCAATTGGCTTGGGAATGAATTACATCAACGACTTGAAGGGACCAACAATATAGTTTCTACGTTTGGTGATGCAATATAGGTAGAAAAGCAAGTTAAGAAGAGGATACAAGGAGGGTACAAATACATACACATAGGTTAGGTGAATAGGTAAAGATCTGGCAAACTGAATCTTCCCACAATGTGAAATTGTTAATTTTAGTAGTAAAATTAAAATAAGAGTCATCATCTGATTTTTGACAATGGCTGGACAGGAAAAGACAGAGAGTAGTGGCGGATGATTGCTTCTCAGACTGAAGGCCTGGGACTCGTGGCATGCCTTAGGGATCAGTGCTAGGACCTTTTACCTTTGTTGTTTGCTATCTATATCAATGATCTGGATGATAATGTGGTAAATTGGATCAGCAAGTTTGTAGATGACACCAAGATTGGAGGCATTGTGGACAGCGAAGAAGGTTGCAGAGGGAACTGGACCTGCTGTAAAAAAATGGGATGAAAAATGGCAGATGAAATTTAATGCAGACAAGTGTGAGGTGCACTTTGGAAGGACAAACACGGTGAATGGCAGAGCACTGAGAACAAAAAAAACAGAGACCTGGGAATACATATACAAAATTCTCTGAAAGTGGCATCATAGGTAGATAGGGTTGTAAAAAGAGTTTTGGCATATTGGCCTTCATAAATCAAAGTATTGAGTATAGGATTTGGGATATTATGGTAAAATTGTACAAGACATTGGTGAGGCCAAGTTCGGAGTATTGTGTGCAGTTTTGGTCATCTAACTCCAGGAAAGATATCAATATGATAGAAAGAGTGCAGAGATTATTTACTAGGATGCTGCCCGGACTTCAGGAACTGAGTTACAGGGAAAGGTTAAACAGGTTAGAACTTTATTCCCTGGAGCATATAAGAATGAGGGGAGATTTGATAGAGGTATTTAAAATTAAGAGGGGGATAGACCGAGTAAAAGTAGATGGGCTTTTTCCACTGAGGGAAGGTGAAATACAAACCAGAGGACATGGGTCAAAAGTGAAAGGGGAAAGGTTTAAGGGGAATTTCTTCACACAGATTGTTGAGAGTGAAGGATGAGCTGCCAGCTGAGGTAGTGAATGCAGGCTCAATTTTAACATTTTAAGAAGAATTTGGACATGTACATTGATGGGAGAGGCATGGAAGGCTATGGACTGAGTGCAGGTCAGTGCGACTAAGCAAAAAAAATGATTTGGCACAGACTAGAGGGGCCAAAGGAGCCCTGCTGTAGTGTTCTATGCTAAAAGATTGCAAAGCCATGAAATGTAAAGAGTGTCTCCAGTGCATGATTTGCAAAAGGCTCCATTAATACACAAAGTAATTAAGAGAATTAACAGAAATTTAGTTGCTGTTCAGGAAAGTAAATTCGAAAGCACAGTGAAACTCAAAATCTAACTGTTCAGAAGTGACAATGTTCAGCATCTGGCTCACTGAGCAATGTTTGCTTTGCTCTCTCTCAACCCATCAAGTCCTTTGGATAACAATAATATTGTGACATTTTAAAATAACAAGGAAATATATTGGTTTATTATCAGGGAAGAAGATCTAATAGTACACCACCAGATATCAATTCATATGGAGGCTCATAGTCTAAAAGTTTCGATGTGGACATCATCAATACCATCTCAGCAAGTTCTTCTAACTAAAATTTATACAGTACAATTTGCACCAATGGCAAAGGATGTGAACATTCAAGGTGGTCAGTGGGATGCAAATCAACTGGTGTGCTTTGTTCTCAATGCTATAAAAGAGTTAAAAACAAATACATTAACGATCTACAGGAATATTTCATTTCCAACTTGTGCAATGTAGAATACTGAAAATATTCAAGACATGAGGTGAGATGCAGACTACTAAACTTTGACTTTCCTTTGTAACCCTATTATTTGAGGTTTGTCTAGTTAAACTTCTAAGCTATGGCTATATTATTGATGGTGGAGAATGTTCAATGTCGCTAAAGTTGTCTAGGGTCAAGGGAAGGGAGGGAGAGGGGCAAAACTGAGGAATTTCTGATTCCTTCATTAGCAAATCACAATTGCAGAAAGGCCACTAATGAACCTCGGGGTAACACCTTGGGGAACTGTTGCTATTAAGGACAAATGGGGAACAAATCTGTAAAAGAAGAAACAACAACCACAAGTTCTCGGAGTTCAGGAATAAAAATGTCCACGACTTCTCACACTCATAATTTAAAATAGATAACAACATCTTGTATCCAGATACCTACCCTTCATCTTGGTGTGAATCTTCAGCACAGGGTCAAGACATACAGCACTGGGCCACCAAGGACGTCTACTGATCTTCACCCATACCAGATCGCCAATCTCAAACTTCACAGGAATCACTTTTTTTCGCTTTCCAACAGACTGAAACCAATGGGAGTTGGTCAGAACAGTATTTAAGAGAATATTGTTCTTCATTTCAACCTTGCAGTACAAAATTATAAATCAGACACATTGGCCAAGTTAGTTTATTTTAAAATCAAATGCTGCTCTTTATTATGGGATCCTTACATTTAGAAATACATTAATTTTGCATTTGGCTACATTTAGCATGTCTGAACTGCAAGAAAAGCCTTCAAAACATTACAAAGTTCCACAAATTCTTGAAGTTTCCACAAAATGGAAAGACAAATGTAACTCTGCTATTCAAGAAACGAGAGAGGGTTGAAGAGGGAACAATCAACCAGTTAGCCTAATAATTTGAGGGAAAATAGTGAATTTAATATTTAAGGAAGTAATAACAGGGCATTTAGAAAACAATCATTGGATTGGATAAAGTCACAAGGATTTCAAAAGAAAACTCATCTGTTAAGGAGTTTTTTTTGTTTGAGGGTGCAACCAGCTGATAAGGGCAAACTAGCAAATATGTTGTACTTGGATTTTCAAAAGGTCCATAATAAAAAGGTGACAGACAAAAGGTTAAACAAAATTTTAGAGCACATGAGTAATTAAGATTATATACATCCATAAATTGGTTTACAAAAACAGAAAAGAAGGTTGGAGCATGGTGACTGTTGGGGTGATGCAGAGACAAGTGCTGTAGTCCCAGTAAATGACCAAGGATATGGTCAATGGAGTGTCCTTTGGGGAAAAATGTAATGTCATCCTCTATGTAGAAAAAAAATTCTGGTCCACTATTTTTATAATGGCAGTAGATTAAGTGTCAGTGCTCAGAGATATAGTAAACAATTACTATGTTGGTCTTTATTGAAAGAATAGACCAAAATAATATCTTGCTCCAATTGTATAGGGCTTTTGTAATACCACAAGCACATGATCATTGTTGGCCTTTCACCTCTACCACTTTCTTGCACTACTGCTATTTTCCATGATTCCTTGCTTTCAAAATTATATCGATCTCTATCGTGAATGTGTTCTACAAGTAAGGCTCCATCCACTTCTTTGGAAATTGCTACACTTTGGTGAAGAAATGTGTCCTAATGTCCAGCCTTTATTTTGAGGTAGTGACCCACAGGGAATAAGGATTTGTCCATGATAGATGGTCACAAATTGAACACTAGCTTGCCCTACAAAGAGAATTATGCTGACAGGATCTATACTCCTGAATTTAGAAAAATGAGTGTCCTTCTTAGAACACTCAGAATTCTTCCTGTCTTAACAGAGTAATGCAGTGCTGATTATTCCCTGTGGGTCATTACTTCAAAATAAAGGCTGGACATTTAGGAGACATTTCTTCACCAAAGTGTAGCAATTTACAAAGTGCATGAAGCCTTACTTGTAGAACACATTCAACATAGATATCGATATTAGTTTTGAAAACCAGGAATCATGGAAAATAGTACTAGTGCAAGAAAGTGGTAGAGGTGAAAGCCTAACAATGATCATATTTAATGGCAGAAAAACCAAGAGACTGGCATACATAACCTTCTGGGGTTTTTTAAATGTTCTAAACAGCAAGTTATTTCTTAACCCTTTGATTTTTTTTTAAAAGAGTAGTAGATGGTGACTAGTAGTGTACCACAGTGATCAGTGTCTGGGCCTTAGTGCTCTACAACATACAAATTGATGAAGTGATTTCACCAAGTTGAGTGAGTGGGCAAATACGTAAAATTCACTACAAAGTGGATACATTTGAAATTATCAGTTTTGATGACAAAAGCAAAATGGCAGAGTATTATTTAAAATGTGATAAAAAGGGAACAACTGATGTTCAAAAGGGATCTGCATGTTTTGGACACCAGTCACTGATACCTGCTGTGCAGGTCAGGTCTAAAAGGTCTAAAATGTCTAAATGGCACAAGTATCATGTCTTACACAGCCTTGTGTGACAAATTATGTTGTGTTTGTATTATATAATAGATAAATTGGGGCAGGTTTTTTTTTTAAAGTGTAGGTCACATGCAAATGCTTTAAAACAGATCTTGTTTAAAATACTGGAGCTCTGCTAATGATAGACATGTCGGGACCTCAGAGCCTTTGCAAAAGCTTTGGAGAGTGCCCAAGAGACTTCACTAATGGATTATTGTTTACAAAAAGGCAACAGATGAAAGAGCTTGTTGGAAGCGTAGACAGTCTGGAGGGGAACTTGCTGTACAGTAGCAACAGCTGGGACTGGAACAGGACAAGCTGGAAAGCTTGTGGAAAACACCATTTGGAAGACGGGTTGTGAGTGCTTAGTTCAGTCTGGTCAAAGCCCTTGTGGTTCATGCAAGAGGAGAGGACTGGCTTTCTAATTTTTCACTTGAAATAAGTGAAACAAAAAGGAACTCTGTGGTGACCTAAAAGAAAGAGGTTATCATCTGGAAAATCCTAAGGGGAGAGGTTTCGTTGGCAAGACATTAAAGTGACTGATTAAAAAAGAATCAGTTGTGGGTGTCCAGCGAACAACAAGTCTCTCTCTGAAAACCAACAAGAACCTTCCTGAGTGGTAATCATTTACCTTTCAAGCACCAAAGCCTGTTAAATTCTGTGTACAGTATAAGAATTGCCTGCAACCAATGAAGTTGGAAGAATGAGAAGTGAGATTGGACTGTGAATCAAAGAACTTTTCTGAACTTATACACAAATGCGCTTAGAATTAGAAGTGGGTTAAGTTAGGTTAGTTAAGTCAATAGAGATGTTAAAGTATGATTTTGTTTTCATATTTAAAGATAATTAAAAGCAACTTTTGTTTAAGTAACCATTTGTCTTGTTGAACATTTATTTCTTCTGGGTTTTGGGGTCCTCTGGACTCGTAATACTTAACATTACTGTGCAGGTGTGACCTCCTTGCCCAAAGAAGTTATTTTGTCATAGCAGGTGTGCATAAAAGGTTAAACAAGACTAATTTCTGGGATAATGGGAATCGTTACAAAGGGGAACATCATCGATGGGAATGACTGAGTTAACATCATCATTTCAGAGAATCAGCAGTGATCTTATGGAAAAATGCAAAATTCTGTTAGGTCTTGACAGGATGGATATTGGAGAAGATGGGTGAATCGACAGTTCAATCAGGAGCCAGTGTCATGATATGGACATTTCAAAGAGAGGTAGGAATTCCTCCTCAACACTCCAACAGGGAGTCGAACTCACGGAACTCTCTACCACAAAATAATATAGTGGTCTCAATACTGAATATACCAAGCAGTGATACAGTGCCCTGAATAATGTTTGGGAAAAAATACACTTTTTTTTCCCCTGTGCTCCATAGTTTTAAATTTGTAATCAAACAATTCACATGTAATTAAAATGGACATCCAGATTTTATTCAAGGTTATTTGTATACATTTTGGTTTGACCATATAGAAATTGCATCACTTTTTTTCCCCCCCATAGTCGCCTCATTTCAAGACACCATAATGTTTTGGAACATTTGGCTTCACAGGTGTTTGTGATTACTCACGTATGTTTAATTGCTTCAATGGGGCAAGTATAAGGGAGCCAGGCTTGCCTCTAAGCTTGTGATTATCTTTGGAGTCTATAGTTATAATTTTTCAACACGAGGACCAGAATTGTGCCAATAAAGTCAAAGAAACTATTAGGAGGCTGAAAAACAAGAATAAAATAGTCAGAGACATTGCCCAAACCTTAGGATTACCAAAATCAACAGTTTGGAACATCATTAAAAAGAAAGAGCATATTGGTAAGCTCAGTAACTGCAAAGGAACTGGTATTCCAAGGAAGACCTCCACTGCTGATGACAGAAGAATTCTTATCATAATGAAGAAAAATCCACAAACACACGTCCAACACACTCTTCAGGAGGAAGGTGTGGATAGGTCAATGATTACTATCCACAGAAGACCTCATGAAAAGAAACAGAGAGGCTACACTGCAAGATGCAAACCGTGATATACATTTGGCTCTTGGGCAATTCCATTATGCCTCCTCACTTTGCTCTTGCCATCACTTTGATGCAGGTTAATTTTGGTCTCATCTGCCCACAAGACCTTTTTTCCAGAATTCTACAGGCTCTTTTAAATACTTCTAGGCAAATTGTAATCTGACCATGCTTTCTGTGGCCAACTAGTGGTTTGCAACTTGCAGTATAGCTTCTGTACTTCTTTTCATGAAGTCTTCAGAGGACATTAGTCATTAACATAGCCACAACTGCCTCCTGAAGAGTGTTTCTGATCTGTCAGACATACTTTTGAGATTTTTCTTCATTATGAGCATTCTTTTGAAATCAGCAGTGGAGGTCTTCCTTGGAATACCAGTCCCTTTGTGATTATTGAGCTCACCAGTGTGCTCTTTTTTCTTAATGATGTTGTTCCAAACTATTGATTTTAGTATTCTAAAGGTTTGAGCGATGTCTCTCACCGTTTTATTCTTATTTTTCAGGCTCATAACAGCTTCTTTGACTTTCATTGGCACAACTCTCTCCTTACGTTGAAGAAAGACAACTACAAAACTTAGAAGCAAGGCTGGCTCTCTTATACCTGCACCAATGAAGCAATTAAACACACTGGAGTACTCACAAACACCTGTGAAGCCAAATGTCCCAAACATTATGGTGCCTTGAAATTCGGAACTGTGTATAAACTCTAATTTCTGTATGGTCAAACCAAAATGTATACAAATAACATTAAATAAATTATGGAATGTGCACTTTTATTTCATTGTAGCATTCACTCTACGGAGCGAATAACGAAACCGGCAGTCGACAGGTTCATTCCAAAACGAACTGCTTTATTGTTTGCTCATTGAGCATTTTAAAGGTGCTCACTGAGCATTTTAAAGGTGCTCCCTGTTCCCGCTGCTGGGAATGGCAGTATTCATACTTCACGCGTGCGGGCCCTTTCCATGAAGGGAAGGGGAAAGATGCCCAGTGCCATCTTAGTATAGGCTGCTCCGACCATGCACCATGTTACAATCGGAGCCTGTTCGCCTGAACAACAAATACGTTGATCGCCACACAACTCTCCTACCCCCACCCCCCCCCCCCCCACCACCCCCCACCAACAACCCAAACTCTGCGCTTTCTTCTGTTTGGGCGGCCTGCCTCTACACTTAGGTGCTTGCACTTCAACTAGTTTTTCCAAGTCCACATGCACCAACTTTAATCTGACAATCATGAACACCTTCTCTTTACCCTCTACGTCCAACACAAATGTTGAACCATTATTCTTTACTATTCTAAATAGCCCTTTGTATGGTCGCTGCAGCAGTGGCTGGTATGCACCCCTTCTAACAAAGACACACTCAAAGTCCTTTAATTGTCTGGGAACACAAGTCGATGTTCGTCTGTATCAGGAGGTCGGGATAGGTGCCAGGTTACCCAGCCTTTCAAGTAGCTTGCTTAGGGTCGCCGTGATGTCTACTTCTTGCCCCCTCGGGGCAGGTAGGAATTCAATGGGGACTGCCAATGGGTTCCATAGACCAGTTCAGCTGAAGAAGCTTGCAGGTCTTCTTTGGGCACTGTGTGGATCCTGAACAGGACGCAGGAAAGCTCATCCACCCAATTTGGGCCTTTCAGTCTGGCCACAAGTGATGATTTCAAGTGTCTATAGAAGAGCTCCACCAGGCTGTTTGATTGCAGATGATAGGCTGTGGTGTGATGCAGCTGAGTTCCCAACAAGCCAGTTTCGGCAGCCCAAAGGCTTGATGTGAACTGGGCCCCTCTGTCCAATGTGATGTAGGCTTGGATGCCGAACCGTGCTACCCAAGTTGCGACTAGGGCCCTGGCGCATGATTTGGTGGGAGTGTCTGTGAGAGGGGAAATGCCTCTAGCCATTTGGTGAAACAGTCCACCATGGTGAGGAGGTAGTGTGCTTCCCATGATACCGGCAGTGGCCCTACAATGTTGATATGGTCAAATCTGCGGATTGTGGGTTTGAACTGCTGCGGGGGTGGGGGGTCGCTTTGGTATGCCTCTGGACTTTGGCTGTCTGATATTGAGTGCATATCCTTGCCCAGTTGTTTTTGAGGCTGTGCCACACAAACTGACTGGATATCATATGGACTGTGGTTTGGATGGAGGGGTGCACTAGGCTGTATACGGAGTAGAATACACGCCATCTCCAGGCTGCTGGGATGGGGATGGCCTGTGGCTGTATCACAAAGGATTATCTGCTCACCAGACACAAGGGTACATCTTGCAGCTGCAGGCCTGAGACTTGGTCCTGTAGCTGTGTGTCTCCTAGAATCCTTGTTGCACCTCTGCTAGTTCTGAGTAGCTGATCTCTTGTGCCAATGCTTGGATGGTTGGCATAGATAAAATGACTGCCACAACATTGTCTTTACTGGAGATGAGCTGAGTCGTTGTCGTGAACTCCAACATATACGAAAGGTGCCACTGCTGCTGGGCTGACCAGAGGGTCTGATACCTCGGTGAACACAAATGTTAGTGGCTTGTGGTCGGTGAAAGCTGTAAATGGTCTGCCTTCCAGAAAGTATCTGAAATGCCAGATCGCCAGGTAGAGAGCTAACAACTCTGTCAAAAGTGCTGTATTTCAACTCGGGTGGTCTTAAACCTCTACTAAAGAAGGCCATGGGCTTCCAGTGTCCATCCATGAATTGCTGTGTTTGATGCATCCACTGTGAGGGCTGGTGGAACATTGGTCCTGGGGTATACTAGCATGGCAGCATTTGCCAGGGACTTATTCATTTGGACAAAAGCTGCTTTGGCCTCTGGGTTCATGTGATGTCTTTCTTTTTACCCGACATCAGGATGAACAGTGGTTGCATGATGTTGGCTGCTGATGGGAGGAAGCGGCGGTCGAAGTTTACCATGACCACAAATTCTTGCAGCCCTTTGACTGTAGTAGGTCTGTTGAACTGTCGGATGGCTTCTACCTTGTTCGGCAGAGGAGTCACGCCATCCTTTGAGATCCTGTGGCCCAGGAAATCGATGGTCTCCTGCCCGAACTGGCATTTGGCTGTGTTAATGGTCAGTCCAAACTTGCTCAGTCGGGTATATAGCTGGCAGAGGTGAGATGTGTGCTTTGTACTGTTCCTGCTGGCGATCAGGGTGTCGTCCAGATATATGAATAGGAAATCCAAATCCCAGCCCACTGCAACCATTATGCATTGAAATGTCTGTGCCGTTATTTTTTTTTAGCCCTAAAGATATTTGCAGAAACTCAAACAGGCCAAAGGGGTTGATCAAAGCTGTTTTCTAGATGTACTCTGGCTGCACTGGGATTTGAAGATAGCCACGTACCAGGTCAACTTTTAATAAGATGTGAGCTCCATGTAGGTTGGCTACAAGGACTTGGATATGTGGTAGGGGGTAGCGATCCAGCATGGTGGCTTCGTTCAGCCGCCAACCCCGTCTGTCTTCGGCATCATGTGTAGCAGTGAGGCCCAGGGGCTGTCAGACCTACAGACAATCCTGAGCTCTTCCATGCGCCTGAACTCCTCTTTGTCCAGGCAGAGTTTGTCCAGGGGTAGTCTTTTCGCCCTTGCGTGTTGGGGTGGCCCTTGAGTGATGATGTGGAGAAGTTGAATGGGTTGTAAATTGTGGGAGATTAACTGTGGCAGATAGTGGGATTATAGAATGTGTATTGTCTCCTGTCTCAAGTAAATGCAAATTGCTCTTGTGAATTGGAATGTAGAATGCTACACCCCCACAGTACATGCGTGCGTGCACAATACAAGATTATTTTTACATAGTTTAAGATTTTCTGCACATTATATGCATGTGTACGTTATCGGAATGAAAATACAGTAATTGCTCATTCCTAATCCCAAATTAGCCCAACAATTTTCCTACTTCCAGCAGACTGCACCATTAAATTTATACAATTTTTTTTTTAAATTTTTCTGTTATATTTAGCAGTCCAATTTGGCCAGATGGTTAACTTATTTAGTTAACATTTATACTCATGAAATCGTCAAATGGGGGCAGTGGAGCTCAGATAGCTCGGATCGAGTGCTGAGTCCGCATTTTGGGCATCAGGAGCTTGGATGGGCAAGCGGTCATGGTGCGGGGAGGAGTCTACTTTTACATGGGTCATACAAAAAACATGATTTTTCAGCCAAAAAAAAAAGGGTGATTGACTATTACACGGTATTGACGCTTAAACAAGTATATATGATAATTTCATTTTCTGCACATCAACATCAGTTGAATACACAGCAACCTTTTAGAATATTCAGGATTATTGTTAATTCAAAATATGAAGCATCAGTTAATTATCAGTAACAGATAAGAATAAATCCATTTTGTTGTTCACCTCTTCCACCTATATTTTCACTGTTCCAGTTTGCCCTCCATAAAATTCAACAGTTATCTGGCAATACCCTATTTATTCTTTGGTTTATAATCCAAGAATTGCATCTAGTAGCTTTCCTACATCTTATGCAAGTGTAACATGTCATTGTCTAGCTCATCCTTTTTGACACGAGTGTACACTTCATGTTCGCCTGTCCTCGACAGTTCCCCTACAAATGAATTTTGGAAAAAAAACAATTAATCCTAATACTTCCACATTCAATTTTCTTCACTCTCGAGGGGCACACGTTTGAGAATGTTAACATATTATTAACATATTCTTTTATGTATCTTATGAAATCATATCATGTCAGTCCAATTATTGTGAAGATTCAGTTTTGTTGTTTTCTGTCATTGTTTGATGCACTCCATTTTCCTTCATCACCCACCACAGAGACCTTACTAAATAATCTGGAAAACAGATCAATTTCAGACCAGTGCAAAATAAAGGAGAGCAATATTCCAAAAAAGGAGAGAATCAACAATATTGGTCAAAATAGAAATAGGAGAAATTCTGCTTGGCCCCCAGTAAATAGAATCTCAGGGTTGTATGAGAGGTCTTGTATGCACTGACAATAAATCTAAACTTTGAACTACAATGAATACAGAACAAGTGACACGTAGTAATTGTGTTAAAGTAGAAAAGTCACTTCATCTGAGCATTGTATATTCTAATACAAGAAAGGAACAGAAATTGCAATGGCACTAGTTTTTAGTGAACCAGTATAATGCAACATTTTTTGTTAAGAAAAGGGGGCAAAACTCAGCAATACAAGATAGCAAGAATAGGGGTTTAAGAGATTAGTTGGACAAAATAAATTAGCGCAAAATATGAAGTTAGTAAGGATTCATTTTTTAAAAATGCGCATTTGAAGACAATTTAGCTTGATGGACTTTCAGAAAATACCCAAGTAATTAAACTAGAACTGATAGGATTAAAAAAAGGGGACAGCTACAGTTCTTACACAAATTATAAACAGTAGCACGAAAGCAGAGAATACTGGCGAAAACATTATTTTCTGATGGGAAGCAACCACATATCTCCTGCTGCTATGTACTAGCATCATTGCTCTTTTTGATGCAACAGTATTGACTGGGATGTCCCTAGTGCCAGCAGCTTAGATGGGACAGAATTAAGGGCATTCAGGAGAGTTTCTTGAACCAGTGTGAACCTGGTCAACTAGAAAGGGGACATATCAGACTGCTTATTAGCAAATGAGCCTGGCCAGGTGATTAGAGATTCAGTGGGGGAACATTTTGGGAAGAGTGATCACTCTTCTTTAATTTTAAAGGTAGTTGTGGACAAAGACAAGCTCGCACCTTAGGAAAAAAAAACACAAAATTGGGGAAGGGCAAATTATTAAGAACCAAGGAAAGAAAATGGGGATAACTGTGATTGGGCAAGTTCACCACTGACACGAGGGAGTTGTTTAAGGACCAGCAGATTCCTGTGCAAAGAAAGAATAAGAATGGCAAGGTAATGAACCTTGAATGATGAGACATGTAATGAATTTAGTCAAAGGGAACAGGAGACATATACAAGGTTCTGGAGACTACAAATCAGATAAATAAAGGAATAAAAATACTGCAAGAAAAAGTAGGGCATTCTAAGGCCAATAATGACCATGGAAGCAGTATTAAAGAAAATCCTAAGGTATAATTTGCATTAAAAACAACAGGATCACAAGGGAGAGGACCACTCCAGGATAAAGGAAGGGAACTTATGGGTGAAGTCAAGGAGGACATGGACAGTGATAGTAACAAAGAATGCTCATGTGTTAGAGCACTGTGAGCTCAAGAAAGATGATGTTGGAACTTTTGAGGAGCATTAAGGTGAACAAGTTCCCTGGGCCTGATGAGATACATCCCCAGCTATTGAAAACGGCAAGTGGCGAGGTTTTGACAGAGAGCTTTGCATTCACACGAGCAACAAATAAGCTCCCATGGGATTGGGGAGCAGCTAATGTTGCACCTTTGTTCAAGTGGGGGGGGGGAAAAAGGATAATCCAAGAAATTATAGGTCAGTAAGGTTCGCTCAATGGTAGGGAACATATTGGAAAGGATATTTAGGGATAGAATTTATGCACATTTGGAAAGTCATGGTCAAATTAGGGACAGTCAACGTGGCTTTGAATGGCAGGCCATGTTCGACAATTTGATAAGAGTTTTTTTTTGAGGTGATGACAAAGATGGCTGTTGAGTGTAAGGTGGTGGATGATATATACAGTGAAATCCCCATTATCTGGAAGACAAGCAACCAGCAAAAAAACTGCAGAAAATAAATAGGTAAAAAATATGAATATTTAAAATTGGCACCCTCCTAGCAGTTAGTTTGCCAATCATGCAAAACGCAATCTCAAGCATCTGGCAAATTCACTTATCTGGCATCTACCAACCCCCATAGGTGCCAGAAATCTGGGGGTGAAGGGGGGGCATGGTTTTAATGTACATGCAAGGTGTTTGACAAGGTCACGCATGGTAAAGTGCAGATGCAGGGGATCCACAACAAGTTGATATTTGACTAAGTGGGGGAGGGGGAAACAAGGTGGGTAGGGTGACCAGAGGTCCGGTTTTAGGCCAGACAGTATGGCTTTTGAGCTTCTGTCCACCATCTCGAGATGGACTTTAAGGGGCAGAAAGGCCCAGTGTTTGCAAGCTGTGCACGGCTGGCTGGTGCATCCATGATGAGGGGGAAGAGTGACAGCAATGCATGAAGGTCCATGGCAGGTAAAACTCTCCTCCCTGTACAGGACAGGCAGTTGGGGGGGTGGGGGGGGGGGTGCTATTTTAAATTGTTTGGCTCATGAACTGAACTTCAATAAGTGAACCCACCATGCATGTGGTAATCGAAGGCTTGCACATGCAGACAGGAATCAAGATGGCCTCACCCAGTCTATGGACCCAGAGACACCAAAACAAAGTAGTACGCACATTTTCACTCTTGCATGCCCTGAATCCCTGTTATAGTTTGTCCAATACAACATTTGATTTAAAAGTTTGCTTTAAGACGCATGGGCAAAATTCCAACTTGCTTCTATTTCAAGATACGACTGATCCTTCTGTCCCAATTACAGTCTTGAGTCGGGGAGTACCTGTACACATTTTTGAGTAGACAACAAACAGGATAGACAGGGGAAAAGTAGTGGATGTTGTGTATTTGGACTTTCAAAAGACCTTCGAAGAGGTGCCACATACAAGGCTGCTTAACAAGATGAGAGCTTGTGGAATTACAAGATAGCTACTAGCATGAATAGAGCAGCAGTTAATAGGCAGGAAACAGTGGGAATAAGGGGATCCTATTTGGGTTGGTTTCCTGTTACAAGTGGTGTTCTGCAGGGGTTTGTGTTGGGGTTACTACTTTTTGCGTTGTATATAATTTGGATAATGGAAATAGATAGCTTTGTGGCTAAATTTGTGGATGACACCAAAGTGGTAAAGCTGGTGGAGCTGAGGACACAGAAACTTGGATAGATTAGAAGAGATGGCGGATGAAATGTTAGGAAATATGCAGTCATACACTTGGGTACGAGAAATAGATGGGAAGAAAATTCAAAATTTGGAGGTGCAAAGGGACTTGGGAGTCCTTGTCCAGGATACCCTAAAGGTTAACCTCCAGGTTGAGTCAGCAGTGAAGAAAATGAATGCAATGTTGGCATTCATTTCTAGAGGAACAGCATGCATACAAGAGTAGGGATGTAATAGTGAGACCTCACTTGAGAGTACTGTGTAGTTTTGGGCACCTTATTTGAGAAAGGATGTGTTAGCTGTGGAGAGGATTCAGAAAAGATTAGCATAATACCAGGAATGAAAGGGTTGGCACATGAGGAACATTTGTCAGCTCTTGAACTTTACTTGTTGGAGTACAGAAGGATGGTGGGGTGGAGGTGGGTGGGGTGGGGGGGGGGGGATGAGGGAAGAAATCTCAAGAGACATTTTGAATGCTGAAAGGTCTGGATAGATTAGAGGTTACAAATTTGTTTCCTATGGTAGGGAGTCTAGGACAAGAGGCCACTATTTCAGGATAAAAAGGTGTCAATTTAAAACAGAAATGTGGAGAAATTTCTTTACCCAGAGAGTCACGAGAATGTGGAACGTTGCCACAGGCAGCAGTGGAAGCAGGGCTGTTGAGTGTGTTCAAGACATCAAAGGTTACAGGGAGTAGGACAGGGAGTGGGCTGAGTGATAGGATCAACTCCTGATAAATATCAGTGCAGACCTGATGGGCTGATTGACCAACTTTTGCTCTTATATTCTTGTGAGATACAGTGTTAGCAGTTAAGAGGTTTCTAGACACACAGATTAAGAGAATGGATGGATATCTATCCAGTGCAAGCAGTAGTTTTAGTTTTATTTGGACATGTTCAGCACAGACACATGGGCCAAAGGGCCTGTACCTGTGATCTATTATTATTCTCTAAAAGCAGCATTTATGCAAGACTTCAAAATTTGCATGTGACAGATCAGAAACAATGAGATTGCAATCTAACTGATTTATGTAAAAGATAATCACTCAGCAAATTGAATTTAACTAGATGAATAAATATATTTTGGGGAAAAATATACTGAGGCTATATCATGAGAAGCAATTCTCAGAGATCTGTGGAGCAGAGGTGATTTATAACAAAGGGTCAGCTTAGCAGAGATGACCACAGGTTCAGTGCCAAGGGGGGCATCCAAAGGCATTGCCCCCTGCCCCCAACGAGGTTTTGTGACGCCACCCCCACACACTAATGGCCATCACCCTCTCAAATGACGTATTGTAACCCCGTGACCCCAGACCATTATCAGGCCTGTTTGCACCCCATAACTATGGTCAGACCCAACCCCGCCTCTAGCTTGACACACACTAATGATGCTAGCAACTCTCCAAATAATACAAGCAGCTCACTCTTCTGCTATGTTGGAGGATGTCCATGTTCAGCACGTAGGCATTAACCCCCCCCACTTCGACAGTCCCAAGGAACACAAGTGGCTAAAGCATAGCAGAACTTGATAAGGAGGGCTTGAGCTGAGGCACAGCAGCCAAAACCTTGTGCTGACAGTATCCAAGAAATGGGACTAGGGTAAAGGAGGTGTGATAGAGAGTAGGATTCCTTCCAGACTGCAGATACAAACGGCTTCAGACAGTTGGGACCAGGAGATGAGGAGGTGTGATCAAGAGCAGGCTTGAATTTGGGCTCCGTAACCACAGGCTCCTCGCGGCTGGATAATATATGGGAACAAGTAGCAGTGGTTATGGCGGTGGTGGAGGATATAACCGTTTCAGAGGTGGCAGATAAAGCAACAGTGTGACTCAGAAGGAACTTTTTTTAAAGTTTTTTTTTTACAAGCTGGTGCCAGAGTGTGGCAGGTCTCTGCTATCCTTTGAATGCATGCAAAAGAAAGCTTTTCACTGTATCTTGGTATGAGACACAATTACTAAAACTAAATTTAGAAGATATGTTGAATAGTAATGGGTACCTCAGTACCTTTAGGTACTATGCTTTTAGGTAACACTCCAACATGGAATAATTAAAAATACATTTATAAAAATTAATTAAACAGGCTTTTTAAAACTCTAAGCATTCAATGGTTTAAACATATTCATGCTACCAATTATTCATACCTCTATTACCTTGATATTAACTACAAACTTCATAGGGCAAGTTAACATGCAAAAGCTACAACTCTAGAATGGAATTCTTTTATTTACAGGAGATCAAACTCCCCTCTTGCTTTCTTTATAATGGCCATATTAAAGGATTGTCACAATGCAATATACCTTTCAAAATTGCTTAGTAATGTTGTATCAGATCAGATCATGATCAATATTTGGTTTAGTTTTCTTCAGCAACTATTATTTTTTTTTAAAAATTCTACATAATGCAAACCTATTTGAAAACAATCAATACAGTACTCACATTTTTTCTTGCTACCACAGAAACTGGAGGATAGAAAATCATAACATTGTCTTTCTGTTGAGACTCATGGGAAGGACTGTATTTAACACTTTTCTTTCTCATTCTTTTTGCTCTGTTCAACACTGGTAGATCAACATCTTTGATGACTGCAAGTTGCTCTTCAGAATCCTTTACATCCTGTTTTTCTACTTCACTGCAGATGGACGATTCAAACATCATCTTTCCATTCATAACCATTTTAGTTATTTTTAACTTCAATTCTGGTGAAGTATTCTGTGTAAAATCAGACTCTGTACAGGTGTGACCATTGTCAATTGTATAATAATCCTGAGTCGGAGAGTTCTCAAGGGACTCTGGCCACTGTTTCAACTCTGAAGACTCGGAGAATCCAGTAGGAATCATAGAAGCTAAATCTTGAAGTTTGCGCAGTGGAATATAGGATCGTGCTGATGCATGTCCATTAAACGAAGATTTTGCATCATTCTGTGAATTAGTGGACAGCTGAACACCACCTTCATCCTGCAGATTACAACTTTCTCTTTCACAGATACTCTGAACAGTTCTGCTGCTTGGGCCATTGCTCTCAGAAACACTGAAACCCAGTGAATTTGAAAATGATTGCAAATTACCAAAGGGTAAAGTACTACCCACTGTCAATTCATATTCACAGGCCTGGTCCATCTTTTCTTATTTCCACCTAAGGGGAAGAAAACAAAACCACTGGTTATGAAATTGCTGAACCTAAAATATGTCAGTAATGTTGGAACATCGTCTATCAACCATCTATGAAAGATTTCCAACATCATCTGGCTTTGACATGCTGTTCCTCAAAGACAACCAATTACAACTCCAAAAGTGTACATAAATAGGCTTAAAAATTATGTGAACTCATATATGGCATCAATGAAAATGATTTTATTTTCTAATCTTGGAATTTCATACAATAATGTGCAAGTTTTTGTCAAAATTAAAAAATGGATTACAAATTCACTGAACAAAACTTGTGGACAAGTTCAAATTGATAAATTGCTTAAATTTAGGTACACAAATATAAATCAAGAACATTTATAAATTACTTGGTCCAATACAAATTATGATTTGGTAGCCTGACATTTAAATGTCACATACCCACCTAATTATTATCAATAATTCTTGAAGCAGCCAAAAATACAATAAAAATTCTGCACTCTAAGATATACAAATCTCAAATCATATTTCTCAATTTCCTTCCTTAAATAGATATTGGTTACCACAGTTATTCATGTGGGTTTTGGTTAAAAATGTTATTTTACAATATAATACAAGGTATTGTGGGGGGGAAAAAAGCTTATCTGAAATCTGTATCAAGCCCAACCCTGATTTCAGCAACACAAATGCATTTCTAATTGCACTTCTAATCTTGAGCAAGATTTTTTTTTAAACTTAGAGAAGCACTTCAAGGCAATTTAATCCGCTCTTTCTGAATTGTTTGGCCTCTGGTAAATTTAATTTTTTTTAAATGAA
Source organism: Narcine bancroftii (assembly GCF_036971445.1). Classification (NCBI taxonomy): domain Eukaryota; kingdom Metazoa; phylum Chordata; class Chondrichthyes; order Torpediniformes; family Narcinidae; genus Narcine; species Narcine bancroftii. The sequence continues at coordinate 43,827,844 of NC_091477.1, forward strand.
ACATTTTTTGGAACATACACAGTCTCAGACATATTTGCAAGAATTGCAAAGGACTGCAAGAAATGTTTCACCTGAGATTGTGCCTGAAAATTCATCGCTTCTAGTACTGGTTTTTGATGTTAAAAAGTAAAGACATAATGTGGACCTCTTCTGACTGATGTCAACTGTTTAATAGTTCCTCATTCAAAGCCAAGACCAGAGAGTTCCTTGTTTTCCTATATTTGGGAAAGGGCGAATGTTTTAATGCAAATATTTCTGCATCCTTAATCTTTATTTAAAAAAAGGTTAGTCTTAATTCTTGTGGATATGAAATGGCCATTTAGTATGTCAAGCTTACTCCATCATTCAACAAGGTCCTGTCTGATCTTTAGCCAAACAATACATAACCATAGAGAAACACGATAGGCTGCAGACACTGTGATTGTAGTAAAAACACCAAAATGCTGGAGGAACTCAGCTGGTTAAACCATAGAGGCTGAATAAATCAGTTGAGTTCCTCCAGCATTTTGGTGTTTTTATTACACAACCACAGCCAACAGCTTCCCGGATGACAAAGAGAGTGAGATGATGCAGAAATGTCACTTCTTTGGTTGTTTATTTTTTTAAAAAACCTCCTCGACCCCTAGTAAATTTCCTGGAATATCTGCAGTTAACTTTAGACTGCAGGCATTCTGTGAACAATGGGCTAATGATTAGCACACATCAATGGTGTGCGATTCACATCACACTCAACATCATCGCAATAGCGCTGTACATTGCACATATGTGAGACATCAAGGTCAATGTCGCTGCAGTGGGGTTGCAAGTCCCACCTCCTTACAGTTCCGGTATTCTGTCTAAATGCACGGTGTGACATGGACATTTGGAGCTTTGATCATTCCTGTGTGAATGGCCATTCCCAGAAAGTAGGGAGGCACTTCAGAACGGAAAAATCACACAAGTTCTATGTAAAAAAAAATTTTGATAACACATGTGACAACGAGGTGATGCAAGAATGGAAGAATATTAACAGCTAAGCTTAATTAATAATGAAAATGTAATTAAAAGAGATCTTTCATAGGCATAAACAACAGTAATGCACACCTCTACATCTTTTGCAAAGAAATGTTTTATTTCCCAATTGGATTCAGATTTTGGTTCAAACGGACTCATCAAGAGCAAAATGTTATACTTCAGCCAGTATTACACTTCCACATAATACTGCAAAAATTCAAATCACTTCCTAACCTTTTAAACTCCAGTTTGAGGGATGTTTACACTTAGTTAGGTATCATACTAGCAAATCTATGCTGCATATTAAGTTTCTCTGCTAAAACTGTAACCAGCACCGCCCATGAAATTTCTGGTTTAGCTTAACCAGGCTCTGAAAACTCCAGACTCTTTGTATTCTCTCCAAGATCCGTTAAATGTTCTTTTTCTACAACCAATGGCATTTTATGTACAAATCTTATTGAACCTCCAATGTTTCGATCTTCCCAACAGGAATGGGAAATACTCAAGTCTCATTCCTGTTAGATACAAAAGAAATGTCACATTTACCTACAATGAAATCCTTCTTCTAAAAACTCTTGCATGGATTTGGGCGATGCATGGATTTGGGCGCTGGGGTCCCGCTGTTCCTCCAAACTGTTGAGTATTTGACCATTGAACCTGTGCTCCATCTTCAAGTTTGGCCTTCAAAAATGCATTACCTCCACCTGTAGAGATCAGTACAACATTGTTGGCCAAAAGGGCCTGTACTGTGCTGCAATGTTCTAGTGTTTATCGGTTTATAATTTAATGCTTCCATCTGTTTAAAATGTTGCCGAATTGATTATCAGCAAACTTAAATCTCTCTCCCTCATCAGTACATTAAAAATGCAGCGAAGAGTTGATACGCTAACACAGGTCCTTGTCATAATCTATCATTAAATATTTGCCACATTTCAACTCAATTTTAGCCATTTATTAATTTACAAACTGTTTGCAACCTGCCTTCAGCTCCAGAAGTTCCAATTTAATTGCTAAAATATCTAAATCATTCCCAGAAAGTCCTCCATCTGATATTTGGTTACTTTCCCAAAAAAAGTCAGATTTATCAAATGTAAATCAACTTTTTACAAATCTACCCAAGTTCCGTGATCAGCCTTATTATAGGCCCTTGGAATTATTTGATAAATGTGACAATATTTTCACGTTTGAGACAGAAGTTTGGGTTTGAATGTTACATCATGGCTGATATCATTCATCTACAAGTCAACTGTTGCATTAGAAGACTGGTATTTGGGAGAAAATTATTCAAGATTATATTCACCCTTTCTCCATAATCCTGAAAATTAGATTCTTTTGAATACCAATCCTGCTCTCTCAGTTGAATTAGTCTTCAGTATTTTGTCTGCTGGTGGCTTTCATACCTATCCATTCATTGAATTTGTTCTCCTCAAGTCACTTTGCATTTCAGGCAGACCCTGGGTTAAATACATCAGTTACCTAGGTCTGTCTTTAACCCAAATTTGTATTCAAGTTGGAACCAATACATTTAGCATCAGTTAGTCAAGTGTTTTTCTTAGTATATAGCATATATTTTACATTTATATGCATATAAAACGCTTCCTAATACACTAAAGCACCTTAAACAATAATGCAGTACACACTAATAATAATTCAGGTAATACTACCAGTCCTGTACATAAAAGTAACCACATATGGACATAAGATCATGATTAAAAGTGATCACTTACAGTACATGATGGAGAGATGGTTAAAGTACAGGTACTTTCAGTTTTGAATTCTGAATTTTGCATCCAGCTCCTTCTCTCCCTCTCCTCCCCCCCCCCCAAATCTCCCCCTCCCTCGCTCCATTTGTCTGGGGGTGGATGGGTGTTAGCTGCGTTGGAATGAGCAGGAGGGCATCGCATCAGAGCAGGTGGGGGGAGGGCAGCTGCTGCGTCAGAGCCAGCGGGGGTGTGTGGCAGCTGCATCGGAGTGAGTGTGGGAAGGGGGGCATTGGCATCAGTGTCGGAGCGAGCGGGACGTGGGGGGGGGGGGGAGGAGGAAAGAAGTGACAGCCACAACCATGTCAGAGCATTTAAATGCTGAAACAAACAACTAGTTTGCAGGTGAGTTCAGGTTAAAAGCTTTTTTTTTTAAAAAAACTAACAGTGAGCATGCAATTTATTTATTAACTAATGTCACAAAAAGTAATCCATATAAATCGCGACATTTTCCATCTTAAGATGAACGCTCAGAAAGAGGTAGCAACTGCTTATATTCAATTCTATTTCCAACTCCACAAAAAGGCAGGCACGATTACATGAAAACACAAGGTTGTGTATTATGTCATAAATGACTCAGTTCCTAATTCTCAAAAAGGTCTGAATCACTTGAAAGATGACTTGGATGAGCACAGCTCCCACACACAAGTTCAACAACATTACTCCACCACTGACACACTTCAACTGCAGTGCAAGCTATCCACAATATGTGCTGCAGTTGACAGCCAAAACTAATTTAACTGCCCCTTTCAAACCCAATCTCTACCGTGAAGGGCAAGCAACACTTGGAACTGTCACATTTGTGGCCCGAAATGTGAAGTTAATAAAACATCGAGCACAAGTTTTATTGGGTAAACTTCTCAGTGTCTTTATTCTCCAGTTTCCTTTGTTCTCCTGCTTGTGCTCTTATCTCTCTCTCATACCACGTGACTTCCGGTACATCTCATACATATTCATTATCATGACATCCCTCCTTTAATCAGAAATAAACTTTACCTTCACTTACCAATATCCCTGGAAACCTACAAACATCGTAACTAATGGTAATACTATAACTCAAATACATAAAATTGACTTCCTACAGCACTCATACATGCATTTTATGATATAAGATTAAAATACTGTCCCAAAGTTCTTATTAAAACTATGGCACAAAGTCTTCGTATTGTTTGGGAACTTTCCGGTTTCGTTTCGGCCTACCTGCGATATTGTCGTCACTTCTCGGTTGTTCACTCTCAGCGTCGGAAATACTGCTTGCCACGGCTTCGGGTGTTTCTGGCGCTCTAGTCACTTCATCAGGAGTGCTGGTAACTGCCTCTGGAACATCATCAGGTCTCTCAGTTTCAGCATCTCGTATTGGCCTTTCAACCTCTTTGCTCGATGTATCTCTGGACTGGTACCTTTTTACACCTGATACATTTCTCTTATACAGGACTCCAGTCGGAGACTTGACTGTCACCATACTACCACTTCTGGATACGACAGTATAGGGTTGAGGGTAATAAAGTGTGTCTAGCTTACCACCAGTTTCATGCCTCACTAGAACATTATCTCCTGGCATGATGTCTGAGTACTTGGCTCCACGTTTCGAATCTGTGTACAGCTTTGCTGCACCTTTCTTTTCAGCATCGTGGTCCCTCATCTCCTGGTCGTCTCGGATTTCCTTTATTTCTGGCATTTTTGTGTGGATTTTTCTCCCAAAAAATGCTTCTGCAGGACTTTTTCCAGTGGTTGCATGAGGCGTTGCTCGATAGACAGCCACATAAGATAGCAATGCTTCTCGTCAATTTTGTCCTTCTGTGTGTGCAATCCTCAATCATTTTTCAATGGACTGATTTTGTCTCTCTACTTCTCCGTTGGCTTGCGGCCATTTCGGAGTTACTTTATGATGGTGGATACCTGTGGTCCTCATGTATTCCGCAAATGTCTCTGAAATGAATTGTGGACCATTGTCAGAGTATAATGTAACAGGTAATCCATATCTTGCGAATATCTCTGCTAATGCTTGTATTGTTTTTTCAGTGGTTGTGGACTTCAACACCACGTACTCATAGTATCTGCTGTAGTAATCTATCACTACCATAATTGATTCACCCGTCGGTAAAGGTCCAAGAAAATCAACAGCTACGTCGATCCATGGTCCTGTCGGGAGTTGCATACTCCGGATCGGTTCTGGCGGATTACTCCTACTTGTGATTTGACATCCGTGACAAGTTTTAACAAATTTCTCTGCGTCTTTATCACAACCTGGCCACCATACCTTGGTCCTGAGGTTTTGCTTGGTACCAACAATACCTAGGTGTCCTTCATGCGCTAAGGATACAATCTTCGGTCTCAATCTTTGCGGTATCACCAATCTGCAACCTCTTAATACACACTGTCCGATGCAACAAAGTTCGTCTCTAATGGGAATGTAAGCCTTGTGAGTACACTTGTCCCATTGTCCACTCTGTATGCATTCTCTTACTTCCATGAGTTCTGGATCACGTTCGGATTCTCTCTCGACCTCCTTCGTAGTCACAGCTTTCGGTGTCGACTGAATAGCTATGAAGCGTACAAAGCACTCTGTTTCTGTTCCCAATTCTGACTTGGATTGTGGACCACCATCCTTCACCAATCTGGACAGCGGGTTTGCAATGTTTGTTTTCCCTGCAATGTGGATTACTTTATATTTGTAGGGTTGTAGTCTGAGTACCCATCTCTCTATTCTGGCACATGGTTTGGATCTAGGTGCATAGATCACCTCTAATGGCTTATGATCTGTGATGAGTTCAAATTCAATGCCGTATAAATATGCATGGAACCTCTCACAGGGCCATGCAAGTCCTAGTGCTTCTTTCTGTCTGAGAGTATCTTCTCTCCACATATGATAACGATCTGCTGGCATAGGCAATGATTCTTGGTCCTCCATCATGCATTTGGACCAACACGGCTCCTAAACCAACCGGGCTGGCATCCGCTATGACTTTGGTTGATGCCGCCGGATCGTAATATCCAAGAGTTTTTGCATCTGTCAGGCTTTGCTTCAGCGCTGTGAATGCTTTCTTCTGCTCAGATCCAAAATGAAAAGGTACACCTTTCCTGGTTAGTTTCCTTAGTGGTTCCGCCACTGTAGCGAAATTAGGAATGAACTTTGCACAAAAATTGACCAGTCCCAGGAATCTCCTCACCTCTGTTGCGTTCTGAGGTGCACGTGCCTCTGCAATAGCTTTCACCTTGGCCTCTGGAGGGTTTAGTCCTTCCCGTGTAAGTCTGTGTCCCATGAAGTCCATATCTGACACACCGAACTGGCACTTGTTTCCATTCGTGGTAAGGCCTGCCTCCTGTAGTCTAGATAGTACACGCCTCAACCGTTTGTCATGCTCTTCCTTCGTTGGTGCATGGACTATGATGTCGTCAGAAATGTTGGCAACTCCAGGAATGCCTTGAATCACTCGATGGATTTCATACTGGTAGATCTCCGAAGCTGCATTAATTCCAAATGATAGTCTCTTGTAACGATACAATCCACAGTGAGTCACAAATGTTGTTACATCTCGGGAACCTGGATCCAGCTTTAATTGATGATAGCCCCATTTCAGATCAATTTTTGAGAATACCTTGCTGGTAGTTAGTTCTTGAAGTATTTCCTCCACTGTTGGTATAGGGTGTCGTTCTCTAATTATAGCTTCATTGGCCATTCTCATGTCAACACATAGTCTTATGTCACCCTTTGGTTTGGGCACAATCACTACGGGACTGACCCATTGTGTCGAATGTTCCACCGGTTCTATAATGTCTTGTTCGATCAATTCTTTAATTTTGGCTTCGACTTTCCCACGAAGTCCAAATGGAGTTCGGCGCATTGGTTGTGCCTTGGGTTTGACCGTTTCATCTACCGCTAGCTTCAATTGTTGACCTTTCAGCTTTCCTACTCCTTGGAAGACTGCGGGGAATTCTTGCTTCATATCCTCGTATGACTGAATTGAATTGACACAAGCTCCAATATGAAGTATTGCCGTCTTGCGCTGTGCTTCTACTCAGCAATGGTTCTCCCCTCTCTTCTATGACCATAAACTCTGCTTCGGTGTACTTATCTCCAGCTTCAACAGTTGCAGTAAAACATCCAATGGTCTGCAATGGCTTGGTTGCTGTGTATGGATACAGTTTCTTGGAACACTTCTTTGAGGTACAGATGATCCAGCCAGAGCTAAGGTAATTTTTGAACTTTTTTTATATAAACTTACTTGCTTAATTTACAGCTTTGTTACTTGGTGATTAAGGTCTTGTAAAAAAATTTTGGGTTGCTGCTGGGAGGCCTGGACAGCCCAAAAATTGGGGGTAGACTTATACGCCGCATATACAATAAAACCATTAAAATTAGGCTGAAAAAGGAGTAGACATCTGCCAGTTGACTTGTATACTGAAATATACAGTATGAAAAATTTACTTTAAATCAGGTAATTCCCGTAATTTACAAAATTTAAATTAAAATCCTTGTCGATGGCACTGTAACAGTGTTGCGCTAGCCACAATGCTAATTGTGCACTCATCATAATTAACCTGCCCTCCCTCAAGTTTACTAAAATACCTAATATGAATAAAGATGAAGACTCCTATTAGGCAGGGATAGGGAGACACTTTGGGAGAATCACCTCAAGAGCCAGCGGCATTGGCCAGCTCTTCATCTTAGGAGGCACAATTTTATTCAAACATAACTTTAATTAAAACAGCTACTATGGGCAGGGAACAACTGAGGCACTCCCCTGGCTGAATGTTTCCTCCCATCTTCAACAAGGGGTTGCATGTGCAATGAAGAACATTTAATTTTACAACTGAAAGCTTTTTTTTTTATATATAACATTTTATGTACTAACAAAGGAACGGCAATGGAAAATTCACCAGACTATGGTAAATTCAAAATAATAGCTTTTATTAAATTATTAATAACAATATTTCTTATTTATCTCTAACTTAATTCCCATTATGCGCAAATGGGAAACTTCAGCACCAAATATCTTGCATTGCTTGAAGTTTTTTTAAAAAAAATCACACTTCAGAAGTAATTATGAAGCACTTTTAAACATCACATCTTCAGATCTCTTTACACAAGAGTCTTTTGAGGATTTGTCTTCATACAAGTTTTCTTACCATATCTTGTTAGGGTTGCAGAACCATGGTCTTCACAATTATTTCTTTCTTAATCAAGAGTGAAGTGGTCTTACTCTAAAGCCACTTATTTTGAGTATCTCTTATGATAAGGATAATACAATACAGAACAGCATCTCCCCTCTCTCCAGAGACTACTGTTTCACCCCTGTGTCTTTCACAGGATGGTCAATCTCTTCAGTATTGTTTTCAAAATGTGTCTCTCCTCCAGTTATAGGTTTATCTGAAATCATGTGACATGACATTACAATTGTTTCAGTTCCATTTTTCCAGAACACAAACTTTCCTTCAAATTATTACTTCACATCCACAAAAACATCAGACCTCATCTCTGTCCAAGAGGCTCAAGTAGTTATGACTCCCAAGAGTCTGATCACGTCACTCCAGGAAGAACTTGTTTAATTGAACAGCTGCCAGCTCTGTGGTGACCTGAAAGAAGGAGGTTATCATCTCAAAGTTTCATCAGCAAGACATTGAGGTGACTAATGGTAGTACCTCAGTTGTGGAAATCCTGGAACAACAAATCTCTGCAAACCCAACGAGTACCTTCCTGAGCAGTAAACATTTACCTTTCAAGCACTAAAGCCTGGTGAACTTTATACATGTTAAATTCGGTGCACAGTATAAGAACTGCCTGCAATTAGAGAACTTGGAAGAATGAGAAGTGAGATTGAACTGTGAACCAAAGAACTTTTCTTACATTTACACACACATCACATACACGTGCGCTTAGAATTAGAAGGGGTTAAGTTAAGTTAATTGAGATAAGTTAAAGTTTGAATCTGTTTTCATGTTTAAAGATAATTAAAATCAACTTTTGTTTAAGTAACTACTTGTCTTGGTGAATGTCTATTGCCGCTGGGTTTTGGGGTCCTTTGGGCTCGTAACACACAGCAGTTGCAAACATACTTCAAAAATGCTGCAGACCTAATACAAGGGACAATAATTCCTTCTAAATTGTGGAAGAATTCTTTTGATATTTATTGTACTTCTTCGATAAGTAAATCACTGAATGTTCAATACCATCATAGTCATCTCTTTGTAATAAGCCAGTACCTGCTGCATCATCACTAGCATTGGCTGCTAAAGCAAATGGCTTCTCAAAATCAGGTGATTTAAGTACAGGTTGGTGACATAATAAGACTTTCAGTTTGTCAAATGTATCCTGACACACGGCTGTCCAAATAAACTTTTCACTCTTCGTCAAAGTATTAGTCAGGGGAAGAGCAATACAAGCAATGTTTTTACAGAATTTCCTATAATACCCTACCATTCTCACATCTTTCTTACCCATGGGTACAGGAAATTCAAAAATTGTTTGAACTTTAACCTAAACAGGCTTCAATTTTCTTTGGCCAACAACATAATGAAGATAAGTCACTGGAGCATGACAAAATTCACTTTTAGCTAAATTAACAAAAAGATTGCCTTTTAAAAGTTTAATCAAACAAGTTCTCTACCGCAGAGATATGTTCTTCTTATGTGTCATTCCCTACAATTATCAATATAAGCATCTGTATATTTTAATTCTTAAGTTGCAGAATTCATCATCTTGGAGCATTCTTCATTCCAAATGGGGTTACAAAGGCTGAAATTTCCCTTCCTCTTTCTGTTAAGGGAACACACCAGTAACCTTTTAATAAATCTATCTTTGTAAGAAATTTAGCTTTTCTAATCTTATCCACACAATCATCCACCCAAGGACAAGATAAGCATCTGTCTTGGTTAGGGGAGTTGTCAGGAAATATTTCTACACTGGGCTGGCAGAACCACAGAACTTTACACAAGAACCTTGTTAATTAATACCGCACTACTCCCAATCATCATGGAAGCCATCATCAACAGTGCTACCCAGCACTACTTACTCACTAGCCTAACCACCAATGCTTATTCTGAGTTTCAGCAGGAGCATTCTACTCCAAACTCACCTCAGCCTTGGTTCAAATATGAGCCAAATACCCCATTTCCAGAGACAAAGTGAGAGTTACTGGCTTGCCATTGAGGCAGCACATGATTGCATAGGACATGAAAAAGCCTTGACAGAACTGAGCATAAGACAAAAACATTGCATGAGTGGAATCATGCCCCTCATCAAGTAAGATTGTTATGAAGGTCAATCAATCCAGTCCTGGGATATCACTGCAAGTTCCACTGGACAGCATCCAAGACCAACCATCTTCAGCCATTGCATTGATTTTCAGAAGAGGAGATTAATTCCATTAGTAATTCCTCAAAACAAAATGCAGCAAGACCAAAAACATTCAGGCACAGGTTGGTAAGCAGCAAGTAATATTTGCATTTGCTCAGCCAACCATGTCCAACAAAATTAATCCAGAACCTACTCCTTATGTTCAATGACAACACCATTGCTAAATCTCCTCCCATCAATACACTCAGGATTACCATGGAGCAGAAATGTAACCTGATTATCCTCATAAATGCTTTGGCTACAACAGATCAGAGGTTAGGCAACCTCTATTGAGCAATTCAGCTCCGACGCTTCAAAGCTTTTAATAAAGCAGGGTTTTCACAGGTGGCACAGTGGTGATGGCAATAGAGCTGCTCCTTAAGTCGAGGGACTTTCACCCCTAACCATCGAAGTGACAGTTGCACGTTTTTCTTAACTGTTATGGATTCCCTTTGGGTAACCTGGCTTGCTCCCACCTTGCAAATCAGATTAATTGGCCATATAAATTACCCTTAGTATGCGGGTCACAGGTATAGTCTTGGGAGAGTTGGGAAATAAATTTGAATTTGGTTGATGTATGCTTGGTGGGTCAAAGGCTTTATCTGTGCAGTAGGATTCTACAACTTACTCAAGGTCAAGAGTACAATAAAACTCTTACTTGCTTTAGAAGAATTCAGTTCGAACAACTCTCAAGATCCTTGATACTATCCAAAACAAAACAGTTCACTAGTCTGCACCCCCCCCCCCCAAACCACCTGTATTATGCAGTGCAGTTATTCACAAATGCCACTCTGACAGCATATTTCAAGCATGAAACCTCTACCTATTAAGGGCAGCAGGCACGTGGGAGCACCAACCCCTTTATGTTACACATCTGAGGAATTGTGCAAAAAAGCAGGAACGATTGGGAAATGCTTGTTCACAGCCTTGAACTACCTAATATCAGCTTAATGAACTTTATTATATGCAAAACATAAATTAGGATTACAATTGCTCCAGAGGAATTGACAGTGCTGTCCTAATTACTGCCTGCTGAGCTGATCAAGGCAAAGGTGCCCAAGTCACCGATACAAGACATGCCTTCAGCATGAGGTACTTGTCAACCGCTAATCGATGGCGTCTGACCAAAATATATAAGTGTAACTGACAACTGATGTATACACAGCAGCTTTGGACCTTGTTCAGGCTCACTTGATTATAGATATCAATACAGAGGCTTTATGAGCAAGCCTCTGTAAATCAATTGAGCAATGCAAGCTTGTGAATAAAGGATGTATGGTTAGAAGTTATTCCTTAGGTTTGAACTAAGGACAGAGCTCCACATTTTGATGCTGTAAGTGGTAGACCTCACCAAAACTGAAGGAGATGGATAACTGGGACAAATCAGAGATGAATAGGCCTTCAAGGTAAGCTTTAACCTTGATTCCATTCTGCTCCCTTCCGATTCTGTTAGTTCCCTCATTTTGGCAAGGAAAATCCACTGACACATCACAAAGGGAATAAGACAAGCAATAGCAGGCTATTAGGGAGAAACCCTTTCCAAGTCAGCCACCGCACTCTATTTTAATCAGGTGTCTGCATTATCAAGGTGAGATGATTTCGAGAGTTGCAGTAAAAAATGTGAGAATCTGAGTCAAGCCATTATTAAATGTCGTAAGGAATTTAATCCTGCCAAGGCTGTCTTATGGAAAAAGGGATATAAATTTGCTTTTAGATATCCAGCTACACAAGGTTTTTTTTCCCCAAAAATGGAGAATTTAATTCCCAGTTCTTTGCTGAAGAAGATGCTCTCTTGTTTGCTAATTCATTTCCAACCAAGATCAATCCAACAAGTTGACTCAAGAAAAGAAAAAGAATGGATTGCAGAAGGTGGAATGTCATGAGGTAATTGAGATTGATATCGAAGATGATCAAGTTAAAAGAGACTTGGAGGCAGCTTATCAACTTGAAATATTGTTGATTACTGTTTTTTTAGTATTGTTCTGTCTGGGGAGGTGGCTTTGTTTATTTCTCCTTCCGAAGTCTTTGGCAACTTGGTGGGGTTGGTTGCTTCTCGTAAAAAAAGTGCTTTTTTTTAGGGTCCTTTTAAAATACCTTTTAGGGGTTTCTTTCTTTACTGTCAAGGAGATTTATTTTATTCTTCAGAATAGCCATGGATCGAGGTCCCATTGTTGCGGGCAGCAGGAATTCAATGGTAACATATTAAATATGTCAACAACTAATTTGAATTTTGCGACATTTAATGTTAATGGGCTCAATAATCAAATTAAAAGAGTTTTGACTTGTATAAAGAAAATGAAAGTAGATATTGCTTTTTTGCAAGAGACATTTGATTGAATAAGAACAAAAGTTCAAAGAAGCTAAAACTTGTCCAACCCAATCTCTTTTTAATTCGAAGGCGTGAGATGTTGCTATTTTGATTACTTATTCTTTAGATTAGAATCTGTTATTAGTGACTCAGCTGGTACATTTCTTGGTGTAAATGGTCAGATTTATTTGGAATTCTGGACCCTTTTTAATATTTATGCTCCAAATACCGATTATGAGAAATTTATTCAAGAGCTTTTCTTAATTTGGCTCAATCAGATGAATAAGTAATGATTGGTGGAGATTTTAATTGTTGTTTAGATCTGTTATTAGATAAATCTCCAAAGATAGTGACTAAAACAAAAATGGCAAATGAATTTTTAATCATTAATGAAAGAAATGAATCTAGTTGAAATTTGGAGAGGAATAAATCCTAAAGAGAAAGATTATTCATTTTATTATTTTCAAAACTATTCTTATTCTAGAATTTTTTATTTTATTTTTTTAAAACTATTGGCTCAGTTACAGGGACGTATAATATCTCCTGAAGATCATAATATTATCAGATCATTCTCTTTTGATTACATCATGTGTAGGTTCTGAAAATAAACTACTTATAGATGAAGATTAAATTCTTCATTGCTGCGAAATGTTGAGTTTTGTAATTTTATAAGAGATCAAATACAGCAATACCTGAAAATAAATACTGATTCAGTTGATAGTAAATTTATTTTGTGGGATGCTTTGAAAGCATATTTAAGAGGACAAATTATTAGCTTTTCAACTAACTTTAAGAGACAATATACCAAGGAAGTAGATAAATTAGAGGACATAGAGAACTTAGAAAAAGATATACAGAAAGATACAGAAATTAAAAAGATACAATTAATAAATAAAAAATTGTATTATAATTCATCATTTCAGACATAAATCAGAAATTATTACAAAAACCTAAACAAAAATATTATGAATTAGGGGAGATAGAACATAAAGTATTAGCATGGCAATTAAAGACAGGTTTCCAGAACAATTAATGCTATTAGGAGAGATTCTAAGACTACACACAAATCTCAAGATATAAATGATGCTTTTAAAGACTTTTATATGAAACTGTATACATCCAAGTCAGAAGATGATAAAGTTAAAATCGAAGAGTTTTTAGCTCAACTTCAGTTAACTTCTTTGAATTTTCGAGATCGAGATGAATTGGACTCTCCCTTTACACTTAGAGAAATTATTGATGTACTTAAATCTATGCCAAATGGGAAGTCTCCTGGTGAAGATGAATTTACATCAGTTTTATTAAAAAATTTACAAGATTTATTAATGCCTCTTTTAATGGATGTATTGAAGCAAGCAATGAAAGTTCATTCTTTACCAGATTATTTTGCCAATGCAATTATAACAGTTATTCTTGAGAAAGATAAAGACCCCTTAAAAACTGGGTCTTATAGACCCATTTCTTTATTAAATTTTGATCATAAAATTGTAGCTAAAGTCTTAGTAAATGGTTTAGTGAATTATTTACCAAAGTTAATTCATTTAGATTAGGCTGGATTTATTAAAATACATTATTCTGTAGATAATATTACAAAATTAATTAATTTGAATCATGTTTCTCAGAAGAAATCCAACTTTCCAATGGTCTTATTATTAGATGCTAAAAAGGCATTCAATAGGGTAGAATGGAGGGTTTTTTTAATTTAAAGTATTGGAGAAATTTAAGCTTGGACCAATCTTTTACTTAGATTACGAATTTATATAAAAATCCTTCTGCCAGAGTGGTGACAAATGGCCAAATATCACCATTTTTATTAAAGAGATCTACTAGACAAGGATGTCCTTTGTTTGTACTAGCTATTGAACCTTTAGCACAATTGATGACAAGATAGTAATATCAAGGGTATTAAAGTTAATTATGATTAATTTAAAATCAATTTCTTTGATGTTTTGATTTATTTAACAGAAGCACAAAATTCTTTAAAATTGTTATAGGAGCAATTGAAGCTATATGAGCAAATATCAGGTTATAAGATAAAATACCAAGATAAAAAGTGAAATTATGCTATTAGTTATTGGTGATTATACCCAATGCAAAAAAATTGCTCAATTTAAATGGTCAAAATATTTAGGAATTTAATTTGATAATGATCATTTGTATAAACTAACTTATTTGCCTTTATTTTATAAAATAAGAGGATTTAAATGAATGGAAAGACTTACCTATAGCATTAATAGGTAGGGTTAATTGTATTAAAATTAATATTTAAATCTTATGTTTATATTCATTAAAAATATGTAAAAGTGAGCAAAATGACTGCTTTTTGTGGTTTTCTTTGTTTTGTGTTTTATTATTTATTGGTTTTTGAAGGGGAGGGATGAAGGGGTGAATAAAGGGGAAAGTCACTGTGTATATTTTAATGATGAACATTTGTAAACATTGTTATTGATATGATTCATGGTGCTATAAATAAAACAAATTTTTAAAAATGAATATTTTTTCTGAGAATTCAATATCTTTTTCTAACTATTCCTTGTAAAGTACCTATTATCAGCTTTATTAACTTTATTATATGCATAACATTTGCAAATTAGGAATGCAATGGCTGCAGAAGAATTGACAGTGTCGTCCTGATTACTGCCTGCTACGCTGATCAAGGCAAAGGTGCCCAAGACACTGATACAGGACATACCTGCAGCATGAGGTACCCGTCAACCACTAACTGGTGACCAAAATATACAAGTGTAACTGACAAATGATGTATAAGCAGAAGCTTCGGACCTTGTTCAGGGCTCATTTGGATAGAGATATTGAAGCTTTATGAGCAAGACTCTGTATAGCAATTGAGCAATGCAAGCTTGCGAATAAAGGATGTATGGTTAGAAGTTTGCTTGGTCTGAAGTTATTCCTTAGATTTGAACTAAGAAAAGGACAGAGCTCCACATTTTGGTGTTGTAAGCAGGAAGTGGTAGACCCTCACCAAAACTTAAGGAGTTGGATAGATGGCTCACTGGGACAAATCAAGAGAAGAATAGGCCCACAAGGTAAGCTTTAATCTTAATTCCATTCTGCTTCCCTCCGATTCTGTTAGTTCCCTCATTTTGGCAAGGAAAATCCACCAATACGACCTGAAGGGAATAAGACAAGCAATATCAGGCAGATAGTTTGAGTCCACTGAGAGGAAAGGTTGGTTCGAGTACCCCAGAGTAATAAACAACTTGCAGTTCGAGGCCCCCAGAATAAATCAGGAGTAAAAATGATGGGTACACAAATGGATAAAGAGCAGGGGAAAGTCATTACAGAAAATAACAGATAAATATTAAATTATGAAAAGAAATTGAGACACTTTTTTCCCCCTCATTGTCTAAACATTTGGGAAAAGGCATTTGGCTGCAAGAGGTACCTGATTTTAATTTAATACAGCCAGAAGAACAGGGAATAAGAAAAGGAAAAGGAGGTGGGGGGAGGGGAAAGGAAGGAGTATGGTCACTGGATTGATCCAAGGCAGGGGTGGACATACCATGGCTTGCAAGCCACATGCAGCTCTTTGACGTATAATGTGCAGCTCACAGAAATACAATGGCTGAGACCACCTGAGCTCCTAACATTCCAAGCGCGGACTCGTTTAGACTCCAGCCGATCACCCATCCAAGCTCCTGACACCCTGGCCACCTGCCTAGCCAAGCTCCAGACCACAAACTCTCACCTAGGCCCCATCCAGCACCCCCCCCATCTAAGCTCCCAATGCCCACCAGCCCTCGCATCCAAGCTCCCGACGCCTGGACAGCCGAGCTCCCAACATCCTGGCTGCCCAGCCATCAGAGCTCCCGATGCCCCAGCCACCTGAGCTCCCAACACCCTGTATGTTGTTATGACATCTGACCTGGAAATTGTCAATTTCATACGCTTAAATGGGAAAACCCACTGACAGTCCAAAAAGTTTAATGGAGAACTGGAACTTGAAGATAAATCCAGTGATGTCTCTTTCTACTGCAGTGAGGTCAACCACCAATAGCTGGACTAGGTTTGTGGATCTATTGAAGCCCATTATTACTTTTCATGAAGAAAAGATTGTTATCCTCAACTGGAAAATGAGGAATGGATACAAGATCTAATGTTCCACACTGATGTAATGAATCGTCTTAATGACAGTCCAAGGGGAGGTCACAATTGTTTCTAATCTTACTCAGACAATTTTCAGCTTTCAGAATAAAACAAGTTTTTCCAAAGAGTCATATTGACAAGAAACTTCACTTTCCCAATCTCCAAAGGAGAGTAAATACATGCCCCGTTATTGAAATTTTAAAAAAAACACAAACTAGAAGAATACAAAGATAAATCACAAGGACGGCTTCATAACTTCCTAGCCAGGTTTGAGGACTTGCAGAAGATGAAACCCTGCTTCACCTTTCGTGTATATCCATTCATGGTTGGTGGAATCAATTCTCAGCCTTCTGATTAGATTCATCGGCAATGGAAATAAAACTAATGGAATTAAAGAAGAACCTGGGTATAAAGATGATCCATAAATCCCAGTTTACAATCAAGTTCTGGAAGTTCCAGAAATGAAATGTCTTAAACTAAAGAAAACTGGTGTGCAACTCATCTCAATTTTCAGCACAAAACACTGCTATGATTCTTTCTACTTTATCAGGTCACAAAAGGTGCAGGCTCGCACTGGGATGATGTCACAATGGTCTTTTGTGGGGTGGGGGGAGAGGTGTAGTGCTGGTAAGCTCTCAAAGAGCTTCAGTAAAGTGTGTTGGTTGAACGAAACAGCGGCACGGCTGCTCCGCATGGGATGACCTGGGTGGCCACACATCATCTGCCCTAATGAATAATATGCTGGTGTTAATGGATGGTCACAGGCCCTGCTAACTGTTCGAGCAGATATTTCTCAGATACCGGAAGACATCCGCCTACTCTTCACGGATGGGGCCATCTTCGCAGGTTAGGGGCCCATGCGGCTGTCTGTGGCATGCCAAGCAATACAGCAGGGTGACCGTTGACTTAGTTGCTGTGTCACACCCAGCGACTTGTCCATCAAAGAGGCCAGCGACAGCCGTAGCAGGTGGAGACTCAAACTCAGAGCGGTGGTGTTTCTACCGTCAGAAATGGGGCTCTGGAACCTGCCGTCCACCTTACTTCAATCTGGGAAACACCAGTCGCTGATGGCTACGGCAGTCGGCTGCAGAGACACCTTCCTTTATTTATGGGACCAGCATTCAGGGCGGCGTTTTCTCGTGGACACAGGGCGGTGGTCAGTGTCTTGCCCACCACCCCCCCACCCCTGTGCTGGGAAGTTGGAACAGTCCCTCACCGCTGCCAACAATAATAGCATATGCAAGTACAGAGTGCAGACCATCCCACTCAAGTTCAGCTCCTGCTGTTTTACCTGGACCTTCACTTTGACATGTCTCAGCCCCTACCGGGAGCAGACTTCTTTCGAGCCCACTGCCTTCTGTGGACCTGAAGGGGTGCTCTTTGGTCAATTCCAGGACCTTCCAGACCTTCACCCTTTGAGAAACCAAGTTCCAGCCTCCCACTTCAACTCAACAACCTTATCAGTACCAAGTTTACCAGAATCCTTGCAGGATCCCAAACCATTATTACACCACAGTTCTGAAATAGGGCATCAAGCACCACATCCCCTCTCAGGGACTGCCACTACATGCCTGGGCATGCAGAATTCCCAACAAGCCAAGGAAAAATTCAGTAAGATGAAAGAGACTGGAATCGTTCAGTGCTCAGACAGCCCATGGGCCTCTCCTCTACACATGGTGCCAAAGTCATGCAACTTCTTTTCAAGCTGCTGTCCAGTCAGACCAAAGAACTCAGCTGGGATGCAGAGACCAGGCCAAAGACTTCTAGCGCATTCATGCATTGAAGTGCCCACCACCCTCACAGTCGACACATCAACACAGTCGTTGGCAGCATCCTGGAGAATCTGACTGATGAACAATGGAGACCGCTCACTTTCTTCAGCAGACACTCGTGATCCCCAAAACAGAAGTATAGTGCATTGGACAGGGAGTTGCTAGCTCTCTACCTCACCATACACTATTTCCACTATTTCTTCAAAGGACAAGAGATCACAGTCTACACCGATCACAAGCCCCCACTTTTACCTTCACCATGATGTCGGACCCGTGGTCGGCAAGGCAGCAGCATCTCAGAGTACAAAATGGCTATCGAGCACATTTCCAGCAAGAACAACTTCATGGTTGATGCTCTGTCCCATACTTTCGTCCTGTCTGTGCACTCAGTTTTCCCCAGAATAGACTATATGGTGCACGCAGCGGGCCAGCGGCTGGATGGCGAGATACCAACCTACCACACTGCAGTTTCAGGGCTACAGCTGGAAGGCGTGCGATTTGGACCATCCAAAACCACATTCCCTGTGACGTGTCCACTGGCCAACCTAGGCCCATCATTCCTGCCACGAGGAGGCATCGTATCGTCGATGTGCTAAATGGGTTGGCCCACCCATCCAACAACTCAACTGGTCGCAGACAGGCATGTGTAAACAGGTCGGCCACTGGACCAGAATTTGCCTGCACTGTCAGACATTGAAGGTGCAAAGGCAGGTGAAAGCCCCACTTCAGTCCTTCCCACCGACGTCCACGTGAGCATCGTCAGGCCACTGCAGGTTTCCAGAGGTGCCACGTACCTGTTCATGATGGTAGACAGGTTCACTAAATGGACCAAAACTGTCCCGCTCTCAGACACCGAGATGATGTCCTGTGCCAGGGCCCTCATCACCAATTAGATAGCCAGTTTTGGCCTTTCTTTCAATATCATGTGGGATGGGGGCACAGTTCACTTCCAGCGGCTCCTAGGGACCCAGTTACAACACATCACGGCCTACCACTCACAGTCATACGACCTGGTGGAAAGGTTCCATTGGCATTTGAAGACAGTCCTCATGGCGTGGCTCAGGGGCCAAGACTGGGTGGACGAGCTGCCTTGGGTGCTCCTTGGCGTCCACAGAGTGGCAAAAGAGAATTTGGCCACATCCTCCAATGAACTCATCTATGGGGCCCCGCTGACAGTCCCAGAAGAGTTTGTGCCAGCAGTTTGTGGCCAGGAGGAAACACCTACGGCACTACTCATGAGACTTCACGAGAAGGTGGGCACCCTGGCCCCCATCCCAACCTCACATGCTGGTCTAGCTCCCCGAAGGACCTCGAAGACTGCGAATAAATATTCATAAGGAGGCGCTCACTGGACTCCCCTTCAGCTCCCATACAAGGGGCCATAGAAGGTGTAACGACACAAAAGGACTATGTACCTTTTGGTCATTGGGGGTAGGCAGGAAATGTTCATGGTCAACCGTCTCAAACCAGCACACTTTGATCAACTAGTAACTGTTCCAGCCTCACTGAGGAGAGGTCCGCCTCTCAAATCTGCAAACTGTTTACAAACTGTGGACTTGGCACCTCCGAACACCAGTTCTGGGTGGGGGGGGCCATATAGCGGGTTGTACTGATCCGCAAGCGAACCAGGTCAGAAGTACAGGCTCACACTGCACTGACATCACAATGGTCCCGGTTTGGGGAGGTGGGCTGGGGTGGGGGACAGGTCCGCAAAGGATCATGGGGGTCATGCTGATAAACTCTCGGAGAGTTCCAATAAAACGAGTTGGTTGGTTCAGCTCACTCACAGCTTCCGTGCTGTTTTTCCTTAGTTCGCTGCACATCACACCAACCACAGTACTCTGTAATGAAGTTTGTAAAGTCAAAGCATTGTGCAATCCTTACAAATCAAAACCTGACAGAGCTCATTCATACAGTCTTGACAACACATCAGCTAGATTTTCACAACTCCCAAACCAAGATGGAGACTCACAATAATCAGGATTTTGAAAATATTTGGTATACGTGTACTTTTTGATTATGGAAACTGATACAAATTAGGAGTTTAAAAACGACATGTATATTATTACGTACATGCAACATTTATATAAAATTTTCTAACAAAATGTGCATGTAATATTTTTCATGTCTTGCTGCAGTCAAACATCTGAAGATTATTGTATGTGGATCTAGCGATAAGCAAGTTTGGCCACCCCGGTCGGTCTATGGTGACAAGAGGCTGAAATAAAAGTAAGAAATGTAATTGGTAGATCGACAATGCTAAGCAAAGAGGGATAGATTTACATGACAAAAGGAGGTAATCTAGGAGTTGGCGGGAGTTGAGAGTCCTTTGTGAAGAATGAGATAAGAGTCGGAAATAGACAAGAGACGGGGAAAGAAACTATGATAAAGACAGAGGATATTGACTATGGCTTAATAATAAGGGGGGGGGTAAAAAAAAAACCGAAAAACAAGAATAAAACTGGGGTTCCCCATTTCAATCCAGGCATACTGACAGATTCCTCAAACGATACAGATAATGACTGGGAAGTGACCTTGTAATTCTGCCGTGGTACCCACAGCAGTATCGGCATCTATTTTAGCACAACCTCTATCTGCCATCATAAGACTCTCAACCTGGTGTCTCAGCTGCCAATTCTGCAGGCACTTTACCGTCACCAACTGATGTAGCTTTCTTTCCCCAGATGGTCTAGAACCCCAACACCCATTTCTGCCTGCATACACAGTCAGATTGAACTTCTCCCAGACTGGACTCCTGAACTTGGGCTATTCATCTATCAATACTGCTTCAACATCAATTGCCAATGAGGACTGTTCCTAATTCCAAAGATGGAGTGTTGGGACAATCCCCCACTATTCAAATCCATAAGCCCAGGACCCCTCCTGAACTGTGGTATAATGAATAAAGCCCCGGACAAAAAAAAGGGAGACCCTCTCCCCACCCCAACCACCAAGTATTTTGTAATTACAGTAAAATCCCCATTATCTGGAATTAAATCAATTGGAAACCCAACTGATCAAAAAAAGGAAATAAATAGAATGCAAGATCAATAAGAATATTGGCCATTTTAAATAAAAGTTTAAATAACAGTTTAAAACTATAAAAGTAATCATTCCCTGAAGGAGCTCACAACTCCTTTGTGAAGATGGGAGCAAATATTCAGCCAGTGGATAATCCCAGTCATACCCTTTGCAGCAGTTGTTTTAATAAAGTTGTGTTTGAATAAAATGGCAGATACCATTCACCACCGGAATGACTCTCCCACATTGTCTCTTTATCCCTGTCTAGTAAGAATCTTTATTTGTATGAGGTATATTAATAAGGCTTTCTCTGTAAACTTGGGGGAGGGTGAGTTAATTAGGATGGCAGCACAGTTAGCATAGTGGCTGGCTCAACACTGTTGCAGTGCCAGTTACACTACATCCTCCTCCTAGCCCTACCCAATAAGGTGGCTGACAAAATTAATAACATTATGAAGGGTCAGAATACACAGAAGACCAAGTTAAATAAGGCTGTGAAAGCCTTTGGGGACAGTTCTAAAAACATTATACTGACCAGAGTAAACATACACAACAGTCACACATACACCCCTGGAGGAAGCCAGAGTCCACCCCACCTCATGGGATCCATACCAACAATAGGATTATCCCCCACCTTATCCAGCATCTGGAAAATATTCACCCCCTAGAAGGCCCCAAGGAAGGTTCATTAAATTACTTATGAGGTCAGTCAGGGAAGCCTCTCGAGATGAGTATTACAATTTTGGTCAAAGGGGCATTGGCAGCAGGGCTGCCCTGAATGCCCCAGAAGTCAGAGAACCCATGATGTTGCTATGGGCCCCACCAAGCCCCTTTTTCTGCCCATTTGAGGAAATACACCCTTTGCATGACAAACTGCTGTTGAATTACCCATCCTCCCTACCAACCTGGATGAGAAACCCCTCCTCACCCTCACGGTGAGCAGACATTGAAGAAATAGTGTTCCACTTCTAGGTTGTTATTGGTATTAGACTAGTTTTAATTTGTCTTAAACAGCAACATCTTTTAAAGTTTATGGATGACATTAGAGCAACGTGCTTTTATTCAACAGTCAGTTACACCAACCTCTCAAAAAAAGTCTCACTGCAAGGAGTCGAGGGTTCCTTCATGGTTACACACTTCAGAATCAGAATTGATTGTCATGAAATTCACTGTTTTTGCAGTAGCATCATAATGCAAACGTTCATTTTATAACAATCCAATATTACTATAAATTTAAAAAAATTAAAATAGTAGGGTACAAAAAGTAAAGCAGTGTCTTTGGTTTATTGATTATTCAGGAATCTGATGGCAGTGGGGAAGAAGCTGTCCTTGTGCAGTTGAGTGCTCATCTTTAGGCTCCTGTATCTTTTTCCTGATGGTAGCAGAGTGAAGAAGGCATGGCCTGAGTGATGGGGATCTTTGAGGATAAAAGCTGCTTTTTTTTTAAAAAGAAAAACACTCCCTCATTGGAGTTGTCCTCTATGGAGTGAAATCTGCTGCCTTATCCAGCCCCTTCCCATTTCTTACAAACTAGCATCCTCAAAGGAAGTAGAATTTGTTGTGTGGCTACACCCAGATAAATACAGCAGCAAGGAACACATTATGTGGCCTGGTACTACAAGGGTTAGGGTTAGCAAGAGTATATTGATCTTAGGCCCACTGACAATGCACCAGTACCTTTAAGTTTGCCATTCCACAATGGTGATCCCTCAGGAGTCCAATCTCCCGCCCATCGAGGTCCTTGAGTAACCTTAGCCAATGATCCCTCTAGCAACAATTCAGAGTTAAAATTATTCTACACTCTTTTACTAGAACAACCTTTCTCTGTCTCAGTAAAGGGAAAAATTTAAGGGCCCCGCAGGATCTGCCCTTTTGGTAGCAAAAAATCTCATCTTGTGGAAACATCCCACCTTGTTTTTCCCACATATTACCTTTATTTTTGCGCCTGACCATAAACCTAAGAATCTGGGTTTTCTAGCCCACAGTGCTTTACTACCCAAAGATTTCCCAAGGGAATCCTCCACTATTATCCTGAACTCGACCTTGACCAGCAATAGTTACTATCATCAGTCTATGACCCTAAAGGGTGACATGGAACCCGAGTTATAGGCATCCAGTAAAACAGAAGTAGGAAGGGTCAACATCAACCCCATCCACATTAAGGAAGGAATAAAATTACCTGCTGTTTCTCAATACCCACTCAAGTCAGAGGCCAAATCTGGTATTGAGCCCATTATCTTTTTTTAAAATCTACAGGGAATCCTAGCATCATGCAAATCGCTCTGCAATACTTCAATTTTCCCAGTTCCGAAGCCCATATATTCAGAGTATGGCTTAGTCAAAGACCTTAGAGCCATTAACAATGTGGTTGCATATATGCATGCTGTAGTACCTAATTCAGCAACCATACTGAGCTGCATTCCATCTTTTCACTCATGGATTTACAGAATGCCTTTTTCTTCATCCCAATTGCAAAGGTATGCCAATATCTTTTTGCCCTAACCTTCAAGGGCCAGCAATATACATGGATGAGCTTACCTCAGGCCTTTATCCATTCTCCCACTCTTTTCTGTGTCTGACATCCCAACTAGGCACTCTGATAGCCAGTCACTGTGAGGAGGCAGGTCAAAAGAATACTACTGCTCTTTTAAAATTCCTGCATCGGTGTGGCTATGTCATTCCCCCCTCCAAGGTCGATGTTGCGCAGAGCTCGGAAATTTCTGGGCATTGTTCTCTCTGCCTCGGAACACAGAGCCCCCATTGTTAATACACCACCCCCTTCTTCACTGACTCAGATCCTCAAGTTTCTTGGCCTTGTTAATTTCTGCTTTGGATTCCTGATATTGCCTTGCTCACCCAGTCCCTCACCTCTTACTCATCACCCAATTGTGAAACATCTTTTCAACTCTCAGAGCAGGTCCAATAGGATTTTTCTTCCCTCAAGCAAGTCTTGGTATCGCATCCCTCTCTGGGCTGACCCTTATACAATTGCCCCTTTACTCTGTATATAACTGTAAAAAAAAAAGGAATGCATTACTGATGTCCTTTCCCAGTCCCAAGGTGACCAACAACATCCCATCGCCTACTTCTCCAAGAAACTTGACCCTGTAGCTTCTGACTTGCCTCCTTGGACTCAAATACTCACCACAGTACACAATATAGTTTTGATCTCCAGTAATATTACCTTGCACCAGCCAGTAAATATTTTTACCTCTCATAATGTAGTGGCGTTGATGAATATTTGCTGCTCAGGGTCTTACTCAGGCTTGCCACTCCAATATAAGAGATCCTTCTTTTACAGAACCCTCTTCTCAATTTCTTATCTTGCTCTACTGTGAACACTGCCATCCTTTTAGAATGCCCACCAGAGTACCTAGACTTATCGCCCCATGACTGTGCAGCAGTAACCACCAACTGAGAGATCCAACCCGATATGTCAGATGCCCCCCAACAACCCTGACTTAGTCTTCTGTGTTGATGGAAGCTCCTCATTATTTATCTATTTTACACACACACTCTAGGTACACCTTAGGAGTCACTCATGACTTCAGCCAACTCTGGAAAACTAGGCATTATGTCATCCCCTCGGGTACACCCATCACTAATAAAATTTACATTGATAACCTTTGTCTGCCATCTGCCTCCTTTTACAAGTGGCAATTATTAAATGCTCCACACTCACAATAGGTTCTACAGAAACAGACCACATGGTATCAGCTGCAAAACAAGCTGCCCTTACTGGAACATTGATTGTTTCCCAAATGAATCGCCAGAAAAAAAACTGCTCCTGTTTCTGAATCAAAGGTTGTATTTGGGATTGAGAACGTGCATAGGAGAAAGCCATTTGGAAATCGGCTGGATGCTCCTATGCATTGCCGACTGAGGACTTGCAGCTTATTCCTATCTAGGTCTGCATGCCTGAACCTTTATGATTCAAGATTCAGATTATTGTCATGTAATTAAAAACAGTGTCATATTATACAAAATTGCTTGTTTACAGATTTGCCATCAGCAGAAATTGCCAAAAGTGCCTCTTAGTCAGAGAAAGAGAAGCAAAAGAGAATTCCACCCCAGAGTCACCAATTGTCCGTGGATTTACCTCCAGCATTCCCGCAGACAGAATCTAGTCCAAATCATCAGCAAATAGTTTCAGATTTGAACCTCTGAACTCGTCAAGGACCTCGGCATTCTCTCGCATCCTGGCTCCAATACCTAGTATCCCTTTAGCTAGTTTCGAGCCAGTCTTCAGCAATCCACAGCCTAGTGAGAGTCCCTTGACCAGTCTCCAGCAGCCCACCACCTACGTAGGTCCTTCAGCCACAGAAGCTCTCACTGATCCACTGACGTGGTCACCATCCTGTGAGTTGTCTCTTCTGCTTCTCTTTCTCAGTCGGTGGGGGTACAGTGTCAATGTACCATTTTCTGGTGGGTCCTCAGCTTCCCTGGAGTATAGAACCTCTCATGGCTGTTGCTGATCATAGGTGCCATCATCTTGGGTCCGGACCCAGTGGTCACAGAATTTGAAATAAATCTACCATTGGCTCCTTTAACAGGCCATTCAAAGCCTGTAAGGAGCTGACTGTAGTCAAACTGGAATGTTGAACCCCGCGGGAGCACTGTGCCTCCACACCAGCGCTGCCGTTACAACAGGTCAACCATTTTTTTTTTAATTGGGCTACATTGTAGATTTTGTACACACCAATACTCACTTTGGCAAGGAGGAAATGGTACTGCAATGTTTTGAATCTCGGTGGTGCCCAGTCATGGGGAAAACAGCAAAAAATGTACCGAGACAATGTCTAATAATGCCAAGAACATAACCCAGGGAAAGGCACCCCATATGCAAAGGGATATTTTCCATTGCGAAGATACCTTTTTTGTCAATTGCAACTTGATTTTATTGAATTACCAGGCATGCTTTGTTACAAGTATGGTCTCATAATTCTTGATGTCTTTAGTAAATGGATTGAGGCCTATCCCACCATGAATAACAAAGCTGATATCGTGGTGTGTATACTGTTGAAAGAAATCATTCCAAGATACAAGAGCAAGTTGTATCTGACAATGCCCCTCATTTTGTGGGTGAGATCAATACCCAGCTATATCAAGCTCTGGATATTAAACAGACATTCCATTGTCCCCACAGATAGCTGGCCTGACTGAAAGAGCTAATTGGACACTGAAGAACAAATTGGCCAAACTAGGTCAAGAAACTGGTCAAAATTGGCTCAGTGTTAGTATTGTTCCATATGATGACTCATTATCATGCCAAACATGGCCTTTCAGCATCCAAAATATATGACAGACCCCCTGGGAAGCCACGTTGCTGACCCCAAAATAACCAGTAATATACCCAAAAGTCCAAGCCAATGAAATTGTGCAATATATCATTACATTAACTAAGCCTCTCAAGGTTTTGCATTTACAGGTAACATTCACAGAGTGCTCTCAACTCCTGCATGTTCCAGATTTTATTAAAAGGTGCCACCAAGCTGAAGGTCTACTATGTAGTGGTCCTAATCACCCTCCTTTACACCTGTGAGACCTGGACTGTCTACAGCAGACACGCCAAACAGCTCAACCACTTTCACCTGAGCTGTCTCTGCAAACTCCTCCACATCAGGTGGCAGGACAAGTCCCCGACACATAAATCATGGAATAAGATGGGCTCTGCAGTGTCAACAGCCTCCTGCTGAAAGCCAAAGCCAGGTGGGCTGGACATGTGGTCAGAATGTCAGACAGCCCATTGCCTAAGCAGCTGCTTTATGGAGAAATGTGTCAGGGCAAGTGCTCAGTTGGGGGGGGGCAGAAGAAATGTTACAAAGACTGCCTCAAAGCGTCCTTCAAAGGCCTGGGTGTCAACATCAACACGTGGGAGACGTTTGCCCTCAACCACCCAGCTTGGCACAGCAAAATCACCACAGGAGCCCATGCAGCTGAAGCAAGGCACATCACCGAGGCGCAACAAAAGCATGCTGGACGCAAGGCCCGAGCAGCATCCACTGCCACGACAGCACCCATCCACTGGAGTCCCACATGTGGGGGAGCCTTCAGGACCCAGATTGGCCTCAACAGTAATTTCCGGTTCCACACCCACCAATCTCCCATTTAAGTCATGGTCATCTTCGACTATAAAGGACGAACAACAACAACAAAGGGCATTTGTATACATATTGGTTTGACCGTGTAGAAATTACAGCACTTTTTCTACATCATTCTCCCATTTTGGGGCACCATAATGTTTGGGACATTTGGCTTCACTGATGTTTGTGATTACTCAGGAGTGTTTAATTGATTCGTTAGTGCAGGTATAAGAGAGTTAGACTTGCTTTGAAGCTTTTGATCACCTTTGGAGTTTGTAGTTGCCATTTTTCAACACGAGGACCAGAGTTGTGCCAAAGAAAGTCAAAGAAATCATTATGAAGCTGAAAAATAAGATTAAAACAATAAGAGACAATGCCCAAATCTTAGGATTACCAAAATCAACAGTTTGGAACATCATTAAGAGTGTACTGGTGAGCTCAGAAATCACAAAGGGACTGGTAAGTCCAAGGAAAACCTCTACTGCTAATGACAAAAGAAATCTCATCAAAATTAAGAAAAATCCCCATCGAACAGATCAGAAACATTCTTCAGGAGGGAAGTGTGGATGTTTCAATGACTACTGTCTGCAGGAGACTTCATGAAAGTAAATACTGAGGCTACACTGCAAGATGCAGACCACTAGTTAGCCACAGAAACAGGATGGCCAGATTACAGTTTGCCAATAAGTATTTAAAATAGATTGCAGAATTCTGGGAAAGATCTTGCGGACAGATGAGACCAAGATTAACCTGTATCAAGAGAAAAGTGTGGAGGTGTGAATGAACTACCCAAGATCCAAAGCATACCACCTCATCTGTGAAACATGGTAGGAGTGTAATGGCCTGGGCATGTATGGCTGCCATAGGGACTAGCACACATTTCTTCATTGATGATGTAATTGCTAATGGCAGTAGCAAAATGAATTCTGCAGTGTATAAAAACATCTCATTGCTCGAGTTTGAGCAAATGCCTCTAAACTCATTGGGCGGCACCTCATTCTACACTAAATTAATGATCCCAAACATATGCTAAAGCAACAAAGGAGTTTTTCAAAGCTAAAAACTGGAAAATTCTTGAATGGCCTAGTCAGTTACCTGATCTAAATCCAATTGAGCATATGCTGAAGAGAAAACTCAAGGAGAAAAGCCCCCAAAGCAAACAGAAGCTGAAGATGGCTGCAGTAGAGGCCTGGTAGAGCATCACAGCGAAGAAACTCAACTCCCTGTAATGTCTATGAATAAGAGACTTCAAGGAGTCATTGCATGCAAAGGATATGCAACAAAGTACTAAACAGGACTACCTTAATATACATACCATTGCTATGAACCCAAGGCTAAACCCAAGGGCCCTAAAATGAGGGGAATATGTATAAAAAGTACTGTAATTTCTACATGGTCAAACCAAAATGTATACAAACATGCTTTAATAAAAATCTGGTAAGTGCGATTTAATCATATGTGAATTGTTTGATTACAAATTTAAAACTGAAGCGCAGGGGCAAATAAAGGAAAAAGGTCTGTCCCAAACATTATGGAGGGCACTGAACAACAGCCATTAAGGCAACTCTGTATCAAAACATCTGTAATAGTCACAAGCATTGTTCACAGGTTCCTGTCACATACACTAACTTGTAAGGCATCTGGCCCAGATTATGTACCTGGCAAGGGGCTGAAAATCTGTGCCATCCAACTAGCTGATACGTTCATGGACATTTTCATTCTTTCATTGCTGCAGACAGAGTTCCCACCTGCTTCAAAAGGCTATCAATCAGCCCAGTGCCCAAGAGCAGGGTGAGCTGCCTCAATGACTATTGCCCAGTAGCACTTACATCTACTGTACTTAAATGCTTAAGAGGCTAATCATGGCGAGAATTAACTCATCAGAAGATCACAGCAAGTACGAACCAAAAACAATATCTCCTCCTCACTGGCAATCAACACAGGTGGACCTCAAGGATGTGTATTTAGCCCACTGCTCTATTCGCTATACACCCATGACTATGGGGTCAGGCATAATTCAAATGCCATCTACAAATTTTCCAATCACACCATGGTCATCAGCAGAATCAGAGACAGCACTGAGGAAGCGTACAGGAGGAAGTTAGGTCAGCCAGTTAAGTAATGCCATAGCAATCACCTTGAACCCAATGATAGTAAAACCAAGCAGGTGATTGTCAAGTCAACTTTATTTATCATTTTTACCATGTGAGCATGGTAGGATGAGATAGTGTTCCTCCAGGACAAAGGAGCATAGTTACATAGATACATGTTAGGAAAGCAGTTAACACATTAAAATATTAAGACATTAAGACATACACTGAAAGTCCACAGAGCACTATGCACATCTATACTGGGAGTTCAAGAGCCTGATGGCTTGGAGGAAAAAGGTTTCGCACTTTGGACACAAGGCCCAAGTGCTTCAGTACCTTCTGCCAGATAGCAGAAGGAAGAACAGTTTACATGCGGGATGTGTGGAGTCTTTCACAATGTGCATTGAGTGTAGTAGCAGTTGTCCTCCATGCTAGGAAGAGGTTCCCCAATGGTCTTTTCTGCTGACTTCACTATCCTCTGCAGGGTCTTGCGTTCCGTGGTGGGACAGCTTCCAAACCAGGCAGTGATGCAGTTGCACAGGATCCTCTCAATACATCCTCTGTAGAATATAATGAGGATGGTGCGTGGGAGATGGGTTTTCCTTCAGCCTTCACAGGAAGTAGAGGCACTGCTGGGTTTTCTTGGCTATGGAGTTGGTGTTAAGAAACCCGGTGAGGTTCTCCACCACGTGCACACCAAGGAACTTGATACTCTCGATGACCTCAACAGTAGAGCAGTCAATGGTCAGGGGAACATGATCTCCCCAGCCCTCCTGAAGTCAACAACCATTTCTTTTAAGCTTTTTTCAAAAAAACCATTCAGATACAGGTAGTTTGCTCTGCACCAGTTCGATAGTGTCTGCACTTAGTCTCTGTATGCTGCATCCTCGTTCTTACTGATAAAGGCCTACCACTGTCATGTTATCAGCCAACTTGATGATGTGGTTCGAGCTGTTTTTGGCTGCACAATCGTGGATCCGCACAGTAAACACTCGTGAACTAAGCACACAGCCCTGGGGTGGCCCCACACTCAGTGGGATAGTCTTGGAGGTGCTGTTTTCAGTCCGGACTGCTTGAGATCTCCCTGTCAGGAAGTCAGAATCCAATCGCAGAGGGAGGTGTTTAGTCCCACCAGGCCCAACTTCCTTATCAGATACTGAGGCATGATAGTGTTGAATGCTGAAATGAAGTCAATAAAAAGCATTCGAACATACGAGTCATTATTTTCCAGTGGGTGAGGGCTAGATTGGGGGGGGGGGGGGGGAGAAACGGGGGACACACAACATAATAGCATCACCTGTGAAGTGGTTGGATCTATATGCAAACTGCAGGGGGTCCAGTGAGGGGGGTAGCAGGTACTTGATGTTACCCATGACGAGCCTCTCAAAGCACTTCATGATGATGGAAGCGAGTGGAAAAGGCCAGACTTCAAGATGGGGAAAACAGGAGAACACGAATCAGTGCTGAACGAGGGGTCAGCAGCAGAAAGGATTAAGAAGTTCAAGTTCCGGGATGTCAACATCTCTCGAAGATCTGTCCTGAAACCTCCTCCATGTCAAGGCAACCATGAAAAAGTCAGCAGTTACACTTCTTGAGGAGATTTGCTACGACACCAAAGATTCTTGAAAATTTCAGTAGGAGAACATTCTGACTGGTATGGAGGTGCCCATGCACAAAACAAAAAGCTACAGAAAATTGCGAACTCGGTCAGTGCCGTCATGGACATCAGTTTCCACTCCATAGAGGACATCTACAAGAAGCAGCGTCTGAAAAAAATCACCTTCTACTCACACGACTACCATCAGAAAGGAGGTACAAGAGGAGCCTGAAGATGAACACCCGACATCACAAAGTCAGCTTTCTCCCCCTCTGCCTTCAGATTTCTGAATGGAGGATAAACCACTGACACTACCTCACTTTCTCTTATTCTTGCACTAATTTATTTTTTAATTTAAATTTTAGAGCAATATTTGCACTGTAACGCTGCCGCAAAACAACAAATTCTGTGACATGTTCATGACAATAAATTCTGATTCTTTTCAAAACTCTTTTTTTACGGTCATAAAGATTATTTTTGGAAAATTTTCTTGCTGATTTTCTCTTTTTCCAATAAAAAAGGAACTGATATGTAACTTTCATGTGTGAAAATACAAATTCTTAAAATATCATTATGCTATTTGTGGAGCGGTTAACAATTGAACTAATTCAGAGTTATACAAGGACAGGATTCCACTTGTCCTCACTGAGCGCCCCTCCAGCCTGCGCATCCAACAAATTATCCTTCGCAAGTTTCATCACCAAAAACATGATCCCTCCACCAGACACATCTACCTGTCTCCACCTACCGCAGGGACCGCTCCCTTTACGATTCCCTCACCCATTCTCATTAATCACCTCCTTGGTACCTACCCCTTTGACTGTAGGAAGTGCAGCACTTGCATCCACACTTCTCTAACCATCCAGAGAGAAGTGAAGCAACGCTTCACTTGTGAATCTGCAGGGACATCTACATCTGGTGCTTCTGTCATGGCCTTTTCTACAATGGAAAGGCTGGAAGTAGATTTGGAAATCGCTTAGTTGATCACCTTTGCTACGTCCACATCAAAATGACGGGATTTCCCAGTCGCCAACCATTTAAATTTTGCATCCTAATCCTACACCGAATAGTTTGTCCATGGACTCATGCACTGCCAAACCAAGGCCACTGATAAATTGAATGAACAAAACCCAATATGCCATATGGGCACTCTCCAACCAAATGGCATTAACATCTACTTCTCTGGTTTCTATTAGGTCACTCCCATCTCTTTATCTTCCTTATTCCTTTCCTCCAGCTATCACCTACCCTCTAAATTCTGTACTATTCCATCTCCCCATCACTTTCAGCATTTTTTCCTCCATTGCCCTCTATCCCATATCCATCTACAACTGTGGGCCTATGCTCCTCCCCCTTCCATTTTATTCAGGCGTCTGCCTGCTTTTTGTTCATACCTTGATGTCAGGCTCAGGCCTGTAATGTTGGTTATGGATCTTTATCGTAGCTACGTAAAGAATGCTGAGTGACCTGCGGAGTTTTTTCAGCAATTCTGTGTGAACTAATTTAGAGACCTGATGCAGGATCTTGACCCCAAATCCCTTTACCCCACAGATGTTGCATGCTCCTCCAGCAGCGCTTTTTTAAAAAAAAACTCATTTCTCTTTACATCTGAGATTTATAAATCGTTTCCAAGAGTGATTACAGATTGGAAGCCTGATCAATTTTCTCCTTGAAGCTTAAAATGAAAATATAGTTTTTCTGTTGCTATCTGAATTTGGATCAACAATGCAACTTGTAAAATATGCAAATTATATTGCATACTTTAACAATGCTCAAAGATTTTTAATATCTGCCCAGTTACAAACCATAAAAAGAGGCAACAAAACAAAGTTAAATTTTAGTTTTATAAACTCATTTAAACAGCTTAAAAAAAGTGAAATCAACTAGTACAGCATCAGTACTAACACTGCCCGAAGCATCCATTGACAAAAGACTGCCAATCATAAATTCATGAAGAGTGCAAATCTGCATCCCAAGACATCTTCCTTTAAATAACACATGTTGCAAAGGAATTTCTAATTATGTAGGCAACAACTGGAGTTGTTTGGTGGGGAAAGAAAGCAAATCTTTCATTAAATGAGTTTTCCTACAATATTTTTTTTTAAAATGTACAACAATTGTAACTACAAGTCATATTGTATTAATTTTGAACACAAACAAAAACATTTACAGAAGATAAATGGAAGGAAAAACATCATCATTTACACTGGTGCAACATCCACTTTGCACATTGCCCTTGAAGCACAAAATAGGTCCACACCTGATGCAAATCCAGGACCACAATTCTTTTCCTGATGTTTTTGCCATTACCCGTCACATCTGCTTAATTTATGCTAGGTAATTTTAAATCCCTTTCTCCTTTCATTATATCAAGCACAGGTTTCCTTCCATTTCCCTAAAAAAAGTAAAATTAGCATCAATATACTATAACATTGAATGATGAATTCATGAACATCAGGTCGTGTCAACCACATTAGTTAAACCTTCCCAATGCATGTTGTAACTTTGGTATAACTTGCAGAAATGCAACAAATCCAAAAGCAAAGATCTCAACATTGTTAAAGACAAACAGAATTTTTAAACCGTTAATCAAAATCAAAAACTTTTTCTTTGAACTGCTCCATGACCACTCCATTCCCTTGCTCCTCCTCAGAAATACTTTAAGAACGCCAGCATTGCAACCTTGAAAGATAATTCAGGAATGAAGTAGTCTTACCTGCCCATTCATTAGACAAGCCTCAAATTTCAGTTTGATAGGAAACTCGATTTACAGATGTACATGGAGCTAACATTCTGACGTCAGCCTTGGGACTCCAACTCACTTTAACCTTTCTGCTGATGGCCTTCAGATCCCGTGCTCTTTCGTTTCGCCAATGACAGCTCATTGAAACTAATTGCTTCAACACTCAATACTTCTTCATCCTTTCCCGAGAAAAGAAAAACTCACTCCCGAGCTGAATTAAAAGCCTTTGCCTGAAAAGTTCCTGATGCAATATGGCCGTCCTTCATCCTCAGCTGTTCTGGTACTTCTGCACTACCATCAAAAAACGGATGAGAACGTAATGGAAGAGAAGAGGGAGAGAAAAAAAATACTAGATACAAAAACTGTGGCCTGGCTTTTCCCACCACCAACCTAAAACACGACTCAAAACCCCCGCCCCTTCCCCCCCCCCCAAATCTCACCCCCCCCTTACACTTCCATGCTGTTCCAGAACACTACTGCATTGGCTGCCGTAGGCCTAGGCTGGTGGGCAGTGCCTCTCTACTCTCTCCCTCCTTTGCCCCAGAAAAAAAAAGACCTATTTTACCCGAAGTATGTATTTTCTAAACATTGCAAAGATTGGAGAGCAGCGTCAGGGACCGGCGCCGGCCTTGTTTTCAGCATTGACCGTGCACAATCGGCATGGCCGTGCTTATTTTACGCTCTCTCTGCCTTTGGGTTTTTTTTTCCCCTTTGCTGCACTCACCGACCTGTCTTGTTGTTGGTGACAGCACCGTCTGAGCCAATCAGCGAGCGCTCCTGCAACCCCCCCCCCCCCCCCTTACCCACCCCCTTCCAACGGACAACAGGCGCGATCCGCCGGCCGTCGCGAGCCTCAAGCTGCAGCCGCCTCAACGGCCACTCAGTTCCCCCACCACCAGCACCACCACCACCCCTCCTCGGGCACAGCTTCTGCACCCATTCCCCTTCATCTCTCCATCCCAAACTCCGTGCATCGTTCTCATTCATTCAAAATAAAGGATTGCAAAAAAACCACAATTTTTTTTTTAAAAAGTATTCAAGTACTCACTCTTCTCACCCCGCCATTTTGCGTCATTTCCGCCATCTTAGATTTCACTAGCACCCAATTTATTCCAAATAAATGATCCTCTTTTAAAATCCGATCATGCTAACTATTTTGCTGTCGTCCTTGATATTCTGGGCCATCGTGTTGCATGATGGAAAGGGCGGGGGTTGACATCGACCAGAAATCAGACTTGCAATGGGAGCACCCCTTAGAGCAGGGGGGTGCCATTGTAGGCTCAGACATCTCTTGCTCTCAGCCTCCATTTTCTCCCAGTCACATTAACAAGCGTGCACGCAACTTTTGACTTCCATGGAGTGCATAACTTTTTAAAAAACCCCACCGTCTGTCAGTTCCTGTTTGCAGATGGCTCTACCCATTCTGCCTCTGCACAAGGACCAGAAAACCATGGTTTTTATTTAAAGAAAAGAAAAAGCCCTCAACAAAGTGGGATGAAAAAATGCCACCCCTGAGGAACTGAGAGCATTTTATTTTTTTGACTTGAACCCTGCTCCTTTAAACCCAAAGTAATCCATGCACAT
Organism: Narcine bancroftii; assembly: GCF_036971445.1. Lineage (NCBI taxonomy): Eukaryota > Metazoa > Chordata > Chondrichthyes > Torpediniformes > Narcinidae > Narcine > Narcine bancroftii. The sequence continues at coordinate 43,863,235 of NC_091477.1, forward strand.
TTTATCATTCGAAGTGCCGATTGAGACGTCAGAATGTGTAGTGGAGGGGAGGGGGGGGACACATAACAGTACTTGGGCATGTTGTGAGTGGCCACGGGTGACTTGCAACACGAAATGTGAGATACTAAAAGATCAGGATGCGTGGGAGAGAGTTCTAAGTGGTCTGCGAAGGGCTCGGGGGCTCAGGGTCCCGAGTGGTGGGGCGGTGCGGTGTGGGAACTCTGGAGAAAATAAACCAAGGCTTTAGGAATGAACGAGACAAAATGGATGAGTTCAGCAATGCTGCCTGAGTCGGGCTACCAAGTGCACACGGGCACCAAACGTGCACAGTTTCTCTCATCACTTGGCTCTATTTTTTTGGAAATGGCTCGGTTCTTTGAGGGTGGGGGAGGTCAGAGAGTCATTTTCGTTTTGGAAAAGACATGATTTGCAACGTTAACCATCCTGTGTGTGGTTTGAAAGCTGCAGCTTCAACGATCATAAGGGACAGCTGTTGACCACACCATATTTTTTAAATTGCTTTTATTATTTAAAGAATGGTCTGCATTTGCCACGTCTGGTAAATATTTCTCCCTCCTCCCCAACTGGCCGCAGCAGCCCCCGACTGTCGAGTCCGCCCGCACATCTGGGGCGGGCTTGTCCTCGGCCGGGAGGCACGGGCTCCAGCAGTCAGCTTCGCGACAGACGCCTGGCATCATGTCAATTGCAAACTTTTTCGGTCGCAGCAAAGTATTTTTTTTTCGCGTATACTCCAGATCCGTGACAAAGTCTCGTGGCTATGGCCTCTAGCTGGATTTCTTTCTGCGCGTGTCGGTGATACAACAGCGTTCGCTTGGGTTAATACGCTGGACACTCGGTTGACAAAGTGAACGAAGGGCATTAACAGCAGGAACGTTTCCCTCATCAGCGAGCATTGCCTTTCCCTTGCTGGATGCACAAATCCCGACACTAAAGCAAATCATCAATTACACAATTCTCCACTGCTGTTGAGTCTATCCAGCATTTTCGGTTCCAGCAAATAATTTGGCTCCTGAAGGTGAAGGGTTTTTGTTTTAGGACAATTTGCCCTCAGCTATCAGGACTTTCATCCATCCTTTCTTGTTTGCAGGCATTCTGTGCCAAACTATATGAAATACATTGGTGACTCAGTTCGGATAATATACGTGCATCACTGGAACATAAAACGCCACATAATTCCAAATCTGAAGTTGACCACAATTTATCACCGAGCCCTCTTCAAATCTGGACATAATTGTGTATCCTGTCCCACGATATTATCTCAGGTTAAACACTAGTGGAAAATTATGGCTCAAGGATACCAACTGGTGTAAAGCTGGACTGCAGTTTTTCTGCATCGACTGAATCCATGTTGTGATGCCGCAGTAATCTAATCTCAGATATGAGGAATAAATAATTGAGAAAATTGCTACAGGAGTACAAACTATCAGAAACTCAGTGGGTATTTATGAAGATAATTAATATCCAGGTTCCATCCATACTATATTTATCCAACTAGGGATCATAGTAACACTTAGCTCCTTCCACCAACAATAACATCAACAGACAAATGAACCTACTTGTGCCAGAATCCATCCTGCACAATAATGAGATGATGTGGCTAGGCTTCAGCAAGAAAGTCCATGTAAACACAGAGGTTGCTGATTTTTAATCCAAACTTCCATTCTTATGGTAGGAACATAAAAGTTGCTGCACATTTGTTTCCCATATGAACTACCTTAATTCAAAGAACCAGATTTAAATAAGTTCCAAGGCTTTGTATGTCTTACTTGGAGGTCTCTTGTAGCACAATGCTTTGGATAACAAATAAAACAGCAAAAATATATAGAGGATGGAATTCCAGAATGTCAAAGTGATGGTATAGACTTACCAAAGAGTGGCCTAGTAACACTGAGATCTCAGAGAGGTCACCATAAGTAGCAACTTATTTATTACTTTGCCATCTTTCTTCTTACCATTCATGAAAATACTGCCCTGTTCCAGTAGTAACTTCTCTTAACTAGCCATTTTTTATTTGTAAATTTAGTCAGTGCTTGCCCCAATATTGGGAGCATGGAACAGGGGCTGGGGAATTGTGGAGGAATGTTGGTGGGTGCAGGGGTCTCAACACTATAAATAAAGATATCTTCCATGTGTAGCACTGTGGTGCAGCTAGTGGCCTCACAGCTCCAACAACCCAAATTCAATCTTGATTTCCTGTGATGTCTGTGAGGAGATCTCTCTGAGATCATGTTATCTCTAGATGCTCCCATTTTATCTCAACTACACAGGGTTGGCCACTGTAAATTGCTCCTTGTGAGTAGGGGAGTGAAAGAATCTGATGTTGAAGAACAAGGACATTGTGAAGGGCCTGTGATTTTATTAGTAATCCAACATCCTTATGTACAGATTTCAGATTTATTGTCAGAGTACTTACATGACATCACACATAACCCTGAGATTCTTTTTCCTGCGGGCAAGACAGAATTACCACCTATTGGTAGTGCAAAAATGTAAACAAACTGACTGTGCAGTACAGAGATAGGAAAAAAACAGAAATCTCTGGGCATTAATAAAAGGAAGGCTTGATTGATTTTCCATCTTCCACCAAACCTCTTCAGGGCCTTCACTTCTGAAACAATTTTAATTTGCCAACACCAAAATTTGAAATCAACCAACCTAACCTTGAAATAATTCCAGTCCACTGAGCAAGCTCAATATTAATCGCTTCCAGAAATTTTGATCCAGGCCCAATGTATGTTATTTATCAAGATGGTATAGAAAGGAAAGGTTTAAAAGGATATGGGCAAAACGCAGACTACTGGGACTTGCTTGGGTTGGCATCTTAGTCAGCATGGATTAGTTGGACAGAATGGCCTGATTTTGCTATGTTAAACATTATGACCCAATAGTAGCTATGGGTAAAGCTTCCATTGTAAGAACTATTAAGAAGCCTCCGGAATAGCTTGTTAGGGAACAAAATCAGCCTACAAAAATATAATTATTTCAAAGTTCTGGCCTACTTAATCTGTCTCATTCTGAGTTTGTGTAAAACTAATAATATTCTTATTCTCACTAATTGTTTGTCTTGTTTTCCTGAAAATATTAGGATGTACTTTTGGATACAGCCCAGCTCACTGGTCTGACATGTGCATTAATTAATAAATTTAAACCGATTGAATATTAAATTCTCTTCAGTCCAAAAATGGAGAATCGTGATTTATCAATGACCAGTGGTGATCACATAATGTATGCTTTCAGAAGAGGCATTAAACTGAAACATGTATGTCTGCTCAGTAAGTCATAAACGAACCTCAACATTCAAAAACAGGAATGTTCTCCTCATTATCCTAGCTCAAAGGATGTTTGTCAGATGGATTACTTAGCCATTTATAGCACGTGTTCTTTTGGCAACTTTGTTGTGAGTAGATTTCCTTCTTTTATATTTCAACATTCCCTTTCTTGCAACAATGTTCTCTATTGGAAATAGTAATTTGTCAGTGTTGCATTTCAGGAGGTCCAGAGACTATGAAAGTTGTTATATATTTGACAGCATAAAGGACCTCCCTTTTTTCCCCCCAAAAAAAATCACCCAAAAAACCACCCCAGGTCCTATATGTGAAGGAGACAGTTTGGTTCTGGCATTTTGGGCTTTGAAATACAAAGTTCTCAAACTACTCACCCATCTTCAAGAAGCCTGCGGAGGTGCTGTCCATGAAGTGGGCCCACAGCTTCGTGGACCACCCTCTCTTGGGTGGACCGTGCTTTCCAGAGCCGCCACCACTGGTCACTTCCCCCGTGAGAAGGCCGACCATGGCGGCCTCTGCCAGCAGCAGAATGGCCGTGTTTGTAGTACATGCCAATGGTATGATCGACCGCTTGCTTTGCTTTGAGGGGAGTGCTGGGCCTTGATGATCAGGCTGCATGCTGAGCCTTTTTTCAATCAGCACAGCTCTCCAACCAAACTGAATGAGGCACAGGGGCAGGTGGCAGGGAGCGAGCGGCCTGTCGCGCCTCATTCAATTTGCTCGAGGAGCCGTGCAGATTGAATAAAGGCTCAGAGTGGAGCCTGATCACCGAGGCCCAGCACTCCCCTCAAAGCAAACAATCGATCATGGGCTCCCCGTGATGGTGGGCCCTGCTGCCTTCACATGCCCGTGGATCCCAGCATGCCTGTCAATCAATCAGCGTTTACACAGTGGGGGGAAGCAGCCTGAGCCTTGAGGTGCAACTGGCAAGAGGATGTGTTGCTGCTGTTGCTTGGGTGTGAGGAGGCTTCAGAGTCTCAGCCATGCAAGGCTGGAGGGTTTTCATTGAGATGAGTGAAGGCTCCCTGTGAGAAAAAGAAGTACCTTCACAGAATTCGCTCGAGACAAAAATTGAGAACAAAGAACATTTATTATACAACAATGCAAAGTTGAGTGCTTTCCCCTTACCCTGGGAATACACACACACATACTGGGGCTCACCCAACTTTTATACAGTTGATTTCAGTATAGAAGTACCCTCCCCCTTACATTCTTCTGCCTCCTGGATGAGTTTGGCATTAGGCAATCCTGTCTGCCTACTTGCTGTTTCTGTGAACTTGGAGGACCAGGGGGTATCCTGTCTGTGTCCCATCATGTCATTGTCCTTATTCACCTGCCTTTGTCCTTATTCACACCTTCCCAACCCTCAGGGTTTACTAACTCTTATATGCAAAACTTGCTAATTCTGTCTAAGGCTAATTACATATGCGGAACTTGCTGACTCTCTCTAAGGCTAGAAGACCCTTATCTTATTCAGACTGACTTTACTTCCTACATTCTATTATCTACCCTTATCCTATTCATACTGGCTTTATTCATTACACATATATCCATACTAGCTTTCTTCATCTCTCATATTTTCATATTATTTTTACTCATCTCTCACACACACACACACACGCTCAATATCTACTAGGGGCCTTGCAGGAGGAACCTGTTCACAAAGTTTTCTGCAAATACACTAAAACAAATTTTTCCTAAAATGTCACACTAAAAATGGGGAGGGGCTTATATGCCAGTGGGTCCTATATGCAATCAGGTAAATTCAAGTATTTCCTTTAATACTGAACAATTAAGAAGAGCATTAAGTTGACCCCATTTTCCATGGTGGCCTATTCTCTACTGCACTTGCAATAAGATCAGTGTAGTTTGACTCGAATCTAAATCATTCAGGGTGGGGCTCCAGATTGTTCTGTGATGTGCTACTGGAAACTATGCATTTCACAGATGTGATGATAAAACATTGCCTCTATCTTAGTTTTATAGTTTGCTAAAATACAGAATGAAGGTACACTCATGAAAATGTGCATGACGAATCACTGGACAATGAAGTTTTTCTTCCTGAAAACTTCTGGGTGTATTCTGTGGAATTTGGGCTGCTGAAATCAAAAATCACCTTAAATTTTTCCTATTACATACTGTTTATTAGATACAACCTATTTTTGTGAGTTCCTGTCATATTTTAAGTCTACTTCAAGTGTTCAAAGCCATTGTAGAGCGCGTCGAAAGAATCAAAAGCTTGTTGATCCAAACCAAGGCTTTTATTAGCTAGAAGACTGGAGCATATCACATGTAGGTCGACCAGTCCAGAATGACCTGGTCTGGCTAGGAGCAATCCTTTAAGACCTGCCAGTAGGCGTGGCTACGCTCTCAGCCAATCACAGTCATCCTATACTACAATCTGTACATATACATATTGGTGATAGAATCTGTACCATCACAACCATGAAGCGCAATGTGTCATTGAAAATGCATTTTCTACATTTGCACTTGGACGTCTTCCCTGCTGATCTTGGTGCAGTCAGTGATGAACATGGTGAAAGGTTTCACCAGGACATTGCGACCATGGAAAGCAGTATCAGGGCAATTAGAATCCATCAATGCTGGTCGACTATTGTTGGGAACTGACACAAGAGGCATCAGCTGCTTAGTACAAACAAAAATCAGCAGAAAAACATGTTTAAGTCAGTTGAACTAATGCAATGTGTCAGCATTATTATGCAATTAAACATGCTAAATTCAATAAAAGTTAATATAATGTTTCTACAACTTCCTTCGTGATAGAGAAAATCTGTTATTATTTGTTTTCAACTTGAAGTTTAAGTTTAAATTTTCTAAATTTTAAATTTAGACATAGAGATATACAGCACAGTAACAGGCTGTTTTGGCCCTCAAATTCGTGCTGCCCAGTTTACATCCAATCAACCTGCATCCTGGTACATTTCGAACAAATGGTGGAATGAAACTGGAGCCCCAGGGAAAACCCGTACAGACACAGGACAAGTTGTCTATTATAATCCCCATTTTTTTTCAGGAAGCAGACATTTTGAAAAAAAATTGTTGGCCAGCCTAATGCAACTAGAGGGTCTGTGCCAGAAACTGAGTGAAGGATATGCATAAAGTAATGGTGGGAAATATATATGGTGATTAGAGTTCAGAGCCCTTCGTCAATAAATAAACAGAGAACAGGAAGGCATCAGAATATAACAATCATGATATTTTTGAATATTGATTGTTTTACACAAACCCCGAATGAGACTAATTAAGTAGGCCAGAACTTTGAAAGGCATCAGAATACAGACAACATGGTCATGGAGCTTGAGAGCAGAAGAGAGTGCTGATGGGGAGTAGTGAGAGAGTTTCTCACAGAAATCCCGTCGACGAGAGAACTTCTTCAGAGTAGGCAGTCCTTGAAGAGATTTCACTGTCGATCAACAGAATGGAGTGAAAGATGAAAGTATGCAGACACTTTGATTGTATGGACAGAGGATATGCGTTACCAGAAGTTGCTGAATTCTATATTAAGCCAAGAAGATTTCAGTATGTCCAGATGAAGATGAGGCACTATACCTTGTTGCGTGATCAATCACCACCCGCAGACACAAAGCAAGCAGTCAAAGGCTTTATTAATCAGAAAACCCAGACATGCCTCTACATATAACCATATAACTGTTTACAGCATGGAAACAGGCCATGTTGGCCCTTTGAATCCGCACCAGTTCACTTGAATAACTCCACAAGTTCCCCCCACCCCCCTGCTCTCTGCCCATAACCCTCCAATCCCCTCATATCCATGTACACATCCAACCTTCTCTTAAATGACAGAAGGGACCCTGCTGCAACTATCTCTTCTGGAAGTTCATTCCATTCTGCCACCACTCTCTGAGTGAAAAAGCGTCCTCTAAAGTTTTGCCCCTTATGCCCTCTTGTTCCAACCTCCCCTGCCCTCAGGGGAAAGAGTCTATTTACGTCTAGTCTATCTATTCCCTTCATAATTTTAAATATCTCTATCAAATACCCTCTCAGCCGTCTACATTCCAATGAATAAAGTCCCAGTCTGCTTAATCTTTCTCCGTACTCTAGATGCTGTAAGCCAGGCAACATCTAGTTGCATTAGGTTCACGTCTAAGGCAGGTATGAGGGAGGAGACTAGGGCTCTTAGCCTTTATTAGGGGATCTTATGGGGAGGGACTACAGGTACAGAGTGGGCCAGACTGCCCAGCCCAATGAGGACATGTCTGGACATGCTTGTAGTACCGTGTTCCACCACATTCACCCCTCCTTTTTTTGAATGAAGTCCGGTGGGGTGATGCTAGGCAATGTCCATTGCAACGTGTCTTGTAGTCCATACAGTTCATTGGTTCAGCCGCTCAGCGGTTTTATTCAGCGCTGAGATCTCCGAAGTACTGTTGGCTGTATCATTGGTTCCAGCATAACGATGGCTGATTCGCTCAACTGGGTGTTGGAGAGCTGAACAGTGTCTGTGTGTACCAGATCCATAGGGGGTGGGGAATTTGTTTGTAACAGTGGGGGGGTGGGGGGAATGGAGGACACTCAGGGGGCTGGTTTGGAGGTGGGATCACTACGTCATCTGTCAGGGTGATCCCTCGGGCCGACTGGTCGCTGCCCAGGGATATAGGGTGCACCTCACCAACACTGTATTGTTCCGTCCGTCCAGGTACCTTACTAGCGCATACTGAGGGATGGCATGCAGGAGGTGCACTTCCTCAGACAGTGGGTCTGACTTGTGCGTTCTAATATGCTTCTGGAGAGGCACCGGCCCTGGGGTTGTCAGCCAGACCGGGAGTGTGTTTCCCAACCCTGATCTCCTAGGGAAGCAGAACACTTTTTCATGGGGCGCTGCGTTAGAAACATAGAAACATAGAAAATAGGTGTAGGAGTAGGCCATTTGGCCCTTCAAGCCTATACCGCCATTCATTTTGATCATGGCTGATCATCCACTCAGTACCCTGTTCCAGCTCTCTCTCCATACCCCCTGATCCCCCTAGTCACAAGTACTAAATCTAACTCTCTCTTAAATATAGCTATGCAACCGGCCTCAATCACTTCCTGTGGCAGAGAATTCCATAAATTCACCACCCTCTGAGTGAAAAAATTCTTCCTCATCTCAGTCCTAAAGGACTTTCCCTTTATCCTTAAACTGTGACCCCTGGTTCTAGACTTGCTCAACATTGGGAAAAATCTTCCTGCATCTAGCCTGCTAAATCCCTTAAGAATTTTGAACATTTCTATTAAATCTCCTCTTAATCGTCTAAACTCCAGCGAGTACAAGTCATTCTAGCCTTTCTTCATATGCAAGTCTTGCCATCCCTGGTATCAATCTGGTAAACCTTTTCTGCACTCCCTCCATGGCAATGATGTCCTTCCTCAGATAAGGAGACCAAAACTGAACACAATACTCCAGGTGAGGTCTCACCAAGGCTCTATACAACTGCATCAATACCTCTCTTCTCCTGTATTCGAATCCTCTTGATATGAACGCCAACATACCATTTGCCTTTTTTACTGCTTGCTGCACCTGCATGCCCTCTTTTAATGACTGATGCACAATGACACCCAGGTCTCTTTTCATCTCCCCTTTTCCTAATTGGATACCATTAAGATAGTACTCAGCTCTCCCATTCTTTCCTCCAAAGTGGAAGTTCAAATGCAGAAAATGCATTTTCTTTTTTTTATATAATTTAATTTTTTATTTTTCACACCATAAATCACGTTAGCCATGATATACACTTTTTCTTTTTCACACATATACAGTGACTTTTTCTCCCCCCACCTCCCTCCTCCCAAGCCACCCCCCCACCCCCCCCCCCTCTCATCCATTTTAGGTATACAATCTAGGTTGCATTAAGCCAGTCAGACAATGTTGTCATTCAACAAAAATACACCAGAAATTCTACTGAGTCCATTCTTTTCTTCTCTTCTCCTTCCATCAACTTAGGTAATGTTTGTTCCCGGTAGGTTTTCGCTATTGTATTTAATGTAAGGCTCCCATACTTGTTCGAATATTTCAATATTATTTCTTAAACTATATGTTATTTTTTCTAATGGAATACATTTATTCATTTCTATATACCATTGTTGTATTTTCAAATTATCTTCCAATTTCCAGGTTGACATAATACATTTTTTTGCTACGGCTAGGGCTATCTTAACAAATCTTTTTTGTGCATCCTCCAAGTCAATTCCAAATTCTTTATTTTTTATGTTACTTAGGAGAAAGATCTCTGGATTCTTTGGTATATTGTTTTCTGTTATTTTATTTAATATCTGATTGAGATCATCCCAAAATTTTTCTACTTTCTCACATGTCCAGATTGCATGAATTGTTGTTCCCCTTTCTTTTTTACATCGAAAACATCTATCAGATACTGTTGGGTCCCATTTATTTAACATTTGCGGTGTAATGTATAGTCTGTGTAACCAATTATATTGTATCATACGTAGCCTCGTATTTATTGTATTTCTCATCGTTCCAGAACATAATTTCTCCCATGTTTCCTTTTTTTATCTTTATATTTAAATCTTGTTCCCATTTTTGTTTAGTTTTACCATTTGTTTCCTTATTCTCCTTTTCTTGCAGTTTAATATACATATTTGTTATAAATCTTTTGATTAACATTGTATCTGTAATCACATATTCAAGGTTACTTCCCTCTGGTAAACTCAAATTGCTTCCTAATTTATCTTTCAAGTAGGATCTCAGTTGGTAATATGCCAGCGCTGTATCTCCAGTTATATTGTACTTATCTCTCATTTGTTCAAAGGATAAGAATCTACTTCCTGAAAAACAATTTTCTATTCTTTTAATCCCTTTTTTTTCCCATTTTCTAAAGGAAAGGTTGTCTATTGTAAAAGGGAGTAGCTTATTTTGCGTCAATATTAGTTTTGGTAATTGATAATTTGTTTTATTTCTTTCTACATGAATCTTTTTCCAAATATTGAGGAGATGGTGTAATACTGGAGAAGTTCTATGTTGTACCAATTTTTCGTCCCATTTATATAATATGTGTTCAGATATCTTTTCCCCTATTTTATCTAATTCTAATCTCGTCCAGTCTGGTTTTTCCCTTGTTTGATAAAAACCTGATAGGTATCTTAATTGTGCGGCTCTATAATAATTTTTGAAGTTTGGCAGTTGTAAGCGTCCTTGTTTATACCATTCTGTTAATTTATCTAGTGCTATCCTCGGTTTCCCCCCTCTCCATAAAAATTTCCTTATTATTTTCTTTAACTCTTTGAAGAATTTTTCTGTCAGTTGTATTGGCAATGCCTGAAATAAGTATAGTATCCTTGGAAAAATGTTCATTTTAATACAGTTTATCCTTCCTATCAGTGTTAGTGGTAGCTCTTTCCAATGCTCTAAATCGTCCTGTAATTTTTTCATTAGTGGATTGTAATTGAGTTTATATAATTGGCCTAGATTTTTGTTTATTTGTACACCTAGGTATCTTATTGCCTGCATTTGCCATCTGAATGGGGATTCCTTCTTAAATTTTGAGAAATCCGCGTTATTCATATGCATTGCTTCACTTTTATTTACGTTTATCTTGTATCCCGACACTTCTCCATATTCCTTCAATTTCTTATATAATTCTTTTATTGATAGTTCTGGTTCTGTTAAGTACACTATCACATCATCCGCAAATAGACTGATTTTATATTCCCTGTCTTTTATTTTTATTCCTTTTATATTATTATCTATTCTTATCAATTCTGCTAGTGGTTCTATAGCTAGCGCAAACAATAACGGTGATAGTGGGCATCCCTGCCGCGTTGACCTGCTTAAGTTAAATTGCTTTGATACATGTCCATTTACTGTCACTTTCGCCAACGGTCCCTTATATAATGCTTTAATCCAATTAATATACTTCTCCGGTAAACTGAATTTTTGCAATACTTTGAACAAGTAATTCCATTCTACTCTGTCGAAGGCCTTCTCTGCGTCTAAAGCAACTGCTACTGCAGGTGCTTTATTTCCTTCTACTGCATGAATTAAGTTAATAAATTTACAAATATTGTCTGTTGTGCGTCTTTTTTTGATAAATCCGATTTGGTCTAAATTTACCATTTTCGGTACCTGTTCTGCTAATCTGTTTGCTAATAGTTTAGCTATTATCTTATAATCTGTGTTTAGCAAAGATATTGGTCTATATGACGCTGGTGAGAGTGGATCTTTCCCTTGTTTTAGTATCACTGTAATTATTGCTGTTTTACATGAATCTGGTAAGTTTTGTGTCTCATCAATCTGGTTGATTACATCCAGGAGGGGTGGTATTAATAGGTCTCTAAATGTTTTGTAGAATTCTATTGGGAGTCCATCCTCTCCTGGTGTCTTATTATTTGGTAATTTTTTTATTATCTCTTGTATTTCTACTGTTCCAAATGGTTCTGTTAATTTATTTTGTTCCTCTATTTGTAGTTTTGGTAGTTCAATTTTAGTCAAAAATTCATCTATTTTCCCTTCTTTCCCTTCGTTTTCAGTTCGGTATAATTGTTCATAGAATTCTCTGAAGTTTTCCTTAATTTCTTTCGGATTATATGTAACTTGTTTGTCTTTTTTCCTTGTTGCCAATACCATTTTCTTAGTTTGCTCTGTCTTAAGCTGCCATGCTAAGATTTTGTGTTTCTGTTTTGTCTTCATTATATTCTTCTCCACCTTATATGTTTATAATGTTTCATATTTTATTTTTTTATCCGCCAATTCTCTTCCTTTAGTTGTATCTTCCTTCATTGCTAATTTTTTTTTCTATGTTTACTATTTCCCTTTCCAACTGCTCTGTTTCCTGATTGTAGTCCTTCTTCATCTTGGTTACATAACTTATTATTTGCCCTCTAATGAATGCTTTCATTGCGTCCCATAGTATAAACTTATCTTCCACTGATTCCGTATTTACTTCAAAATACATTTTTAATTGTTTTTCAATAAATTCTCTAAAATCCTGTCTTTTAAGTAGCATGGGGTTTAATCTCCATCTATACATTCTTGGAGGGATGTCCTCTAGCTTTACTGTCAGTATTAAGGGTGAATGGTCCGATAGCATTCTCGCTTTATATTCTGTTTTTCTTACTCTATCCTGCATACTAGCTGATAACAAAAATAGGTCTATTCTTGAGTATGTTTTATGTCTAGTCGAGTAGTATGAGTATTCCTTTTCTTTTGGGTTTTGTTTCCTCCATATGTCCACAAGTTTCATTTCTTGCATTGATTTAATTATAAATTTGGTTACTTTGTTCTTCCTGTTAATTTTTTTCCCCGTTTTATCCATATTTGGATCCAAATTCAGATTGAAATCCCCTCCTATTAGTATGTTCCCTTGCGTATTAGCTACCTTCAAAAAGATATCTTGCATAAACTTTTGATCTTCTTCGTTAGGTGAATATATATTAAGTAGATTCCAATGCTCCGAATACATCTGACATTTTATCATAACATATCTCCCTGCTGGATCTATTATTTCCTCTTCTATTTTAAATGGCACATTTTTGCTAATTAATATAGCCACTCCTCTTGCTTTTGAATTATACGATGCTGCTGTTACATGTCCTACCCAATCTCTCTTTAATTTCTTGTGCTCCAATTCAGTTAAGTGTGTTTCTTGGACAAATGCTATATCTATTTTTTCCTTTTTCAGTAAATTTAGTAGTTTCTTCCTTTTAATTTGGTTATGTATTCCATTAATATTTAAAGTCATATAGTTCAGCGTAGCCATTTTATATTTTGTTTATCTTCTCTTTCCGTTTTTCCATCATTACCTTTCCTCCTTTTCCATTTCTGTTTTCTTATTTTCAACTCTTTACAAGACAACATTCCTACAACATCCAACATTTTCCTTATTCTCCTATTTCTATCTTCTTTATCCCCAATCTCCCCTTCCCCTCCTGAGTTGTCCTTTAACCCTTGTCGGACAACCACATCTCCCCTCTCCATTTGGATTTGCGAATCCACTCGCAAGCGCCAACTGATTTTGCAGTGACCGCTATTTTCCCCCACCCAGCCCCCCCCAGAAAAGATTTCACTTTTCATATGTCACAAAGGTCACTCTTTTAATTCCCTCCTTATTCTCTCTATTCCATTACCTTCCCTTATTAATTCTTGTCTATACTATCTATATTTTCCTCTAATTACAGATACATTCACGTATGCACATTGTCTCTATTCACTCTTATACCTCTTTACCCGCATACATATCAATCGTGGTCATTTTTACCCTCATTACCCATCTTCATCCCTCAGTCTATTTTTGTCTTTACCCACATACATATCAATCGTGATCATTTTTACTCTCATTACCCGTCTTCATCCCTCAGTCTATTTTTGTAATTGTTCTGCAAATTTTCGTGCTTCTTCTGGATCCGAGAATAGTCTGTTTTGTTGTCCTGGAATAAATATTTTCAATACCACAGGATGCTTCAGTATAAATTTATACCCTTTCTTCCATAAAATCGCCTTTGCTGTATTGAACTCCTTTCTCTTCTTTAGGAGTTCAAAACTTATATCTGGATAAATGCAGATTTTTTGCCCTTTATATTCCAGTGGTTTGTTGCCCACTCTTACTTTTTCCATTGCCTTCTCCAGTACCTTTTCTCTTGTAGTATATCTTAGGAATTTTACTACAATAGATCTTGGTTTTTGTTGTGGTTGTGGTTTAGAGGCCAATGCTCTATGTGCCCTTTCTATTTCCATTTCTTGCTGTAGTTCTGGACATCCTAGGGTCTTAGGGATCCACTCTTTTATAAACTCCCTCATATTCTTGCCTTCTTCATCTTCCTTAAGGCCCACTATCTTTATGTTATTTCTTCTGTTATAATTTTCCATTATATCTATTTTTTGAGCTAGTAGTTCTTGTGTCTCTTTAGTTTTTTTATTAGATTCCTCCAATTTCTTTTTTAAGTCTTCTACCTCCATTTCTGCTGCTACTGCCCGTTCTTCCATCTTGTCCATTTTTTTCCCCATTTCTGTTAAGGTCATATCTATTTTATTCACTTTCTCTTCTGTGTTGTTTATTCTTCTTCTTAAATCATTGAATTCCTGTGTTTGCCATTCTTTAAATGACTCCATGTATCCTCTAACAAGAGAAAGTATATCCTTTACCTTGCCTTTCCCTTCATCTATTTCACTGTATTCTTCCTCTTCTTCTTCCTCTGGGTTGGCCATCTGTTGTTTCTTTGTTGGCCTTTCCTTCTCTTCTTTCTTCTTTTCATTGTTTTCTGTGGTCTCTTCTTGCTGCAGGTGTTCTGCAGCTGTCGTTGCCGGCTGTGGAGATCGACTCCCCAGCTGGTCCCCCCTCCCGTCGGTGTGTTTTTTTTCATGCGCGTTGCGCACTTTTACTCGGCTCTGCGAGCCATTGTTGTAGTTCTTTTTCTACCGACCTGAGGTAGCGGGCTCCTCTCTCCACAGCGGGCCTCTTCGGACAGGTAAGGCCTTCACCTTTTTCCTCCGTTGTCTTCTCTTCCTCTCTTCTTACCGTTGATTTTGATTTTTCTTCTTTTGTCTCCATCTTCTTTCCACCTTTATACTCACTTTTCTTTAACTTTTATTTCTGTGCCTTTGTATTTTCTCTTGTTTTTCCCGACTTTTCTGGAGAGGGCTGGAGTTCTCCGTCCGGCCACTACTCCATCACGTGACTCCTCCCCCACTTCCAGAAAATGCATTTTCAATGACACATTGCGCTTCATGGTTGTGATAGTACAGATTCTATCACCAATATGTATATGTACAGATTGTAGTATAGGATGACTGTGATTGGCTGAGAGTGTAGCCACGCTTACTGGCAGGTCTTAAAGGGTTGCTCCTAGCCAGACCAGGTCATTCTGGACTGGTCGACCTACATGTGATATGCTCCAGTCTTCTAGCTAATAAAAGCCTTGGTTTGGATCAACAAGCTTTTGATTCTTTCGACGCGCTCTACAATGGTTTTGAACACTTGAAGTAGACTTAAAATATGACAGGAACTCACAAAAATAGGTTGTATCTAATAAACAGTATGTAATAGGAAAAATTTAAGGTGATTTTTGATTTCAGCAGCCCAAATTCCACAGAATACACCCAGAAGTTTTCAGGAAGAAAAACTTCATTGTCCAGTGATTCGTCATGCACATTTTCATGAGTGTACCTTCATTCTGTATTTTAGCAAACTATAAAACTGAGATAGAGGCAATGTTTTATCATCACATCTGTGCAAAGTAGGGACCTGGTGGCTTGCAGCACTTGTGGAAGGACCTCTTGCCACTGGGATACAGGCATTCCTTTCGACTTGAGGGCAAAAAGGACTGCCTTCCAGATCATACCATTCTTCCTCTACACCTGCCCATTCCCACGGGGTTATAGTTGATGGTTCTACTCGTAACTATACACCTAGAAAGGAAGCATTGCCGCAACTCCTCACTCATGAAGGTGGATCCCCGGTCGCTATGAACATAACTGGGGTACCCAAACAGAGTGAATATTGTGCGGAGTGCTTTAATGACCGTGGATGTGGTCATGTTGGGGCAGTGGATGGCGAATGGGAAAAGTGAGTACTCGTCCATGATGCTCAGAAAGTCGATGTTCCGATTCGTTGATGGGAGGGGCCCCTTTAAGTCCATGCTGAGACATTCGAAGGGGTGAGTGGCCTTGATGAGTTGGGCTTTCTCCAGTCTGCAAAATTGCAGCTTGCATTCTGCACAGACTGGGAAATTGCAAGTCAACTCCCTGACTTCCTCCACTGAGTAGGGGAGGTTATGGGCCCTCACAAAATGGTAGAACCTTGTGACCCCAGGGTGGCAGAGGCTATCGTGGAAGGCCTGGAGGCAATCAATGCACCCTTTGCAGGTTTCCCTTGACAAGGCATCAAGTGGTTCATTGAGTCTGCCTGGCCGGTACAAGATCTAATAACTGTAGGTGGACAACTTAATTCTCCACCTCATGATCTTGTCATTTTTGATTTTACCCTGCTCTTTATTGTTAAACATAAAAGCAATGGTTCTCTGGTCCATCAGCAGGGTGAATGGTCTGTCAGCCAAGTAATACCTCCAGTGATGCACAGCCTCCACTATAATTTGTACCTACTTCTTGATGGCAGAGTGTCTGCATTCGGGGCCTTGGTGGGTGTGGGAAAAAAATGCCACTGGTCTGCCTTCTTGTTTCAGTGTGGCAGCCAGAGCGAAGTCAGAGTCATCACTTTCCACTTGGAACAGGATGGATTCATCAATGGCACGCATCCCCGCCTTGGCAATCTCGTCCTTGATGGCCTCAAAAGCCTTATGGGCCTCTGCCGATGGAGGAAAGGTAGTGGTTTTCACCAGGGGTTGGGCCTTGTCTACATAGTTGGGGACATGGTCAAGGAATAACATTTGGCCGTGCCCAGGTGTATGAAGCTCTCAGTGCTTCCCGTGTTGAACAGGCAGCTAGTGGTGTGGCTGTTTACCTTGATGTCCATCATTGATTGCCCAAGCTGGTGTGGTCTCCTCTGGCCCAGCACGATGGAAGTCAACATCAGCTCATTGTCTGAATTGCTGCTGCTATGTCGATAAAATGGCTGCCGCCAAGATGGCTGCATGGGAGATCGCAAAGTTGGCTGCCCCATGGATCGCACGCAGCGGAGTCCAGAAGTGAATCCGGATGTGACATCATTCCATGTCGTCGCGCCCCTGGTCTGGAAGTTCAGTTTTCAGCAACTGGAAAAAACAGCAGAAGTGGGCCAGCTCAAGATGGTGACATGAATCGTGGTCCACATGCTGCACTGCTAGAGTGGGGCTTAGAGCAACATACTCTGGCATTTCCTCCGGCAGTTTAAGCAGGTCGCACTACAGGGTGTTTTCTGCTTTGGCTGCAGTAGGTCAAGGACCTGAAGTCCTAAGATGGCATCGCCTGTTCTCCCCACCTGGCATCCGCATGGCCTGCTGAGTAGGCCTCTGCGTTCTTTGAGAAGTCTCCATCACCCGGGCCATCTGCACCACTTCCTGTAGGGATCGATAGCTTTTCTTCAGGAGTCATTCCATTATGTGATGAGAGCGGAATCCAGCGACTAGTCCATCGCGGATTAACTCCTCCTGGTAGGTTGCCGCAGTCACATCCTGGCACTCGGGATCCCACATGGCCCTCATGAAATTGCCAACTGGACCCTGGTGTCAGGAGCCCAGCTGGAAGTGTGTGCACATTGCATTCCTCAGCACGCCATATTACTGTCTGAGTAGTGCCATTGCCTCTTTGAATCCAGTGCAGTCATGAATTATTTGTATGCTCGGTGGCACACAGCTGCGAAGAGAAGGTTGTACCTATCACTTTCGGGAGTGATTTTGTGGCACCTCAGGTAGGCCTTCAAACAGTATAGCCACATATCAAATTTTACGGAGGCCTCTGGTTCCTTTGGATCGATCTCCAGCTTCTCCACTCAGATTGCCTTGTCCATGGCACTTTAAAATTCTGATTCTTTTCTTTCTTTGGGTTGGCTTCGCGGACGAAGATTTAAGGAGGGGGTAAATCTCCACGTCAGCTGCAGGCTCGTTTGTGGCTGACAAGTCCGATGCGGTACAGGCAGACACGGTTGCAGCGGTTGCAGGGGAAAATTGGTTGGTTGGGGTTGGGTGTTGGGTTTTTCCTCCTTTGCCTTTTGTCAGTGAGGTGGGCTCTGCGGTCTTCTTCAAAGGAGGTTGCTGCCCGCCAAACTGTGAGGCGCCAAGATGCACGGTTTGAGGCAATATCAGCCCACTGGCGGTGGTCAATGTGGCAGGCACCAAGAGATTTCTTTAGGCAGTCCTTGTACCTTTTCTTTGGTGCACCTCTGTCACGGTGGCCAGTGGAGAGCTCGCCATATAACACGATCTTGGGAAGGCGATGGTCCTCCATTCTGGAGACGTGACCCATCCAGCGCAGCTGGATCTTCAGCAGCGTGGACTCGATGCTGTCGACCTCTGCCATCTCGAGTACTTCGACGTTAGGGATGAAAGCACTCCAATGAATGTTGAGGATGGAGCGGAGACAACGCTGGTGGAAGCGTTCTAGGAGCCGTAGGTGATGCCGGTAGAGGACCCATGATTCGGAGCCGAACAGGAGTGTGGGTATGACAACGGCTCTGTATACGCTTGTCTTTGTGAGGTTTTTCAGTTGGTTGTTTTTCCAGACTCTTTTGTGTAGTCTTCCAAAGGCGCTATTTGCCTTGGCGAGTCTGTTGTCTATCTCGTTGTCGATCCTTGCATCTGATGAAATGGTGCAGCCGAGATAGGTAAACTGGTTGACCGTTTTGAGTTTTGTGTGCCCGATGGAGATGTGGGGGGGCTGGTAGTCATGGTGGGGAGCTGGCTGATGGAGGACCTCAGTTTTCTTCAGGCTGACTTCCAGGCCAAACATTTTGGCAGTTTCCGCAAAGCAGGACGTCAAGCGCTGAAGAGCTGGCTCTGAATGGGCAACTAAAGCGGCATCATCTGCAAAGAGTAGTTCACGGACAAGTTTCTCTTGTGTCTTGGTGTGAGCTTGCAGGTGCCTCAGATTGAAGAGACTGCCATCCGTGCGGTACCGGATGTAAACAGCGTCTTCATTGTTGAGGTCTTTCATGGCTTGGTTCAGCATCATGCAGAAGAAGATTTAAAAGAGGGTTGGTGCGAGAACACAGCCTTGCTTCACGCCATTGTTAATGGAGAAGGGTTCAGAGAGCTCATTGCTGTATCTGACCCGACCTTGTTGGTTTTCGTGCAGTTGGATAATCATGTTGAGGAACATTGGGGGACATCCGATGCGCTCTAGTATTTACCAAAGCCCTTTCCTGCTCACGGTGTCGAAGGCTTTGGTGAGGTCAACAAAGGCGAAGTAGAGTCCTTTGTTTTGTTCTCTGCACTTTTCTTGGAGCTGTCTGAGGGCAAAGACCATGTCAGTAGTTCCTCTTTTTGCGCGAAAGCCGCACTGTGATTCTGGGAGAATATTCTCGGCGACACTAGGTATTATTCTATTTAGGAGAATCCTAGCGAAGATTTATTCTGATTAATAATTAATAGCATAATCAATGATCACCCACAAACATGAAAAGGCTTTATTGATGAGAAGACCCAGACATGCTGCTGGCTCACGTATGAGGGAGGAGACTAGGGCTCTCAGCCTTTATTAAGGGATCTTATGGGGAAGGGCTACAGGTACAGAAGACGGGCCAGCCTGCCCAGCCCAGAGAGGACATACCTGGACATACCCGCAGTACCATGTTCCACCTCACACCTAAAGCTATTAGAATAGTTTTGGAAGCCGCATAGAGCTAGACCAGACTGGAGTGGGATGGAGAATTAAAATAACCACCCTGATTTATCTGTCAGCTTCACTATTCCAAGAGACTCAGCGTAAGCTTAAAGAGTAGAATGTATTTGGCTCTTTGTTTCAAAATAACCACTGTACATCCTGCCTGAAAATCAGAGAGAGAATGACAGCAGAGCAAGCAGGGACAATCGTGTTGTTAAATCGTAGGCCCACTAAGTAGAACAGTTATATCCATTAGTCTGCAGCAGAAGAGTAGCTGATTAGAAGATGAGGGGACTACAGCAGTGACTACTTACAGTCATGTAGCTCTTTTAATGTAATAAAATATTCCATTACCTTTCAAGGTATTGCTTTCAAGCACAATTTGACATTGAACTAAATAAGGAAATGTTAGGACAATCAAAAGATTGGGCAAATAGGAGGACTTTAAAAAAAAGAGAAATTAAAAATGCAGAGGATGTTGGAAGAAACTGCAAGGCTCAGTCTTAAGCAGATAAAACCATAAATTAATTGATAAAATCAGGAGGCTTGGAGAAGCAAGTATTTAGGAGCCAAAGAGACTGGCAGGAGATTTATTGATGTGAAAAATATAGTGGAAGCCTAGACAGGGTGAACATGAAGGATGCATTTCCCTTGTCAGCGAAATCAAAAACAATCACAAATAAATATAGATTAGAGAGGATATGAGCAAAATATCTCACCCCTAAAACATGTTAAAAGTTCCCGAATGATCATTGTGGTGATATGACTACCAGCCTACTGCAGAGGGTGATCTCTGTACCTGCAGAAAGACCACCTAAGGTGCTGACTCCACCTGGCTGGCTGTCAATCAGCTGACCTGAATATAAACCTGAAACGGCCCCTCCTGAGGCACTCACATCAGGAGGCACCAAGGCATGAACTGGTGTTCAGACTTTTACTGGAATAAAGCCTGTTGTACAGTCTTGAGTTTGTGCTTGCTCGCTGCTACCTCAGGGCACCACAATCAGTGAACAACTGTGAATTGCTGAGTAGTGGAAGTAACCTAAATAGTTCAATTTTTGTCCATTTAGGATAAGATGAGTCAAATGGCCTTCTTTGTAATACAAACCTATGGGTTTATAGAAGAGTGTAAAGATTTTGATGTAGGAAGATAAAAGAAAGACACATTTATAGGGTTCTTTCATAGCCAATTTTAAGTACTTCATGGACAATTAAGTACTTCTGATCTATTGTAATGATGGATATGAGGCACCCACAAATAGGCATATTATAATAATCAGATCATATTTTTGTGTGTGATATTCATTGAAGAATGAACATTGATCAGGAAACTAGTCACAAAATCAGAGAACGTTTAAAACCCAGAAAGAGACCTTCCATTCTAACTGGAAAAAAAGCTGCAAACCTTCCAACAGCATAAGAATAAGGAGGGACCAAATGTAAATCTTTGGAAGATACCAGAGTTGGAGGAGCAGACAGAAAAGTCAGTGGAGATCATTACCTGGCTATTATCGAAGGATGAAACCATCCCCACCAACTGGGAAAAGGCAACAGATATTGGAGGTGTAATCATTTGTGTCGAAGGCTATAAGTCAAGAAGGGTGAGGGCAAATGATTTGATAAGAAATTATTCTATGCTGTTGCAGGGCCAGTCTCTTAATTGGAGGGATTCAAATATGGAATTGCGGGAAAGATACGTGCAAATTTGGAAGCAACAATATTTTCAAGACTTTGTCAGGGAAAGGAAGGTTAGAAATTTGAATGTAGTTTGGGTACAGTTTTGGACCTTGTTTACTTGAGTAGCGGAGAAGTAACACCCAGTAATTAAACAGAGGGAAAAATAACTAATACAAGTTAAACAGAAGTCCTAAAAGAAAAGCTGGGTGGTTGCCATATTTGTAAGAATTAAGCTACTGAGAGTGTAGTTCAGATTCAAAATACTGAATTTAAATCTTTCCAAATCCAGATGCATGAAGATCTGCACAGATACTTCATTTTTAAAAAATCATAGCCTATTACACCCACAAGCAATTTTTAATATAAAAGCCATGTGATTAATTTGAATTGCACTGAAATCCACTAAGGAAGTTGAGGGCACAGGAAAAAAAAAGTTGAACACATGAAACAAAGAATCCATATGAAGATCATTTCCAGCAGGGAAAAGGTGTTGATTAAAGTCTTTGTGAGAGAGAGCTAAGGACTTCAGTCATTCATAATTTAAATTAGACTGAAAGCTTTTCAAATTAGACACTATTCCAAGAATAATATTGAGAATGGAAAGTAGCTACACAAGACCAGAAGCATTTAAATGCATTATTTCCAGACAAATGGTAAATTAAATGACAAGCTGATAAATGAAGAGAATAAGGCAGACAAGATCCGAACTCCACAAGGATTCTACAACATTTTGACCAGAATTTGAAATTCAGGTCAGCACAGCCATGTCATTTCCTGAGTCCTACTGTTCTCCAACTTCCAAGGCCATGGTAAGTGTGGGGATTGGGTTATTCCCAGGATGATTCACAAGCGGCAGCAAATGGTGAAAACAGGCAAAAAATAAAGTATTTTTAAAAACTCAGAAAGCCAAGTAGCATCTGTGGAGGAAAAGAGATGATCAGCTTTTCATCTGGACACCCTTCATCAAGACTTGGGGAATATAAAAAATTATTTTATCTACTTGTTTGAAAGAATATAATTTCCATTAATGGAAGCATATTTTAAATCAATTTAAGTTGAGGTTTGGGTGGACAAAAATTCCAAATTTACTAGAATTAGGTTATTACTCCCAGAAGGAAATAATATCCTTCTCTTAAAGAAATTGGTTCAGATAAAACTGCAGCATTTAAATCAAACAACACCCATTTTTATCTGCTAAAATTTTCAGTCTCTATTGCAAGGAAAGGTCAGGCCTGGGTGGAGCTTGTGACCATAATTGATCAATACAACAGCCAGTAGTCTGCTTTGTTGATACTGATAATCTCATCCTTTAAATTTAAATTTAATTTTTTTTTTGTTACCCATTGTTTATGCAAAGCCAGAAAAGAATCCCCCTCCATTGCATTTATGGAGAAATGTGACCAAAGAATTTATTTAGAGGCCAGCCATCAGTGTGATTAAAATTGATCTTCAACAAGGTTATAAAAAGCTAGTTACAAAAAGCAACTTGACTGGCAAATGTTCCAAAAAAATTGAATCATAACGCTAGCCAAAAGTAATAGCTAGTCAGCACCTTTGCCCAAGTTGAATTTCACCTCCAATTCATGTGACTTAGCCTATGGTCAGGTTAAAAAAATTACATTTATACAGGACCTCTAGAATTACATATTAAGGAAAGAAGGAGACTAGAGCAGGAGAGATCAACATACTTCCTTCCCATAGAACCTTGGAGTCAATGGACAGCCTTGTGAAGATGATGGGAGATGTGTACAATGCATACCCTCCATCAAATTACTAATATTCTAAATTGAGTGGACGTAAAATATATCCAGCAGTTCAAACTGTGCATCACCTACTGCAGCAGAAGTATATTCCATCACAATATGGATTGATAGAAATTCAACACCTTTTTTAATGTCAGGAAAAAGAAGCAAGTAGGCATGCCATGAGGTGAATTGGATTCCAGATAGTGATTAAACCTCAGGCAGTGGATGCCTAAAGTCCCATCAGGAATAATCTGAATAAAGGGGTTAGAACTGCTTTTAAATGTCATAACAAAATAAATATTTACCTGCCTTATGAGGTCAGTGACCTCATTCAAATGAATGAAGTCATAGTCTCTCTGCTAGCCATCCCTGCAGAGAGGCCAACAGATACTAAATACATCTGGCTGGCCTTTCATTCAAATATTTGAGTGATGTCATTGCTGGGCTTGATGACTGTGATAGTACAGATTCTATCACCAATGTGTATATGTACAGATTGTAGTGTAGGATGACTGTGATTGGCTGAGAGTGTAGCTACACCTACTGGCAGGTCTTAAAGGATTGCTCCTAGCCAGACCAGGTCATTCTGGACTGGTCGACTTACTTGTGATATACTCCAGTCTTTTAGTTAATAAAAGCCTTGGTTTGGATCAACAAGTCTTTGGTTCTTTCGACACGCTGTACAATGACAAATTTAGCAGTAGAAGAGCTGGCATCAGACCACCAACTCATATCAGGCACCCCCCCCCCCCCCCCCGCCTTTTTCCAAATTTTTTAAATAATTTTTTATTTTTCACACCATAAATCACATTAGCCGTGATATACACTTTTTCTTTTTCACACATATACAGTGACTTTTTCTCCCCCCCCTCCCTCATCCCAGGCCACCCCCCACCCCCCCCCCATCCATTTTAGGTATACAATCTAGGTTGCATTAAACCAGTCAGACAATGTTGTCATTCAACAAAAATACACCAGAAATTCTACTGAGTCCATTCTTTTCTTTCCTTCTCCTTCCATCAACTTAGGTAATGTTTGTCCCCGGTAGGTTTTCGCTATTGTATTTAATGTAAGGCTCCCATATTTGTTCGAATATTTCAATATTATTTCTTAAACTATATGTTATTTTTTCTAATGGAATACATTTATTCATTTCTATATACCATTGTTGTATTTTCAAATTATCTTCCAATTTCCAGGTTTACATAATACATTTTTTTGCTACGGCTAGGGCTATCTTAACAAATCTTTTTTGTGCATCCTCCAAATCAATTCCAAATTCTTTGTTTTTTATGTTACTTAGGAGAAAGATCTCTGGATTCTTTGGTATATTGTTTTCTGTTATTTTATTTAATATCTGATTGAGATCATCCCAAAATTTTTCTACTCTCTCACATGTCCAGATTGCATGAATTGTTGTTCCCCTTTCTTTTTTACATCGAAAACATCTATCAGATACTGTTGGGTCCCATTTATTTAACTTTTGCGGTGTAATGTATAGTCTGTGTAACCAATTATATTGTATCATACGTAGCCTTGTATTTATTGTATTTCTCATCATTCCAGAACATAATTTCCCTTTTTCCAAAGTTAAAGAGTAAATAAGATCAGCAGCAATTGGTCTGATGAGTATTTCTGTTTTTTTTTTCAGCTTTCATACATCGGCAGTTTTTCAATTCTTTGGATAACCTGAATACTATTACTCAGTTTGGGCTCCACCTAATCTACTTAACTCCAGTGCTGAATTTCATAATAGAGGTGTAAATTACTATACTTGACAACAGCATACTGGTTTACTGAAAATGGCATCAGGAGATTGCACTAAACTCTGAATCTCTATTAGTTGAAATGTTATCTTGAAAAGAAGAAAGATGGTTGTAGCTTTTCAGCACCAGGCATTAAAGCTCAACAATGTCGTGCAGGAGTTACATGGGCCTCAACATTTTCAGCTGCTACATCAATAACCTTTTCTACTTTTTAAATCTTTTTTATTGGTTTTTATAAGAAATACAATACAATGAAGAAAAGGGAACAAAACTGAAAATACAATATCACATATGTATGTGTGTATGCATGTATTAAGATAAAACTTCAGACAGTGTAAACTCGGTTCCCCCCTCCACTGCAATGGGTGGAAATAAAATTTTTAAAAAGTATCAAAAGTATTACATAAAAAACTCACCTAACCTACTATAATAAAAAACTAAAAAAAAACTAAAAGAGCTGAGCTTCTTATCCTGAGGATTACATATATGTTTTTTTATTTTTGGCTCCTACTGTGAATCATAAAACAAAGTTAAGACTGTATCTCATCTGGAAGAGTAAATACATCTAATCACATTAGAAGCATTTACATCATATGAAAATAAGACATAAAAGGTCGCCCATTCACCTTTACTTCAGTACTGACTCAAATATCAATATGTTTAATTATGATTGCATCTTCTCAGATAATGAAGCAATTCATACATACAAGTAACAAGGCCTAAATAATATTTAGGTTAGAACTGAAAAGTATCAAGTAGCATTCATATCACACAAATCCCTGAGGATAACCATATCAAACAAGAGAGAGTTCACTACAATGAGATCCCCCACTATTAACTTCTTGGTTTCATCGTTACTAGAAATTTAGCTGGACCAGTCATATAAATAGGAATACCAGAGAAATTCAATCTGGGCAGGATTGGCAGGAATGTAGTAGCAAGAGTAGCAAATACTGTGGGCCCTGTAATTTCAAGAGCCCCCAAGTTTATATACTATGAATGATGAGAAACATTTTCAGAAACATTTGCAGCAGCTTTCAGATTCCACGGATAGTCTGTGTTAATAACCCCATTCAAAGGTGATAATTGGCTAAAATTGGAAATTAATTTAAGTCAATGTGGATGTAATTTCAGTATAGGTGATTTCCCCCCTCATGGTACATACACCAGCCGACACTATTTAGGGACCTTTTATAATATTTGCTGCAGGCCCCACAATACTTTAATTTGACACAGAGTCTGGGTATTTTCCAGTGAATGCCTTACCTCCTGCCTTTTGAAATCATTCCACGTGGACAAAGAATGTGAGATGACTTATGGAATATTCTTCACTTGTCTGGAGCATTTCACCTCCAAAATGCTCAAGAGGTGGTCATCACCCAGAATATTGATTTGGAAATCCCAATGCTATTTTAGACTACCTACTGCACTAGGGCACAGATGGTGTGTTGACAGTACTTTTAGACATGGAACCCCTACTACCTTGAAGGGCAATTCAACGCAGTGATATAAACATCTTGCAGGCAACATTTAATTTGAACCTGGGTGTGAGGCACTGTGGTGATAGTAAGCAGACACAAAATTAGAAAAGACTGAACAACAGGCTTTATTCTACTTAAAGTCTTCTGCTTTAGTCAGCTGCAACTCTGAGTGACTGACCTCAAGGGGCTGGATGTGGCTTATATCCTGGCGGATGATTGGCAGCCGACCGGGTGGGGCTTGATTCATTCAGGTCAGTTGATTGACAGCCGGCCAGGTGTGGTCTGTCCTCTGGTGATCTTCCTGCAGGTATAGAGGTTGCCACCCCACCCCCTGCAGTAGGCTAGTGGTGTATCACCACATTGGGTCACTGGCATTGTAATAGTTTTATGCTAATCACATCACTACCCTTGCACTTATGTATCATTTTCAGGGAGCTATGGACTTTGACCCCAAGATGCTTCTGTTCATCAATGTTCTTAAGGGTCCTGCCATTTACTGATATTCTTTGTTTTTTATTAGGTGCTTAGCATTAACTAGACCAGGGATGGGGGAACCTACAGACCGTGATCCAAATTTATCTGGCCGTGTGCATGGTTGTTCCCCTCAGGGCGAGGCTCCCCCCCTCAGGGCGAGGCTCCCCCCCTCTGGGCGAGGCTCCCCCCCTCTGGGCGAGGCTCCCCCCCCTCTGGGCGAGGCTCCTCCCCCTCTGGGCGAGGCTCCTCCCCCTCTGGGCGAGGCTCCTCCCCCTCTGGGCGAGGCTCCTCCCCCTCTGGGCGAGGCTCCTCCCCCTCTGGGCGAGGCTCCTCCCCTCTGGGCGAGGCTCCTCCCCCTCTGGGCGAGGCTCCTCCCCCTCTGGGCGAGGCTCCCCCCCCTCTGGGCGAGGCTCCCCCCCCTCTGGGCGAGGCTCTCCCCCACTCCCCTTTTGTGTGTGGTTCCCACCTTCAGTGCACAGCTCTCCCTCTTGGTGGTTGGCTCCCTCACTCTCTATGTGTTGGAGACCCCCCCCCCCCTCCCTGTTGTGGATACAACCCACTTCCCTCTGTGCTGGAGAAACCCTCCCCACCCTCTGCACAAAACTACCCCCTCCCCACGCTGGAGACTCCCCCTGTCCTCTGCGTGAGATTCCCCCCACCCCACTACCTTCTCCCCTATCTGTGCCTAAATCCCTCTCTCTCTGTCACTTCTCTGTGTGTGTGACTCATCCTCTCTGTGTGAGAGCCCCCTCTTTTTATGTGAGGCTCATCTCTCACCACTGTGGGATTCTTCCCCTCTCACTGCTGTTTGCTTTGTGACTAATTTTTCTCTTTTTTGATTTTTATGTTTTTATTTAATGTGTAATTTTAATGACTAACTCATGATTTTTGTTGCATTTCCAGATTGAAAGATGCCTTCCTTGACCTGAAATGCATCATTGCATTCATTCCATTTATTTATTTCATTTACAGTAGTGTCAAGGCCCATGCATGTTGAAAGGTTGTCCACCCCTGAAATGTACACGCCATTTCTTGGTTTAAGCTGGGCTTGCAGTCTTCAGTCTGATCGATGTTGTTTGTCCTGCTCACACCTGTAGAGGGAGCCAAAAAAAGCTTAGTACATCTGTAATTACTTCAATTTGCTGTTCAAAAGCTCAGAAAGATTGTTGAAAAGTCCACCTATCTTGAATTGCAAAGGTAATTGGATTGCTGCTTTCCAAATCACATTCTCCAGCATGACATTTTCCTCACCTCCTGAGGTCTTTGTAGATTCTGTCTTCTATTCATTCTTATAAATCAAGTAAAACTAGAGGACATAGGATTAGGATGAGGGGTAAGAGGTTTTAAAGTGATGTGAATAATTTTGTTTTACCTCGAGGATTCTTGGAATCCAGATCTCATTACCTGAATGAGTAGTGGAGGCAAGTACTCACATGAAATTTAAAATATATCCAGAGGTACACTTGAATTTTCAAGACATTGAATATGCTGCTTACCAAATGTTGGTTTATGGGATTTGTATAAATGGACCATCATAGACATGATGGGCCATAAAGCTTATTTCAGTGCTTGATGACTCTTTGAACTTGTACTAAGCAGCAAAATAACCTCTGAAATAAGTTCAGATTCCTAAATCTTTCTTCCTCAGTGAGAACCGAAAGGAGGAACCAGATCCCATCCGTCACAGTGATGTCTTGCATGTCAACAAGTCATTTCGCAACATGACTATCTCAGAGGAGCAGGTGCTGGGAGAGCAATGGGGAGGGAGAGGAGGCAGAATAAGTCACACCCACAAACCAGCTGAATATTATTGGCAGATGTCTAATCCACATCCATTAACTAAACAAATCTTCAAATGTTTCTGCCATTTAAAAACTATTAGAGACTAGTCAAGCAACAAGAAATTTCCAAAATTCTGAAAAAAAAAACTGTTTAAACAGGTGACTGCAACATTATCACTAAAATCCTGAAGTTGGAAGTGGTTATAGGAGGGACATATTGGCTCTTTCCAAACAGCTGCTAATATTTCCTTTCAAAATCTGGGCCGTTAGTTTGGAGTCACAGTATCCAAGATAGTTTTCTTTCAATGGGTCAGTACGAAAACTAAACTTAGCTCTTATTTACACTGGGAGAATCTTTTTTCATTGTTTCATACTTCAGCCAGTGCTGTGATAATTCTACAGCCTACATGATTTATCATATACTACTATGTATTAAAAAAGACTGCCCTTGCCACCTGAATTAATTCTATGTTACTTTGCACATGTGAAACAAATGCCTTTGGGGATGGTGATCCAGTTATGCCTGAACCATGTAGTGACTTGTTCAACAAATGAGAACAGTAGGGATGATTATAACTCAAATTGTAATGACTTAACCTGGTGATATTACACATGACGGACTTACATTTAAGTGGGTTCTGAGCTTGCGTAAAGACGATGGATGAGATTTTATTAAAGACATTGCTGTCATGTATTGAATGTAAGTGTAGCTTGAAGAACGGTGAGTGCCATGTGGCATGACTTGAGTAAAGGCCAACTCATCAAATAGATATCGAACCAAGACTCTTGATAGTTTGCTGTACTCACTGCCAAGCTCCTGACTGGGTTTGGCAGGCCCACCCCTCACCATTCATTGATATGTCAGGGAAGTGACATGACTTTCCAGTATCTTTCCATGCACTGATGAAGTCATTTGCTTAGTTTCACCGTTAAAAGACTGCTGAGCACTCATCAGTGTTCTATGTTTTGGGGTGGTGTGAAGTAGGAAGAAACAGGAGTTTGAAAATGTAAAATATTTTTATAAGATTAGAACTAGTTTTGGTCTTCAGTAGTTCATTTACAACTCTATTGGAAAGTACTATTCATGCAGATTCTCAGGAAATGTCATTGAGTCACACAGGAGGAAATGAATAAGACCCCGAAAAGAATTCTGCTGAATCGTACAACTAATAGGATAGGTCTGGCAGCAGGCATTGCATTTCAAGTGGACCATGACCCACAATGTTGGTGGCAATTGTGGGCCTGAAGATTGGTGAAGTATGGACATTGATTTCTTCACCAAACTCATACAGTATCATATGAGGCTTCCATTTGCATTCATTTGTGAGTCAAGCTCATTTATTTTCAACTACTGTAAGGTAAAACATCATGAGATGGGAATGTGTAGGGAGTTACCCTGTACAGGGCAGTAACAAGAAGGGGAGGTGTCCTTGTACTCCTGTTAGGTAAAACATCATGAGATGGGAATGTACAGGGCTGTAACAAGATGTGAATGCATCCTTGTACTTACAAGATAAGAGAGACATTGATGGATTGAGAGGCAGGAAGCTAGCAGGGAAAGGATAGCAACAGTTTTAGTCATTGGACAAGTAATGATATGATGATGTTCTAAGCACATATCCAAGGGTATAAAAAATCACCATTTTGCTGATAACGGCAGAATGCATTCTCCGACTAACATGGTTAGTCGCAAGTGTTACAATCCGGTAATAAAGAACAAAGAACCCTGATTTCGACTCAGCCTGGTGTTTGTCTCACTCATTCATGAACAAAGCAGACCTAACAATACCCAATTAGACGGAGACCACAAAGTTACCCTGAATTAGTGAGGTGAGTCCACTAACTATCTGAAAATTTTATTCACAAATTTCATGGGTGAAAACTGGGTATATTCTATTTCTGTGTACTGTTCAATGTGGAATCAGGGTATTGGTGCTACCTAATAATTAATAATCAACAAGCTATCAGGTGTGGTTAAGCAAATCCAAAAGATATTTCAATCCATAATGGTAAAATTACTGCAAGGGATTTAAAGTTGTCTGTGTAATCACAATGAAAAAATTTGGAACATTTGAAAGTACAGAGAGGCCTTCAGCAGGTCACTGAAGTAAAATATTACATTGTCTATCTGAGGTTAAGGATAAAAAAAATTAAGGAAAGACTCATTTAGAAAAAGGTGATGGCCATGTTGGATTTGAGTGAGCCAACCAATGTTACTAAGTGTCTCTCCTTCCTCTGGATGCTCAGGACTACTTGAAGTTTCTGTGGAGTTTGGCCTCTCCTAAGTGGCACCACAATCTGCTCAAAGTGGAGCCCTGGCTTTCTGCTTAAAGGCAACAAGTTATTCAATGCAAATCCTTTCTGGACCATTATGAGTTACAGAAGTAGAGAGTTATTTCCTTTTTAGAGAGGAACCAGTGCAAGTGAGAATAATATCATTCTGTACGACTTTGCTATATCATTGTAACAATCATTGAGGTGTAGCTGAAAATTTTATCCTTTCAATGCCTCCTCTATAATTTGTTTATGTAAAGCAGCCACACTAAATAGTCCAGAAACTGCAATTATAAAGAAGGCATATTCACTAAAATAAGCATTCTATATTATAGCACTGTCCATGGTGTTTCACTTGCAACTGAACATGACTTGTATTATAAAATAAGTGACCATTAGTACTTTCAAAGCAGAGACAAAAGTGGATTTTTTAAACATTTGATAAGCCAGATGTTGGACGGGAATGTACAATTGAGGTAACAATCAAATCAGCAATGAAATTATTAAATAGTGATGCAGACTAGAAGGGCTGAATAGCATACTCCAGCACCTAATCTGAATGTAGCAAGCTGAATTAAAATAAATGCTGTACCAGTTCGTTGTTTCATCTAGAAGGTCTGTTTAGAAGGAAGGGACAAGTTAAACCGCTGACTGCTTCATCTCTTAAAGTTCTATGGGAAAGTGCCAAGTAGAAGGGGTTGGTCAGTGGAGAAGGATGAATCAAGGAAGGGACTATTCCTTTCAAATGCTGAAATAGGAGGCAACAATATCTGATGGTGGAATCTCATTGTAGTTGGCAGGAATTCATGGATATGATCCTTTTAATGTGGAGACTGGGATCGAAGATGAGGATTAACGGAGCTCGATCCTTGTGGGAGAAGTGTAGAAGTGAGTAGAAGTGCAGGAGGTCCCTCTTTTTGAAAATTTTTAAGAGGCAGAGAGGGAAGAAGGAGGTCACATGCATCTTCCTTTATGCAAGGAATTGAAAGCAAGAGTGGATTTGTAAGAAATGATGGCTTGTGGAAAAACAAACATGAAACAACACTGATCAAAGCCAGTCATTGTGTGCTGAGAAATGTAATGTTTCCCTTACTGAGAATCTACTAATTATGTTCCATTGTTTTTCCTGAAATAGAACATTTTTAAATTGGCTCATTATCAACCTAAATTGGAATCTCATAAGGCATTTGTCCTTGCTGAATAATAGCAGATTTCACTGCTTGAAATGATAACTCTTCAGTTCTTCTAATGTGATGTATTTGCTGATATGTCCATAACTAGGATTGCTGTGGCCACCAATGCTGAGCAGACTCCAAAGGGGTTGAGATTCTAACTAATATTTGTACCTTCAGAGTGTAACTGATCTGGGGAAAGTGTACTTTGTGTAAGTTGCTGCACAACACGAAAAGCAAAGAATTTGTATCAAAACAATGCTATTGCATGTTCAGGGAATCATTCATTGAAGTGCTGGTTGACATGGGCCGCAGAATGCAAAGTGTTTTTATGTATTTCTAGGCTCTCCTGCTGATTATTATTTTGGATGATCCTGATGAAAAATGCCTCTCTATTAAGGAACCCCTTGCATCCTGAACAGCCAATGTGTGCTCCTTTGCACATCTGGGAGACAAGGCTATAGATATTGAACAAGATACTCATTTTCCTGACCCATGAACCTGTTGCTGTCCAGGCTCCATCTCATGTTTACAGATCTCCTTGTTCTTCATCTACTGTCATTGACCTTCTGCCTTTGATTCATAAAGTTACT
This sequence comes from Narcine bancroftii, assembly GCF_036971445.1. Classification (NCBI taxonomy): domain Eukaryota; kingdom Metazoa; phylum Chordata; class Chondrichthyes; order Torpediniformes; family Narcinidae; genus Narcine; species Narcine bancroftii. The sequence goes on from NC_091477.1 coordinate 43,895,725, forward strand.
TGGCTTGAGGCAGGTAATGAAGTCTCTATATCTCTTTGGTGTGAATTACATGAAAGATCCAGACCAAAATAAATATTAAAATCTAATTGTTAGGAAACCAATGGCACATTTCCATTACATTTCTGATTCTTGCAAGACTCTAGTTGTATCTATAGTTGGCAAGTTTGTGGGGAGTACACTGTTTTAAAAATGAGGAAATTATCAGGTTATGGAATTTTTATGTGAACATTTTGGAAAAGGCATTTCAGCCCAACTCATCCATACCAACTAGGCTAATCACATTTGGCCCCCACTTGTGCAAATGTTTGCTAAATGTACTGTACCAACTTCAACCTCTTCCTTTCCAACTGTGGTCTCCCTGATATCTGGTACAGCAGTAGCATGACATCTCAACTTTTATACTCAATGCCCCAGCCAATGAAGGAAAACATACTAAACGCCTCCTTCACCACTTGTTTCTACTGTATTACTTCTTTCTGGGAATTATGCAGTTGCATTCTGAGGTTTCTCTGTTTTATAAAACTCCCAAGCACAAGCTAGTCACACTGTATGTCCTGCCCTGGTTTAACTTCCACAACTTGCACTTGTCTGATTTAACTTTCACATTGATTTCAACCCTGCTGTAACCTTAGACTACCTTTTTCGCTGTCCAATATACCACCAATTTTGGTGTCATCCACAAACTTACTAATCACACAATCTACATTCTCATCTAAATCATTAGCATGTAATGACACTGATTTACTCCAGCTTACAAACAAATAAAGAATACACTCACTCATTTCTTCCAGCACACCATGAAGTCCACTTGATTTTCTGCAGACGCAAAATTGCATTCTTTTTTAAAATTTTATTTTTAAATTAAAAACCACAAAGAGTTTACATAATTGATGATATTACAAATCAAATCTAAATGTGGTGTATATAAAAAGAAAAGAAAGAATAAAGAAATTCCCCCCATATACCCCCCTTCCCCCTCTAACCCCTTGCTAAAAGAAAAAGAAAAAAGAGAACAAGAGGCCCTCAACAGGAGCAGTTATTACTTTAAGGTTTCTTTTAATATACTGAGACCTTAAGGAGAAAGGGAATGTCACACCCACACTTTGTAAACGTAGGCAACATATCTTCCAAAAAATGTTGTATTTATCTCTTAAATTATAAGTTATTTTCTCAAGTGGTATATAACTCTGAACTTCCGTATGCCATCGTTCTATACCCAAATCTGTGTCAGACTTCCAGGTTATGGTGATTCATTTTCTTGCTATTGCTAAAACAATTTAAGCAAACTTCTTTTGATACATATACAATTTCAATTTAGGTTCAATATTCTTGATATCACTCAATAAAAACAACATAGGATCCTGTGGGAATTTAATCCCCATTATTCGTTCCAATAAACTACCTATTTCTAACCAAAAAGGTTTAATTCTAGGACAGCTGAATACACATTAAATATTGTAAAAAGCAACAAACAGGCTTAATTCTACAAATCTCCACCTCAACTAGCTGCAAGTGAAATCAAATTTCAAAATTCATTTTTGTTATGTCAATAAGAATAGGTCATCAACTTCTAGCATCTGAGTTAAACTCACCCACAATTAACTTAAACTGCCAATTAATTATAGGTGGGCCCATACCTCTTCTGCTGTATTCAACATTGTTACAAACAACTTTCCTCACCAATAATCTTCCCAAACCTTTGAATTGACTTACAGCAGAAATTGGAGGCAACAATTATTTCCCTTTTAAGAGGCGGGAATCAATCAGTTCAGTCAACATACAGATGTGTGGTGGAAAGTGTGCTGACTGCTGCATTATGGTCTGGTATGGAGACACCAATACTCCTGAGTGTAAAAGCCTCCAAAAGGTAGAGGACACAGCCCAAGACATCACAGGCAAAACCCTCCCCACTATCAGGAACATCTACAGGGAATGCTGGCGTTGGAGAGCAGCAGCAATCATCAAGGATCCACACCACCCAGCACATATTCTGTTCTCACAGATGTCATCAGGAAAGAGGTATAGGTGCCACAAGACTCATACCATCATGATTTCAGGCTGGAACAGTAAATCAGAGACTCATTTAAGGACTCTTGCTTGTGCACTTTATTGATTTTATTTATTCTCTCTGTATTGCACAGTTTGTTTACATTCAGTATCTGTTAATTATTCTTTATATGTATATGCTACAGTCTTTTTTCACTCCTAATAAGTGGTAATTCTGCCTTGCCTGCAGGAAAAAGAATCTCATTCATGTATGTGATGTGTGTTGTTGGAAATGAAATATAGCTATACCCCATTTTATGAAAACCTGCTTTATGAAAAATCACTTTTACAAAGAAACCTGTGCTCACTTTTACAAAAGGATTTGAATGGGTTTTTGCTTTTATGAAAATAGCCTCCAATAGCAGGGAATGGGTCTTCGCTTTACGCCATTTTGATTTACAAAAGGTTTCATAGGAACGGTCTAGTTTTGTAAAATGGGGTATACCATAGAAGGTTTTATTCCTCTAATTTGTGGTGGTCTCAGACTGGCAGTGCATTAGACCATGAACTGACATCTCAGCATAAGAATGGGGCAGCGAATTGAAACACAGACATATCAGCATGGTAATGCGATGGGAAATTGAAATGCTCATTCACAGAACCACTCCCCTCCACCAATCAGTTCTTACTTTTCCTCTACTGTCCTTCCATCCATGTACAATTATGGCCTTTCTATTCAGGCACCGGTCTGCTTTTTGCTCATACCTCCAGAGGATTGTTAACTCGGCCTGCGACATCACAGGCACCAGACTTCATTCCATTGAGGACATCTACATGAGACAGTGTCTTAAAAAGCAGCCTCTATCCTCAAAGACCCCCACCACCCAGGCCATGTCCTCTTCACTCTGCTACAATTGGGAAAAAGGTACAGGAGCCTAAAGCCGAGCACTCAGTGGCACAAGGACAGCTTTCTCCCCGCTGCCATCAGATTCCTGAATAATCAATGAACCAAAGGCACTGGTTTACTTTTTGTGCGCTATTATTTTTATATTTTTAATAGTAATGTTGGAACATGATTATATTATGAATGTTTGCTGTGTGACGCTGCTGCAAAACACCAAATTTCATGACTTGTTCATGACAATAAATTCTTGAATAAGGGCTCAGGCCTGAAATGTTGGTTGTATATCTTTACCTCCTGTGGACACTGCATGACCTGCTGAGTTTCTCCAGTATTTTTTGTGTTTTTACCCCAATCACAACTTCTGCAGAGTTTTGAGTTTCACTCACAAGGATGCTACCTAGATTGGAGGGCTTGAATTATTATAAGAGATTGGATAGGTTGGTTTTGTTTTCCCTGGAGTGAAAGGTGCTGAGAGATGATATGACAGAAATATATGCTGTAAAATTATGAGAGGCATAGATAGAATAGATAGTCAATGTCTTTTTCCCCATGGTAGGGATGTCTGAAACTAGAGGTCTACAGATTTAAGGAAATCTGAGGGGCCATTTTTTTCACAGACTACCAGTAATTGGTATCTGGAATGAGCTGCCAGAGGAGGTGGTGGAGGCTGGAACAGTAACAATATTTAAGAGGCATCTTGATAGGTACTTAAATCAGCAGGGAATAGAAAGGAAATGGAATCAATTCAGATAAATGGGATTGGTATGATAGTCAGATTGGACCAGGGGGTGAAGGGGGTCTCTTAAAGGGATGTTTTTATGCTGCAAAACTCTCTGATTCTTTATCTCTATTACATACAAAGAAGCACTTGGACAGCAGCTTAGCTTAATTTGAAACATTAGCAGGCAATTGGCTATACTTTTGACATAGATGTCCAAGATAGACCATCAACTTCTTGAAGTTTGTTCATGACACATTAGATCACATATAATCCATGCTACAATTTCATTTCCCTTTATCCCTTTTCCTTATTAACCTTACATAACCATGCATCTCTAAACAGCATTCAAGTCAGGACTGTAATGAACAAGCCTACCAAGAGAGAGAAGAGAAAGAAGGAAATGCAAAGAAGTGTTTTGTACCCCCTCCATAAATCTTCGTCCGCGAAGCCAAGCCAAAGAAACAGTAACTGACATACAATTATAAACTTCCTTTTCAGCTTGGATCAGGTGTCTTAAGTCATGGTTTGCATTTCCTTAACTTCTGAAATGCTTAAAATGAGATTGGTTAAATTGGGCGGCACAGACTCGTGGGCCAAAATGGCCTGTTAAGGTCATGTCTAAGTTTAAAGTTTAAATTCTTAACACAATCATAGGCACCAATACATCTTAAATAGCAAGACACACTAAATCCTGCAGCATTTTCAAGGATATCAAACTTTTTTGTGTTGTCACATCAGAAAATAAAAAGCAAAGTGCACTGTGGTGGCTGAAAATCTGAAATATGATCTGGGCAATTGACTCTGTTTCTCCCATCATGAATGCTGCCTGCTTTCTGTGAATGTTTTATTTTTAAATCACTCAAATCAATTTCTGTGATCATACTATCCATCAGTGGTTACTGAGTCAGATAAGTTGTGACTGTATATCTGAGAAATAATTCTGGGTATAGGCTGGATATTTGGCTTATCATATTTTTTTGACATACACCATAATTTATTTTGACATAGTTTGTTAATACATCACCAGTAAAGGAGTTGCAAACTAGTATTTTTTTTTTAATTTGTCCTTGAATTATTAGGATTGGGATTTTGCTTTATGGACATAATTCTTCCATGTTTTTGACCTATTTGCAACAAATAAGTTCACAAACATATTTGATATATATTTCTTGCAAACATTGTAGGCACAATCTTTCCAACATGGATTGAATAAAAATGAGAATTATTTGCAGAAAACACTACCAACCATTTCCAAAAGATATATGGGATGATGAGAATAGTTTTTGAAAAAAAAAAAGACATTTTTTTTGCTCATTCTGATAATAAAGAGAAAGAAGAATCAAGGTCCAGCCGAAATATGCCACTGATGCACTTCAGATTGAATCAAAGACCAAAAGGATCACATGAAGACAATTCACAATTAAAGATGCTCTTGGCCTTTGACAACCTAATTATGGCTACGATAGATAATGACAAATATAGGAATGGAGATAGGCCATTCATTCCTTGAAGTTTGTTCATCACTCATTAGATTACAGATAATCCATGCTTCAACTTCATTTCTCTTTATCCCTTTTCCTTATTAACCTTGTATGTCCATACATCTCTAAACTGCAAATAAACTTACACTGATAGTAACTTGGAATGAACTCAATCAAAAGCAAGTTACTGGAGGAACTCAGAATCAGAATTTATTGTCATGAACAAGTCACAAAATTCAGTGTTTTGCAGCTTAGAGCAATAAATAAAAAAAAGTGCATGAAAAGTAAAGCAGTGTATTGGGTTCATTGATCATTCAGGAATCTGATGACAGTGGGGAAGAAGCTGTCCTTGTGCCGCTGAGTGCTCATCTTTAGGCTCCTGTACCTTTTTCCCAATGGTGGCAGAGTGAAGAGGGCATGGCCTGGGTGATGGGAGTCTTTGAGGATAGAGGCTGCTTTTTAAAAGACATCGCCTAATGTAGATGTCCTTGATGGAGTGAAATCTAGTGCCTGTGATGTTGCAGGTGGAGTTAACAACCATCTGGAGTTTATTCTTGTGGCGCCTCTGTACCAGGCAGTGATGCAAGCAGCCAGAATGCTCTCCACTGTACACCTGTAGAAGTTTTTGAGAACCTTCAGTGACATACCAAATCTCCTCAAACACCTCACTGGAGAGCTTTCTTCATGATTGCATCGACATGGAAGCTCCACGTCAGATCCTTGGAGATGTTAACATCAAGGCAGGCAACATTTGTGGAGACAAAGGAATGGTTGTCTGTTCAAGTCATGACTGTAACATAGCAGGAACGTGGAAGTCTGACACCCATCTACTCATGGATAGGTGGTCTTCAGAGATGAATAGTTGCATCCCACTTGAAAAAGTTTCATACAATCACAGGAAGGGATATAACATCCTCTTAAAAATCTGGCAGTCTTATTTAGAGCATATAGGTACCTAACTGGTACCAATGTAGAGTTATGATCGCTACTGACTAACCAGTAGACCTTTGTCTACATTTTAAGAATGTGTTATTATCGTATCTCCATATCATTGTTCTTTCTCTGTTTAATAGGACGTATAGGGTGGAGGGAGGGGTTTACTTGGTATGATTGTTAAATATATTAAAATAATAAATAAAATATTACACAAACAAAGTCAGGACTGTAAGCCCATCATTATAGAGGCTGTAAGTCAGATTATAGAACTTCAGCAGAACTTTCCCAGCAAATTAAGCATATTACAACTGTTTTTATTATAGATAAAAGAGAACTGAACAAATTTAACTCTTTAATGAAACTCACCTGCTCCTCATTGCTTCTGGTGCTTGATGGAACAACCTTAGTGTACTACCAATCAACCACAATCAGAGAATCGTGATTAATAGTCTTTAATCACTTTAAAGTGTCAGCACAGCTTGCATGTTGCTGGCCCAGTTCCATGGCAGGCACTGAAGGAGGGGTTTGGGTGTAACAGCCTTTATGGGGATTTCTGGGAGGGAGGAGTCACAGGTTCTGATGTTCCAATGTAAAGAAAAAGGGAAAGAGTTTCCATTGGAATCCTCATTGTAAAAGTTTTTTTTAAAATGCTTTGATTAATATGTATTGTACTACAAATTAATTGATAGATGTTGTTTCTTGTGGCAATTTGGAATGAACCCAAACCCTATCTGCAATGAGCCAAAGTCACGCACTTCATCACTGTATTTCAAATCACATAAAGAAATGAGCAATCAAAACATAGTTTTGAGTCAATAATAGTGGTGAACATAGCCATTCAGTACAAAGCCAACAAAGATACGACTTTGTGATTCATATTAAAACATAGTGATTGTCTCCTTATATTTTTCTGCCAGATGTCAAATTACCTTCTCCCCCTCACCTCCACTCCCACACCTTCCACCCCTACCCCCAAGTTCATTTCTCAATACTGCTCTTTTTACCTTTCTTTCCAACAGGGAATTACAAGATATTTATTTAAAAAAATTATCTTGCATTATTAAATTTTAAATATCCAAATGAATCTTTCAGTTGTTTTGTAATGAAAACCCTATGGGCTGATCAGCAGTCGACCCGTTCAGAGTGTAACTCTGAGCCAACACTGCTGAAGTAGTATACAATTTTGCATTGAATATGTCAATGCTTACTGTAAGGGAATTCAGTTTTCTCTTCAGTCACGCAACTAGAAAACTCAACATTTTAAATGTTATTTTCATAAAATTAAACATGCTATTGATTGTAGCAAGTTGTTTAATCTCAATATCAAGCCTTCAAGAATAAAATGTTTACATGGCATCATCATAACTTGGCTAAATGGTGATGATAGGTTATCTTTTGTATTAACTATAATAATGAAAAATAGCTGTGCTTTAGGTATCAAAGTAAAAACATTAGATGAAGGTAGTTATTCCAAATTGTCTTACTAAATCCCAGAGTAATCTGGTGTGTAACACCTGATCTATACATAGACATTGAAAAAAACGGCAATCAAATGATAAAGCCCCACACCATCATCCCTTTTGTTCACTTCACACAAGACAATGATTGCAGGTTATCACACAAGGATGGGTGGAACAGTGGATCCCAATCACCGTTAATGCCAATTAACATTCCTGGTAGATCTTATTATCTCACACATTAGAAACTGAATTTGGCTTTTACATTGAAATCATTATCTTCAAAAATACTGTAGAGATTCCAGGATCCCATGTACTGAAGGTGAAATCTGGCATATTGAAGCAAACTTTACAAATACATATACTTTATGAACATTGGCTATTCAGAAAAAATTGGTTTTGTTCAGTCACCTTAAAGCAGTAATCTGTTGCTTGGATATTGAAATTGAACTAAACAGCAGGGGGCACCATCTCCACACAGTCCCTGAATCCCTGAGACTCCTCCTGCATCATTTAGCTTCTTTCAATCATCTCCTGAATGCAATCACACATAATATTTGGTATTACTAGTTCCTTCAGAAAACTCAAGGATACTCGGTATATTAGAGAAAAACAGTCAGAAGACCGCAGCATTATCACACACTTCTGCTTTTGCAGAAACTAGTTCTCTTAACTGGAATTGGATCCTTGACTTCCTCAATGGAAGACCACAGTCAGTACAAATTGGAAACAATGTCTCCTTCTCACCAATTATCAACACAGGCACACCTCAAGGATGTGTGCTTAGCCCAATGCTCTACTCATTATACACCCATTACTGTGTGGCCAGGCACAATTCCAATGCTATCAATAAATTTGCTGATGACACCACAGTTGTCAGCAGTATTACAAAAGGCAATGAGGAAACGTACACGAAGGAGATAGATCAGCTCGTTGAGAGGTGTTATGCCAACAATCTTACGCTCAATGTTAGCAAAACCAAGGAGATGACAAGGAGGAGGAAGTCAAGTGAACACAACTCAGCCATTATCAAGGGCTCAGTAGTGGAGAGGGTCAAGAACTTCAAATTTCCGGTGTTAACATCTCCAAGGATCTGTCCTGGAACCTTCATGTCGATGCAATTACAAAGAAGGCCCGCCAGCGGCTATACTTTGTGAGGTGCTTGAGGAGATCCAGCATGTCACTGAAGACTTGAAAACATCTACAGGTGTATTTTGGAGAGTATTCTGGCTGGTAGCCTTACTGTCTGGTATGGAGGCACCAACTCTCAGGACAAGAAAAATCTCCAGAGGGTTGTTAACTCAGCCTGTGACATCACAAGCACCTGTCTTCACTCCACTGAGGACATCTACATGAGGTGGTGTTTTCAAAACTCAGCAACTATCCTCAAAGACCCTCACTACCCAGGCCATGCCCTCTTCACTCTTCACTTCATTGTGTAAAAGGTACAGGGACCCTATAGATGAGAACTCAGCAGCCCAAGGACAGCTACTTCCCTGCTACCATCAGATTCTTTAATAATCAATGAACCAAAGACACTGCCTTACTTTTCGTGCACTATTTTGTTTTTTTTACATTTATTGTTGTAAAAGTGGTTACTGGTATATGAAAGTTTACACTGTAATACTGCTGCAAAACACTGAATTTTGTGACTTGTTCATGACAATAAATCCTGATTCTGATTCTGATTCTTATGTATTTCCTTCAGAATACCTCATCTGAACTGCTGGGGGCAGCACTATTGAACTGTGACTCATTCCACAATGTTCCTGAGTAGGCCAGTCCTTCTCCATGATTAGTAATGTCCAAGATTCAAGATTCCTTTATTGTCATGTAATAATACAGAAAATGTAATATTGCACAAAATTTTCTTTACCTGTTGTAAGGCAAACAAAGTGTTGTTATTAGTATTGCCCAGTGCCCCTTTACATTAAAATAAGCCACAAGACATTGTATATCATTTCTTGTTGAATGTATCTCGGATTAATTTATAGCTCAATGATCCTACTTCAATATAAAATATTTTTATTAGCAAACAGTTGCTGGAGGAACACAGCAGATCAGGCAGCATCTATGGGTAGAAATGGTCAGTCAACATTTCAGATTGGGACAGGTCAAAAACTATTTTCATGTTCATCTGGTGCAAACAACACAATATAATCCATTTGTGAAAGTAACAACCTTTTTGCCTAACAATATGAAAACTGCCCCAAGAACTGGTCTTCATTTGCTTTGGGAGAACAATTGTTGTGGCGTAGCTCACCTGAGCAACCAAAATCGAGGAACTGGTAACGTGAAATAAAATGCCACAAGTTGTTTGGCAGAATGCAAGTGCAGCAGATAATCTGCTTTCCACAAATCCAGAGGATGAGGACACTGAAACACCCCTGCCTCTGACAGCACAGAAGTCTGCTGGAAGAAGGTGGCAGAGTGGTATGCTGCAGTCCACAAAGGGGAAGTTACTAGGTCCAATTAGGGCTCAAATGCCTCAAAAAAAAAGGCATCTTAGTAAAGATAATCAAGGACAGATGATTAATTGTATTGATATTTTTCCCCTTTAGCACTTTCACTAAATTATTGGATTCTTAGCACCAATGTGGCCTTATGTTTCCTTGGTCATACAAGTTGCATAGAATCGTTGGCGGTGCCTAGGAATGTCCTCCAACATTTGGCTGTTGGATAAATACTTAAGTGGAAACACTTTTTAAATATAATAGATGTGCTGAGTAGAATAACAGAAGGCAGGCAGGATGAAGCGTAACTGGAGAAAGAATACCACTTTGACCATTTTAGGCAAATTGCTGGTTATGTCGGTGTAAGTTTGACTTAAAAGTGATGATTAACATAATATAAACAGGCAGAAGACTCATGAGACAGCCTGCCTCTAATCCCACCTGTATTTTTGATTCCCCACCCCATACAATCAACACCACAGCACAATAAAATTAATAATTTCTCACCATGGTATCAATAGAATGGCAATTTACTTAATATATCCTAAATTATCATTACCCCATTTAACTCTTGTGCCAGTCTTACCTGCTTCCTTTATTTATTTAGCTTTTAATGCTAACCAAGCCAACACCAAATTAGATATTTTGTCTTACAGATTTGATTAGAGAACATGACAAGTGGACAACTTGGTGAAGCATACTGGATGCATGAGGGGGATCATATTGAGCAGATAACAAAGTGGTGGGACTAGGTGAATAAAGTATTGTATTGAAGATATTCCTCTTTTGGAAGGTCCATGAGGCCTTGCCTCATAGGTCTATTTACATGGGTGAGCACATTACTGAAGAGAAGTGCTTAGAAAGGGACCAAAGCCAAGGACACTTACAGTCACTGGAGCTCAGGTTCCATTTACAACAAAATTGTTTGAGTGAGGTTTGATTTGAGATGTACTGCTTCTTATCTGAGTTGCTGTTGAGTAATAGGAAGTACAGAGGCCATTCAAATATATTCTTAACAATGAGCAAAGGCTGGGTATATATGTATTTTTTAAATAAAGATAGAAAGCACGAATTGCTGATGTAATAAATCTCATGATGTATTTTGCTGAGTTTAGAATTGCCTGTTAATAATAACTTGATGTTTAAGAAATGTGGATAGAATTAACACAATGGGGTTGTCCATACAACAGATCCATTACTGGGAAAAGTGGAGTGTTACACCTAAGTCCAGCATTACACCTAAGACCATTAAAAATTCCACATTCGGGCTGTTGACTTAATGAAGCTTTATGGAGTATTTTCCAGTATCTAAAATATCTTTAAAGAATATTGAATTATTGACAATGCTATCTTCATACCAGCTTTGTTCTGGTTATTCAATTTGTGTTCAATTTATTTTATATATAAATAGGAAGATCACATTTTCAAAGTCTCTTCCTATATTTCTGTTCAATTTTTTTCTCTAATGCAAACAATTATAGAATGTTGACATCAATATGATATTTTTTATTATTTATGCAGTCACTGTACAATACCTATATGACTTAAATAGAATTAACATTGATCTGCCATATTATTGTTAATTGTTGAACTTTTTAATTAAACCAATTAATTTATAATTACTATCACAGCTATAATGCATTGAACTATGTCATTGTACAAGGAACAATACTTAATAACAGCAAGCGACACCATTTCTCATATTTGTTTTATATTTGTCAAATATAAAACAAATTCTGGTGTTCTCAGTTCCACAATATGATGTTGAATAGAAGCCTTTCTAGAGGTTATTAGTCTACGAAGTCTACAATATACACACATACTCTGTCATATAATTTCTCAAAAAAGTCAATGGCAAAATATGATGGGGAGCTTATGATGTGAGTGGGTTCCTCCATGCATATACAGTATGTAACCAAAAGCATGCAACACACTCCCGTAAATGTGAAGACAACTTTGACTTTCTTTGGAGTTAACTTCATTCCCCATTAAGACTCTCAAACCCCCAACACTTCCCAAGAACTAGTTTTAACCACTGGTCCTCTCCCCATCCCACCTTATCAGCTCCCTTCTCAATGCTCTAGTCCTACAGGATCTATCCCTGAATAACGCTATTTTACATCCACCTTTTCTAGCAACAAATAATTATTAGGCTATTATTTGTAGATTTATACAGGTGAAATGTAGATGTTCAGAATCAGAATTTATTGTCGTGAACAAGTTACAAAATGTGTTGTTTTGCGGCAGCGTTACAGTGCAAACATTCATATAAATCACCTTACAAAAATAAATTAAAAATAGTATATGAAAAGTTAAAGTAAAGCAGTGTCTTTGGTTCATTGATTATTCAGGAATCTGATGGCAATTGTTAGGTCTGCTTTGTTCATGAATGAGTGAGACAAACACCAGACTGAGTCGAAATCAGGGTTCTTTGTTCTTTATTACCGGATTGTAACACTTGCAACTAACAATGTTAGTTGGAGAATGCATTCTGCCGTTATCAGCAAAATGGTGATTTTTTTATACCCTTGGATACGTGCTTAGAACATCATCATATCATTACTTGTCCAATGACTAAAACTGTTGCTATCCTTTCCCTGCTAGCTTCCTGCCTCTCAATCCATCAATGTCTCTCTTATCTTGTAAGTACAAGGATGCATTCACATCTTGTTACAGCCCTGCACAGGGTAACTCCTTACACATTCCCATCTCATGATGTTTTACCTTACACAATGGAGAAGAAGCTGTCCTTGTGCCATTGAGTGCTCATCTTTTGGCTCCTGTACTTTTTCCCCGATAGTAGTAGAGTGAAGACAGCATGGCCTGGGTGGTGGGGGGTCTTTGAGGTTAGAGGCTACTTTTTTAAGACACCGCCTCTTGTAGATGTCCTTTTTTTTTAAATTTTTTATTTTTCACACCATAAATCACATTAGCCATGATATACACTTTTTCTTTTTCACACATATACAGTGACTTTTTCTCCCCCCCCCCCTCCTCCCAAGCCACCCCCCCCACCCCCCCCTCATCCATTTTAGGTATACAATCTAGGTTGCATTAAACCCGTCAGACAATGTTGTCATTCAACAAAATTACACCAGAAATTCTACTGAGTCCATTCTTTTCTTTCCTTCTCCTTCCATCAACTTAGGTAATGTTTGTCCCCGGTAGGTTTTCGCTATTGTATTTAATGTAAGGCTCCCATATTTGTTCAAATATTTCAATATTATTTCTTAAACTATATGTTATTTTTTCTAATGGAATACATTTATTCATTTCTATATAGCATTGTTGTATTTTCAAATTATCTTCCAATTTCCAGGTTGACATAGTACATTTTTTTGCTACGGCTAGGGCTATCTTAACAAATCTTTTTTGTGCATCCTCCAAATCAATTCCAAATTTTTTGTTTCTTGTAGATGTCCTTGATGGAGTGAGGGCTGGTGCCTGTGATGTTGCAGGCCGAGTTAACAACCCTCTGGAGTTTTTTCTTGTCCTGAGTGTGGCATCTCCATACCAGACAGTAATGGAACCGGCCAGAATGCTCTCCACGGTACATCTTTGGTGACATATCGAATCTCCTCAAACACCTCACAACGTATAGCCTTCTTCGTGATTGCATCAATATGGAGGATCCTTGGGAGATGTTGACACCCAGGAATATGAAGTTGTTGACCCTCTCCACTACTGAGCCCTCAATGAGGCTCAAATCATGTTCACCAGACTTCCTCCTGAAGTCCACAATTGTCTCTTTGGTTTTGCTAATATTTGAGTGCAAATGTGTTGGTGTGACACCACTCAACGAGCTGATCTATCTCCCTCCTGTATGCATCCCCATTGCCATTGGTGATTCTGCTGACAATTGTGGTGTCATTGGCAAACGTAGATAACATTGAAATTGTGTCTGGCCACACAGTCATGGGTGCTTAGTGAGTAGAGCAGTGGGCTAAGCATGCATCCTTGAGGTGCACCTGTGTTTACTGGAAGACAGTGATACTGATGTATACAGGGTGTTCTATCTACAATGTGGTTGTGCATTTCTTGAGATACTAAACCCTTTTCAGTCACTGGCCATGGTATAAGGCAATGGGTATATGCCAGGAATTTACCTATAAGTTTTCCTGATCAGCTGCCAAAATGAGATCTGTATAGTACGACTGAGAGCACTCAAGACCAGAGAGAGTACAACATGCTTGTGGGGGTGGAATCAGGGGAGGAGCCAGTCCTTAGAACATCACACCAGTAGTGAATTCCCAGTTCTTTCAGAATGAAGCCTGTAGGTGAAACAGAGAACAGAGAATAGTCAAAAAAATATTTACAATATGTACAAATTCAACCTGTCAGGAGGGCTGGAGGTGTGGGAAGATCACCATAGTGTAGGTGGGCACTGGACTTCCTGATCCTCCTGTGGTTCTAGGACCTCAGGGCATGGGTGATCCAGCTCTGGTTGAGGGGTGGCTGGACCCACTTCCTGTGATATCTCACCTGAGCCCACTGGTGTCCCCCAGGGAACCCTGAGTAGGTCCTGACTCCTTTGGGATGGTGGACCCTCAGTTCTGGCAGGTGCCAGGTCCCTGATCAAGGCAGTGTCCTCCCTGCCATCTAGGTATGCCACATAGGCATAAGTGGGTTTGGCATGGAGTAGGTGCACCTTCTTGACCAGGGGGTCAATTTTGCTCTTTCTCACATGCTTTTGAAGCAGCATTGGTCTTTTTGCTGTAAACCAAGCTGGGAAGGTGGTCCCTTACGTTGACTATTTCTTGAATAAAAACATCAGCTCGTGAGGAGTCGCATTGGTTGCAGTGCAGAGTAGTGACCTAATGGAGTGGAGCACCATGGGTAGGACATCTTGCCAGCATGAGTCTGGAAGAACTTTGGACTAGAGAGCCAATTTTACTGCCTTCCAAACCATACCATTCTCTTTTTCAACCTGTCCACTCCCCCGGGTGTTATAGCTAGTAGTCCTGCTGGATACAATATTCCTCACCAGCAGGAACTGGCATAGGTCCTCGCTCATAAATGATGAGCCCCAGTCACTATGGATATAGCCAGGCTACCCAAACAGGGTGAAAATAGAGTTTAGGGCCTTAATGACGGATGGCATGGATGAGTCCAGGCAAGGAATTGTGAATGGGAAACGAGAGTACTCATCAATGACTGTGAGAAGGTACATGTTCCTGTTTGTGTAGGGGAGGGGTCCCTTGAAATTGACACTGAGTCATTCAAAGGGCCGGGATGCCTTTATCAAGTGCCCCTTGCTGGGGTCGTAAAGTGTGGCTTGTGCTCAGCATAGACCTGGCAGGACCTTGTCATTTCCCTGACATCCTCAATTGAGTAGGGTAAATTGTGTGCCTTGATAAAATGAGCTATTCAAGTGATGACTGGGTGGCAGAGCTCACTGTACAGTGACCGCAACTGGCCGATGTGTGCAGAGGCACAGCTTCTTCTGGACAGGGCAACTGGAAGCTCATTGAGGGAACCAGGTCGATAGACTATATCACAGTTGTAGGTGGTGATTTTATAATTTTTAATTTTTTACCACGTTTTGTATTGTTGAACATAAATGCCACTGATTGCTGGTCTGTGAGGAATGTGAATTTCCTGCCCACCAGGTAGTGCCTCCAGTGCCTGATGGCCTCCACAATGGCTTGGGCCTCTTTCTCCACTGATGGATTCTGAAGCTCGTGGCCTTGTAGGGTCCTGTAAAAAAAATGCAACTGACTTACCCGCTTGATTAAGAGTTGCAGCCCGGGATACGTCTGAGGCATCACTTTCCACCTGGAAAGATACATTCTCGCCCACCGCATGCATGGTAGCCTTCACAATGTGGCTTTGGATGTAGTTGAAAGCTATTTGAACTTCAGCTGTCAGTGGGAAGGAAGTGCATATTGAGGGATGTAATATGAGAAGAAGCCCAGAGACCTCCTCAAAGCTTTCATGATCCTCAGGATTGGGAGTTCTAACAGGGGGTGTATCCTGTCGGGGTTGGGGCTGATGATGCCATTCTCCACCACGTAGTCCAAGATGGCTAAGCGTTTAGCCCTGAACACACACTTACTGGTGTTGTAAGTGAGATATCGGGCCTTAGCTACATGGAAGAAATTCTGGAGGTTGGCATCTGTGGTGATATGACCACCAGCCTACAGCAGGGGGCAATCTCTGTACCTGGAGGAAAACTACTTAAGGGATTGACTCCACCTGGCTGGTTGTCAATCAGCCAACGTGAATATAAACTTGAGTCAGCCCCTCTTGAGCCAGTCACACTGGGAACCACTAAGGCTTGAACTGGTGTTCAGACTTTTACTGGAATAAAGCCTGTTGTACAGTCTTTTGGGTTTTGTGCTTGCTCGCTGCTTCCTCAGCGCACCACCCTCCAGAGAGTGGCCATGAATGGTAATGTTGTCGCGGAAAGGAAAAGTGGCCTTCAACTTAAATTCATCCACCATTTGGTCCATCTGTTTCTGGAAGATCGAGACCCCAATTGTGATATTGAAGGGAACCCTCCAGAACCGATAGAGTCTCCCGTTAGCCTCAAAAATGGTGTAGGGATGGTCCTTGGAA
Organism: Narcine bancroftii; assembly: GCF_036971445.1. NCBI lineage: Eukaryota > Metazoa > Chordata > Chondrichthyes > Torpediniformes > Narcinidae > Narcine > Narcine bancroftii. The sequence goes on from NC_091477.1 coordinate 43,912,221, forward strand.
CAGATTGGCAACTGGTGATAAGATCGATGGTCAAATAAACCTTATACTCTGCAATTTTGTTCACCATGTCTGAAATAAGAGGGAGGGGATATGCATCCAGGAGTGTAAAATGCTTAATAGTTTGGCTATAGTGAATTACTAGCCTGGACTTTCCATCCCCCTTTACCACAACCACCTGAGCTCTCCATGGGCTGGTACTGTGCTTGATAATGAGCAGTTGCTGTGTCTCAGCCTTGATGAATGTCCAGTCCTCCGCACTGCAGTACCAGCTTTTTCTAGCAGTTGGTCTGCAATCGGTGCTCAGATTTGGGAACAGAGGGGGTGGATCTATATTCAGTGTGGAGAGACGGCAAATGGAATCAATGTTTTGGGACCTTCCGTTCCGAACCGTAATGGGAGGGAGAGGACCAGAATACTCCAGGGTCACTTTTTAAAGTGATTCAAGAAGCCAACAGAACTGGCGTACACAAATTTTCTAGTACATACATTCAGAACATACAGAACTCTCCCTCTTTAAAGATAAATGAACCATACTGTTTTTCAATATTTACAGACTGCATGTGGGATGCTAAAAAAAAAGATAATTAGAGGGACACACTTTAGGATTGAGTTTTTGGACTGTCTCTGCATCTATGAAGCTCTCAGTTGAGCCAGAGTCAATCAAACACTTCAGTTCATGCCTGTTAACCCATACCTTCATCGTGGAATTGTTCAGTTGGTGTGGTATCTCCTGGTCCAACACCATTGCAGCCAGGACTCCGGAGATGCCGTCATTCCCCTCACTGGAATCACTCCCCCCCCTTCCAGATCCTTGCGCAGGTAAGATGACAGAGACTACGAGATGCGTCAAGATAGCTGCTCTCCTCCTTCTTCCTCTATCGTAGATGGTGCTGATTTTGAAAACCAGCAAGATGGCGGAGACCATGCAGTGCAACAAGATGGCTGCCCTCCCTCCTCATCTGATGAGGCTGGTGGCAGTTTCAAAACATGGCAGGATGGCTGCTGGGGTTTCCCGCATCGCTGCTCTTGCCGTGCGGCCCCACAGGAAGGCCATGGCGTACAACACTGGCTGTGGGTTTGGGTTTTCGGCTCACCTCAGTTGGTTCATCAGGGGTCGCGCATGCGTTGGGGCTCTCAGTGCTCCCCCTGCCCTGCAGACCTTCACCCAGTGTCCCTTCTTATATAACCAGAGCAGATGGATCTTTAGCAGGACATCAAGTTCTTGGGTGCTGCTGCCGACTGCAGAAGAAACATCCCATAGCGCCAGAGGCTACTGCCGTCAGGTCTGATGCAGCGTGTGGAGCTGCTCTGGGGACCAGATTCTCCTGCAGGTTGCTGCCACCGCCTTTTAAGTTATCAGCTCCCAGTTGGGCCATCTTCAGCGACTTGGCCAGCATTACGTTGTCAGACAGCACCGCACTGCCTTGCTCCAGAAACCACTGCCTTATGTATTTGAACCGCATGCCAGTGACAAGAGCATCCTCATCTTCCTGTTCTCAGGCTGTGCTGTCCTCATACCTATAGTTCCTCACGAGTGCTCGTAGGATGAGGACAAAATCTTCAATGGACTCACCAGGCCACTGCTTCCATTGTGAGAGCAGATGCCTCGCTAGGATGACATTCTGGGGCCTCGTAGCGAACCTTCAGCTTTTCGACTACTGCCGCATATGTTGTACAGTCCTTGATGAATCCTTCAAGGCCGACACGGGAGAGGAGCGCCAACCTCTTGAGCTCATCCATTGAATAGGCCGTTTGCGTGGCCAACAGGTACATTTGGAAGCACTCCAGCCAATACATGAACTCTTCCAGGGCCTCTGGGGACAAAGGGTCGATTAGGAGCATCGCAGGTTTCAACAGGGCTTCCATCCTTATCTTACTGTAGAGCGACTGAGAGCACGCAAGACCATAGAGAGTACAACAGCACACATGGTCTTTGGACTGAACTGGTGTTTTGGCGGGGATCCAGGGTTTATATCGGGATATGTGGGGTGGAGTCGGGGGAGGAGCCAGTCCTTAGAACATCACACCAGTACTAAATTCCCAGTTCACTACAATCTGAGATTTCTATTGATCTTCCACTAAATGGGGTAACGTCTGTGGAAATTCCCAGATAGTGTGTAACTGGTTTGTCAGAAATTCCTTTTGTTTGTTACCTTAGCATAAATGCCAACTGAAAATAAGTTAAACCTAGTGAGAGTAAACCATTAAAAATGTTAAGATGTACAATAAATGTGAGAACAATAGCATGGCATTCCTTGCAATGCCACTATAGCTTCACCAGAATGATACAAGAAACTCATGAGACATGTACATTTCTTCTAATGAAGTTCCAGGTAGTGGATCTCTGGGGAATTTTGGCCATAAGCTGATTACTGAGTAAGAAAAAGAAATCAAATTTGTTGATTTGTGGAAAGGCTAATGAGAAAACGACCTATTAAAATATCTCCAGATATTCCAGAAATGTTGCAAATTTAGTTTCTTATTAAAGTTATATCAGGTCCTTTAACATTTCTTAAAATACAGTAATCTGTATTAGTAAAACTGAAATGTTTTAGACAATAGATTCTTGCTTCTTGAATTATCAATTTGTCTTCAGAATTGTTTGTAACATGAATGTGTTAGTGAGTGATTTGCTTTCTTCAGTCCTGTGAAAGGATTTAGAACTCAGAACTCAGTGACTAGTATTTTTGAATTGGTCAGGAACTGTATTGGTTCAAATCTCAGCAACCTAAAGCAATCACCTGCAGGGTTACCTACCAGCGCACACTCTTGGCTGATGACAAGATGGTCACTGCTAAAATAACCAGACAACTGGCTGATAGATTAATGAGAAACTTTTTTTTAAAGATTTCAGCTCATGCCTAAAGGTTGAAATAATACATGCCACAGATTTAAACAAATTGTCATGAATACCCTTACATTCCTTACATCTCCAATTTGTTCAGCATGAAGATAGGAGCAGAGGAAATCTGGGGAACCACTGCAGAAATTTCAAAGATGACTCCAGGGAAGGGAAAAATAAATCTGTTGCATTGCTCATTCAATTTGGCAGTTATGACTTCTAATTACATGTACATATTTCAAACAGATTCATTCTCTAAGTATTTGCTCCCAATGCAAATAAATCCTTTCAATTTACATTGTGAAGTAAATTATGTTGTATCAATGGTAATACACAATATTTACTGCTCACTTTGGAGCAGTTTGTCTCTATGGGAGGGGATTGAACATCAGTTTGCCTGCGACCTGAAAATTGTAGCAGCATATGGCAGTTCAATGTAAAACTCTGTATTGCTACATTTTGGTGCTGCCACGTATATGAGAGGGATAAAACAACCCTTCTCTTCAAGTGCTACCATTGTCTTGAGGTACTACTACCATCTCTTATAGCTCCAGTACCAAAACAGGTGCAGAATGATTGTACCTTAATTTATTTATCCATAGGGTCATATAAAGCCATGACCATATCTTTCCCTTGTCAGGAATACATTAAAGTAAAAACCACAAAAATCAAGGACAACAGTGATGGGACGCAAGATGCCTATTTAAAGGCATGTTACTATAAATAGTGGCATATATGCTTGAGGAAATGAGCAAATGTATAACAATGAAATATTTTTGTGTCCATGATACATTTATTTATAGTTATTGGTGAATAAAAGGTAAAGATTCTATTATTGTCATATACTACATTTTATATTTTATACATGAATTTCTTTAACTTTGTCCACCATAAGGAAGACAGAGAGTTGCCATTTTGTCCAGCACCCCTCACAGAAATGAAGCCCTAGCAAGGAATAAACTCACAACCCCTAGTTTACAAGGCCAGCGCTCTAACCACTGAGCCACTGGAGCCTCTTTTATGTGGACAGGGGTGCACCGAAGCTCAATGTCATCTGTAAGAAGTACAGGATTTCAGTGGATTGTTAAAGTATGCAGGAAGATTATTTTAGCTTTTATTTCATAGAAATCTTTACCTAAATTAATGTGAATGTTGCTATTCCATTGATAATAATAACAATTTGTTCTTATATGTATAATTTGAGAGCCAATAGATGTAATTTCACCCTACAATGCAATGGGCGCCCTCAGAGCCATGCTTTATCTTCCATTATCCAAATTTTCAATCTGGCCTTGATACTACTTAACTATGCATGGATTGGTAATCATTTGAGTAGTCAAATTGTCCAGATCAGTCATAATCCTACTGATTTGCTTTAGCCAAATGTTGGTTTTCCCTCTTCTGGAGATAAAGTTGCTATATTTAACCATTTCCTCCCCAGACTTCTTTGGCATGTGTGTTGATCAGAGTGTCAGATTACATGCAGTTCCCTCCAGCTAAATATAACTGATATCCAGAGTATTACAGAGTATTATTAGCCTTCTTGGAACAAATTGAACACAATTAACCCATTACAGTTCAAAGAATAGGCTTAGTGACAGTTCATTTCATGGAAACAGATTAATCTTATTCTTAACCATAGCAGAAATATAATTCAACCTGAGCAATGAATGGAAGCTGGGTGCTCCATTTTGCTCTAATTTCAGCTTTTCTACCCTTGCCAAAACAATTTCATGTCTTTCTATATAATTATATGAATTAGTATTTCACAAAATACAGACACATCTAGAGTTTATTTGATATCTATACTGGTGTACAAATGTGCTCTTCATTGGAAGACTGGCTAGTTTTTTGAGCTGGTGTTGTTACAGGTGTTATTTAGTCTCCAATTTCACAAGTAAAAAATGTGCTTCCCCTCAGAATTATTAAGGATTAATTTTAATTCCTTTGTGACAGATGGGGTGGGCAGGAGGGTCTTGTCCACTCATCTAAGCCAAGGACAAGTTCCTGAGTGTTCTGTAAACATGTCTTTTAACACTGAAATCTGCACCTGTTTGGGCTTCTCTGCCAACAAATTCATTGAATGAGCGAGGAGCTGGGAGTGACCACATATATATACTTGAATAACATTGAACTGGAGGTATTGTGAAAACAATACTTGTTAGATGTATTAACAATGCCTACTCACTTTACTGGATGGATATGGCGTACAAGGTCAATGCTGAATTTACTATATTATTCTGTTTTTGTAACAGGATTTTGATTTTCACTTACAATACATGTTACAAATTGTCAAAAGAAATGTCCACTATCATTACTGTCTGTCCAATGTGTATTTAAAAAAGGCAGCCAGTGAGCAGAATTACCTGCATTTAAACAGTCTCTCCAAGTTTTAGAATCAAGATCACATGTCCATTTCAAAGCTGATAAATTCTAGGAATCTGAAATCATGCAACATTTAAAAGAGAAAAGTTAGACAGTCTTTCAATGAAGTGTTTCAAATATTTCAGCCTAACCGCTCTGAGAGCAAGTAATAATAGTAATACATTGCCGAAGTTGGTTTCATAGCTGCTAAAAAAATTAAATTGCTTTTCATTTCAAAAGGGGCTCTAAAGTCTGGAACTGCTCAAGAATCCATTAGCCACCTGTTTGGTAAACATGCGTAAGTAATATTTCACAGGATATCTGCTTTAGCTTGGAAGAAGGAGATTACAGAAATATTAAGGCAATGTGACCTTCGGTGTTTCTTGCCATTATTAGGAAGGTCTGCTGCTTGCTGATCCCCCTGCCATCCCCATTTTCTTCTCGTAACACCGCAACTATGAAACTCTTGTATTGTTGCTGTAAAGTTATTCGAACACATAATTTTAACAATTCTAGGTGAGTAGAGATCTTAATTAAACATAAAATATAACGAGTTGCTTCCTAAGATGCATTTTCCTTCAAATGCTTATTGAAAATGGCATGATGTTGTCTGGGTGAATGGTGCAAACTTGCTGTATTTAGATCACAGATGCACACTAAACTTACCACAAACAATTTGTCTATTTGTATATCTTTTATGCAATATGAAACAATTCATTACTGTGAAGCAGCCTCTCATCTATAAACATGTAGCCTCACTCAGGCTATAAACATGTAGCCTCACTCAGGCTATAAACATGTAGCCTCACTCATCTATAAACATGTAGCCTCACTCAGGCTATAAACATGTAGCCTCACTCCTTCAGCTTCTTATTATTTTCGGAGCATTAAGATTTTTTAAAAACTTCCTTTTCCCTGCCTCTTCCTCCTCTCTGTTTTGTTATCACACATAACCAGACTTTGAATTAACTGTTCTGACTAACACATCCTAGTCCAGATTCTTGATTGCCTAAAATGCTTGAAGGAATATCACACTGGGAAATAAAATATTGCATAATCAGTTATGTGGAAAATATAAAGCAGGCCTTCTGATCTCACAGTCCCTACTACTACCAAACGTAGGAATCAGAAAATACAACCTGTCGCCCTTTAGCTATTGGTCAAGCTTCATGTTTAAATAGCATCACCAGTAAAAAATGTTGTCACCAGTATTAATTCTAATCCAGCATTCACTTGTGCCTGCACCAGATGGCACCATACTGGACATCAGATGATAATAATTAAATGGAGCTTTAGGGTTTGCAGTACAGAAGTGCTGCTTCTGGCATCTAAAGTGAGTGAATGAAAGATAACCATTGTAGAGTAAATCCCTCTTCCTATTCTTTTCCTAAATAGTCCTTAGATGAAGGTTGGGTGCCTGATTTGTCTTAAAGATCATCTTTCCACTCCACTTGCTTTCCTATATGTCTTGAGGTTCAATGCTTGTTTGTGCAAGTGAAACAAGGGCAGAGGCTGCACAGTCGAACCACTTTTTCTTTGGAGACAAAACAAGGCAAGTAATTCCTAAGGAGCAGAGATGCCGTTGTCAGCCTAGCACGAAAAAACTATTCTACATTCACTGCCTGAAAAAGAGGTTAATGTGCCTGGAGCACAGGAAAGAAATTGCTCTGTTTGCCTCCACACTCAGTAACCTTCTATTCTTCATGGTAAGTCATGGTGCTCCTTCAGAATTAATGAATGGAGCTCTGAACGGAAGGATCTCTCATCAGCTGGGAAAGGCTTAGAAAATGAGTGTACATTCAAAAATGGCTTTAATCTATAGAATGAAGAAGGTCACCGAGGAAGCTTGATAGGATCAGAGCATACTTTAGCATTACATCTCAGCGAGTGCAAAATAAACTGAATTCAAAATGTACTGAACATACAAAGGACACTAAATTGTATCATTCTCAAAAGCAGATTCAGGAATCAGAATGACAGATTAACCCACATCTGTTCCTAATGCAAGCATCATGCCAACTTTATGCTCACTTGAATGATTTCTGAATTCAACCAGCAATATCTTTGGTGAGAAACGTTAACCAGGAGTCAATATTATAAGGAGCTCGTCGCAGTTAATGTTAGCATGCACTCCTTAAAACCAATTTGCCATGCCCAATGGGTAGGTATTTTGCCAACTATTTTAACAAATGACTACAGTTGCTGAGGTGCCATTCTGGAAGAGCCTGTCAGAACGTAAACCTATTGTCAGCTCTAACCCCTCCCATTGTGCAAATGCAATCAACCAGCTGCTCAGATTGTATTTGCTCATGATAAGAATGTAGTATATGCCACTGACCCATGACTGCAAGGCCAGATCCAACTGCAGAGTCAAGTTTGCAGATGACATAACAGTAGTTGGCTTTATCAACAACAACAAAGATTTGCAATACAAAGAAGAGGTGGATAATCTTGTGAAATGGTGTGAGAATGATGTCTGAGTCTCTATGTGGACAAAAAGAAAGTGATGATTGTGGACTTCAGGAAGGTCAGAGATGACCACCGTCCACCACACATTAAAAGCTTGGTAGTGAAGAGAGTAGACAACATCAGGTTCCTCGGAGTCCACTTGAGAAGTGACCTATGTAGTGATAGAGTGCTAGTGATGAGGGGTGATGGTGGTGCTGGATGGGGGGCTGAGGGTGGTGGTGCTGACGAGGGGGGGGTGATAACATAGGTATTATATATACTCGAGTAATAATCAATTCTATGTTAAAGTTAACCCCCCTATTTTTGGCCTCAGCCACATGCCCAACCATTCTCCTAATGCTCCAATGTAAATCCTCGCCCCCTCCCCACCCCCGGTGCCTGCCAATCTGAACTTTGACCGCAAATCCTTGCCCTAATGCTTGCCCATCTAAACCATTGACTGCAGATCCTTGCGCCGGCATCCACCCATCTGAACTCCTGACCGCAGATCCTCACCCTGATGCCCACCCATACAAACTCCTGGCCATGGATCCTCATTCCCCACTGCCCACCCATCTGAACTCCCAACCATGGATCCTCACCCTGATGCCATCTGAGCTACTGACGTCCCAACCATGAACATTCCTCCCAGTCCCGTTCATCTGATCTCCCAAAGCCTTGAACAACACAGGTACTCATGAGGTCAAAAATCTGATCAGTGTAAAAGTCGACACCCACTTTTTTCCCAAAAAGTAGTCCAAAAAATTCAACGATTACACATGTATAAACCATAGAACACAAACCACTTTCTGTTTTCCCATTCACTTTAAATTAAATCAAAGGCCAAAATCAAATACAACATGGCGGGAACCAAAGCCCACTCTCACGAGTGGTTGGACAACACGACCACTGGAGCCATTTTCAATTGACCCCTCCCAGTGTTATCAACCATCATCAGCATTATTAACTCCCATTTGACCCCCTGGCATTTATTGACCCCTTGGATCATCCCATTAACCCCCAGGGGTCAATATCAACCACTCTGAAGACCCCTAATGTAAGGTGATGTATTTTTGAAGGTCAAACTTGAAGGCAGAGTGCATATGGTGGGAAACTTAACAGTACGGAAGAACAAAGGGACTTTGTGGTCCAAATCCATAGTTCACTTTGTCAAAAAACAGAAAAACAAGTTTTTAAAAAAATGGTGAGATAAAGAAGTGGTTGGTTTTCAGTGGACATTGGTGTTCTTGTACATAAATCTCTTAATGTTAATGTTTTAGTTCAGCATTAAATTAAGCAGGCCACTCTTATGTTGGCTTTTATTACAAGAGATTTTAAGTGCTACAGTAAAGTGAACTTAATCCAATTATTGGCAAGATCATACTTAGAATATTTAACTCAGGACTTTTCTTCACACCCGAGGAAGGATATACTTGCAATGGAAAACAAAGATGTACAAATTGATTCTTGGGATGAAGAGGGGACTTTGTCTTAAAGAGAGAGATTAAGCAGAATCTGTTAACAATCTTGAGAGTATAAAGGGTCTCATTGAAATGTACAAAATACATTTGTGGCTAGACAAGGTAGACCTGGAAATAATATTTCCCTTATCTGGAGTGTCTTGTACCAAGAATCACAGTCTCACAATAGCTATTCTGGACTGAGATGGGAAAAAAAATTCTTCACCAGCAGTAACAAATCTTTGGTGTTCCCCACCCTTTTTGTTGGCCATGCTACAAATCTACACAGGCAAGTCTCTTCAACTCAAACCTATATCGACGACTACTTTGGTGTTGCGGCATGCACCCATGTTGAGCTTGTCGACTTTATCCACATTGCTGCCAACTTCACCCTGATCTTAAATTCACTTGGTTCATCTCTTGCAACACTCTCCCCTTTCTTGATCTCGTTGTCTCCATCTCGGGAGACAAACTTTCAAAAGACATTTTCTACAAGCCCACCTACAATGTGATCCCACTACTAGACACATCTTCTCCTCTCCACCATCCACAGGCACCACTCCGTCTGTGACACCCTCTTCCGCTCATCCCTTCCCACCAATCACCCCTTTGGCACTACCCCTGTGACCACAGGAAATGATACCCTTTCACCTCTTCCCTCACCACCATTCTGGGCTACAAACAGCCAATCCAAGTGAAGCAACACTTCACTTGTGAATCTGAAGGAGTCATTTACTACATCCTGTGCTCCTATTGTGGCCTCTTCTACATTGGAGAGACTGGACACCGACTGGTAGATTGCATCATTGACCACCTTTGGTCTCCCTGCTGTAATAGCAGAGATCTCCCAGTGACCACCCATTTCAATTCTCCACCCCATTCCCATGCCGACAGGTCTGTACATGGTTCAGGCACTGCTAAATTGAGACCATTTGCAAATTGGAAGAACAACACCTCATATTCCGTCTGGGCCTCCTCCAACCTAATAGCATTAACATTAACCTCCACTTTCCATTAGCCCATCCCACTCCCCCAGTCTCTCTCTTTCCCTGTCCTTGTGTCTCTTTTCCTCCACCTCCCTAGCTCTTCTCTCTCTCTTTCCCTATCCCTCTGTTTCCTTTCCTCCAGCTCTGTATTCACGTTTCCCCTTCCCCAATCAATTCTCAGTTTTTTTCCCTTCTGCCTTTTAACCATGTCCACCTCCAGCCTCTTTGCTGTTAGCCTGTGCTCCTCCTTCTTCCCTCCTCTCCCCACTTTTTTTATTTAGGCACTTGCCTGCTTTTTGCTCAAACCTTGATGAAGGGCTCATACCCAAAACATTGGTTATATATCTTTGCCTCTTATTGGCACTGCAGGACCTGCTGAGTTTCTCCAGCACTTTATGTATTTACTTTAAATTGCTTTTGCATTTGCTCTCAGGTTATATATCTTTCCTGATCAGGATCAGGATCAGGAACAGTTGCTACCCCTCCATCATTAGACTCCTAAACAACAAACTCAATCAGAGATTAATTTAAGTTGCATATTATTTATTACTGAATTTTTTTTCTGAATTACACAGTCAATTTGTTTACATTTCTCTCTTTTGTATACCTATTTTTTTTCTTGAGTATAGTTTCTGCACTATTGTTAAGTAGAAATTCTACCTGGTCGCAGGAAAAAGAATCTCAGGGTTGAATCTAATATCATGCATGCACACTGACAATAAATCTGAATTTTGAACTTTTGAATTTTGGCCAGCCTGTCCTCATAACGATAACACTCCAGCACCAAAGACACGTTGTGAGACATAATATTATGCCATTTCAGCAGGTTTTGCTTCACCTTTGGAAATTAACTGGCAGCTTTATGTTTGATGATAATACTTCCAGAATTTACACCACCCTAAACCAGATAGCCACATTTATTCCCATGCCTCATGGACTTTATCCACTTTGCTGCCAACTTCCACCCTGACCTCAAATTCACTTGGTCCACTCCTTTCTTGATCTCTCTGTCTCCCTCTTAGGAGGCAAACTCTCTTCTACAAATCCACCAACTCCCACAGCTACCTCAACTACACCTCTTCACACCTGTCCCCAGTAAGGATTCCATCCCTTTCTCTTAATTTCTCCATCTCGGTTACATCTGCTCCCAGGTCGAAGTCTTCCATGGCGGTTCATCCAACATGTCCTCCTTCTTCAAAAAGCGTGGCTTCCCCTTTACCACCATCAACCCGTCCCTCATTTGTAATAGTGGGAATCTCACAGTAGCCACCCATTTCAACTCCCAGGCGCATTCCCTTGCCGACATGTTTGTGAATGATCTCATGCACTGCCACACTGAGGCCACCCGCAAATTGGAGGAACAACACCTCATATTCTGTCTGGGCACCCTTCATCTGCATGGCATTAAAACTGACTTCTCCAGTTTCTGTTAGCACCCCCACACTCTGTCTCCTTTCACAGAGGCAAAAACAACCCCCTAACTCAATCAATTCTCACCTTTCCTCTTTCGTGTCCCCCTATCATATCCAATTAACACCTTTTGTCTGTTGGTCTGTACTCCTCCGCCTGATCATTCTTCCCTTCTCCCCAGCCTTTTAATGCAGGCACCTTCCTGCCTTTTACTCATACTTGAAGAGGGGCTCCGGCACAAAACATATATCTTTACCTCCTATAAACACTGCAAGTCCTGCTGAGTTCCTTCAGCATTTCTGTGTTTTTACTAAGATTAAAATGGTACTCCATTTTATGAAGTATGGTGATTTACTGTACACTTCAGTCTTAATGCAGGTGGCCAACTGTCTTTGAAGATCAAATGAGGAAATAAAGTAAATCACTTCACAATGACCACTACATTCATTTTGACCTGACGATGCCAACCTATCCCAGGTACCTTGTCATCGTTGTCTGTGCATTTTGCTCATGTTCTCGGGCACATTACCAAAAACATAGCCAACAATGCAGAATTAGGTCACTATTTCTTGTTACACTTAATGTTCGATCATGTCCATAATTACTTTCTTGTGATATAACTTAGTGTAATTTTAGAAAACCGTCCTGGTCACTCCAGAGTGGTTTTAATAAATGTATAAATCAGCAATATTCTGAATTAATTTAAACTATGGGGCACATGTAATTAAAAAAAAGCATGAGCAAATTGCACCTTTTTACAACCGCCATCTGGAACTAACTCCTGATCACCACAGGTAACCAAGCCACGGTTAGCTAAGGGACGGATGCAACAACACCTGAGGGGAAAAAACGTATTGAACCTTACAAGAATGGCAAGTGCAGGGTAGATGTGGTGATTTTAGGCTTAATTCAGGAAGGAAATTCTATCACTTAGCTTCTATGGTATTTAATCAACATTAATACATGCGGAAGACAGCAATATCAATAACATAAATGAAAAATATGTCAGTACAATGCCTTTCTATGTCTCAGCTTGAGGATTTGTGTGAGTGTTGTTATCACTTGTTTATATGGATATTAATGAATGAAATATAGTGTGTGTGTTCAGGGAAAGGTTGAGCTAAACTTGTTTTTCCCACGAGAGCAAGTAAAACACACCTCCTCATTAATTACCGAGTACATCAGATTACAGGTTCTTGTGGTGACTCTCTGCTTATTTAATTATTTCTTTTGCTGCCTCCTTTCCACTGACATAAATTCATGGCAGCAGCTCTGATGTGGAACAATAAAAGTAGTTGTGGCAGAGTTGAGTGAAACTGTGCAGCATGCAGGAGTTTCACAGAACTTGGGCAGCCAATTCACAATTCAGTTTGTTGGTGACCTAGTTGTTACGTGAATTCAGGATGGGAATCTTGAGTTTCCGAAGAATTCACCACTATTTAAATCTCAAGATTCTGTCTTGCCCTGACTGAATTTGACCTTGTTCTACTAGTCATCAGCAATGCTAATATTTCCACATACTACCACAATGTCAAGGGTCAAAACTTCCTTTTAGACAACCATTGATTCCTATCACCAACCCCACCATTTTCTGCATTCAGCATATCATCCTCCACTATTTCTGTCACCTACTACATGATTCCATTACCAGTCATCCCTTCTCCCCTTTCCACCTTCTGCAGGGACCACTTCCTCTGTGACTCCCCCTTCCACTCCTCCCTTTGCATCAATCATCCCCTTGACACCTACCCCTGTGACTGCAGCAGGTGCTCCACTTGCACCCACACCTCCTCCCTCACCACCATTCAAACAAGGGGTCATCTACTGCATCCAGTGCTCCTGTTGTGGTCTCCTCTCCATCAGAGAGAGTAGAAGCAAACTGGGAGATTGCTTTGTTGAGCACCTTGGCTCTGGCTGCCACAATAGCATAGATCTCCCAGTGACAGCATATTAATTCCATACCCCATTTTCTTGGCAACATGTCTGCCCATGGTCTCATGCACTGCCAGACTGAGACCACTCACAAAGTGGAGGAACAACACCTCATATTCCATCTGGGCACCTTCCAACCAGATGGCATTAACAATGACTTCTGCAGTTTCCATTAGCCCTCCCTCACCCCATCTTTCTTTGTCTTCTTTTGTCTTGCTCTCTCTATCTCTCTCACTGATCCCTTTTCCCTCTATCTCCTTCCACAGAGCCAAAAACTACCTCCTCCCCCCTATCAATTCTCAACTTTCCTTTCTCCTGTCCTCTTAACATATCCAATTACCACCTTTTGTCTGTAGGTCTGTACTTCTCCCCTTCCCTTTTAATATAGACGCCTTGCTTGCTTTTTGAGGAAAGGCTCTGGCCCAAAACATCGGTAATGTATCTTCACTTCCTCCGGACACTGAGAGACCTGCTGACTTCCTCCAGCATTTCTCTGCTTTTAATATAATCTCTGGACATCCCACAGACATCCTATTTCAGATGGTGACATGGAAATATTATGAGCCCAACAAGGAATAGATTGAATGATATTCTCATTTTTTCAAAGGCTCCTTGAAAAAATGATTGATTCATAAGACCACAACGTGGAAAGGAGCATTCAGCATGGTCCTGAGAACCTGGAGTTCATGCACTGGGAACATTCAGATGCTTCTGCATAAATGGCAGAAGCAGTACGGCAACTCACACATCACCCATCCATTCACCTGTTGGTCACCTCAAGCCCCATATGTGGAAGAGTCTGCAGTTCTAACATTTGCCTCATAAATCACAAAAACTGGAGTGGAAGTACATCATCCTCAATCCTGAAGGACCATCCAAAACAAAGAAGTAACAGAACAACTATTCACTGGGTCATTGGTACTTGTGGACACGTTCCATACAAAATAAATGTTAATGTTTATTGTTCATTCTTGTTCAGGATGTATTTCTGAAAACAGTTTATATCTTGGACTCCACTCAAAAGCAACCCAACAAATTAACCCATTTTTAGGTCATGTGCAGCTCAAGTGGTTCAAGTTATGCATGAATGTACATCAGGAAATTAGATCCATTCACTTTTTCTCTTTCTAAATCCCTCCACAAAAGAAAGCTTGCATTTTGTTCTGAATGAAGATGTCATGATGCAATTACTTTTGTTCTGGAAATATCCGCTGGATTAAAGAGATTTTTGTTGGCACTGAACAAATTGTTGTGTGCCAAACTGTCATTGGCTTGGATGGATTTTTATTCTAGAGTCAGTTGATAAAATTCCTGTTCTTTTCTCAGTTTTGATTCAAAATTTTGGACATGAATTAAAGCTAAGCCCCAATCTGAAGGTTATACTTCTGCACAAAACTTTCAGCTTTAACGTCATTAGAACCAGAAAAAGCCTAAGAACTTCTGAGGGCAGCAGATACAAGGTTAGTATTCAGTGAGGATGGTGGATTTAAAGCTGGCAGGCTGGAGTTGAAGCTGGAGAATTGAACAAGATGAAAAGGAGAACATGCAGATCTCATAAAAGACTGAACTTTTCTTTGAACTATTTCAAGTAGTAGACAATGCAAAGGGCTGAAAAAGGCATCAGAAAAGTGGGAATGGGAGAAGGGAAATGAGCAAAGTTTTAAAGAAGTTGAGGTGTCCATAAGGCTGGAAAGGTGCTCAAGCTGATGGTTGATGAGTAGGAACAGAGGAGGAGGTATAATTAACTTTCCTTTTACAATGGGTGATGTGCCAAATATAATTTAATGCAGAACAATTGACAGTTGGGAGCAGCTATATTAATTTCAGTCAGTGTCAGGCTAGAGGAAGATTAGTTTTGCCCAGTTGTCAGAGTGTTGACTGGATGATATTGTTGGAAGTACCTGTGACCTACAAAATACAGTAAAGCTCCATGAGCTTGTATGCTCAGGACCTCAGCAGCATTTCAAGTAGATCGATATAATTGCTTTCACCAGAGTGCACAGGTTTCTCGTGCACATGGAGATTTGTGAATTAATTTACCGTTGTGTGCTGTTCACTTTTCCCAAATGTGTTTTCACTTCAAATGAACTGCACTGCAACCAAGAACCATCTGCCTTGCAACTCAATATCTTGGCCTCATGTCAAAGAATGGAAGATGAGCAGAAATAGGGGGAAACAAGCCCTGCAGCATCAAACTTTGAGAGAGCCAAAGCCACCTGAATCCCAATCATTTCAGACAGAACTGTATCAAGCTAGAATTATTTACAAGTCACGGGTTTTCCGGCCAAAAACTGCACATTACGGTTTGGGAACAAACAGGAACATTCCTAGAATATGACACACAATAAATGAATAAGTTGGCTACTGTCTATTTGAACTCTGTCAGAGCCTTGTGAACATTTCATTAAAGGGGACACTCAAACTCTTCACTAAATATTTCTCATCTAAATCCCCATCATGCGACTTAAGATTCAAGATTCCTTTAAGGTCATGTAATAGTACAGAATGTGTAATACAGTAAAGCCTCTGGTATCCAGCACCTATAGAGATTAGTAGATGCTGGATAAGTTTATTTTCCATTTGCTTCAGACTTATTTTAACAATGCCTAATACATCTATGTTTAAGAATTAACAGTTCAAAAGATAAAGATAAATTACTTACACTGAACAAACTTCACTTGCATGTATATATAAACCTTAAAACATTTTACTTTATTTTCAGTCACGTTCTTTGAAAACGTTTAACTGTTGCTGCATCTGAAGGTTTCTTCCCCTCCATGGAGCCACCTGAAAGATGAACAATAACATTATAAATAATTATCCCCTCTCCCCCAAGTTTACAGATAATTCTCTAACTGGGGTGACTTTACCCCAACAGCGAGTTCATCAACCAGCTCTTCATCCTGGTGATGCCATTTTATTCAAACAAAACTTTATCAAAACAGCCACTACGAGCAAAGCATGACCATGGTACTCTGCAGGTTAAATATTTACTCCCATCTTCACCAATGATTTATGTGTTACCTCAAAGAACATTTACTTTTAAAATTTTAAACTGACATATTTTTACCTATTATTTAATTCTAATTAATTTAATTTTTTTAAAATTTATTTTCCACAGTTCTTTTGTTGGTTGCTTGAGGTGGCCAGTTACTTGAATTTTGAATGCCAGGGATTTCACTGTATTACACAAAACTGCCTTCTGTCTGCCGTAGTATTAGTATTGCCCGGCACCTCCTACAGTACAAGAGAAAACACAGTAAAAGAGAGTCCCTTCAGAATCACTGAGTGTCTGTGGATTTGTCTCCAGTGCTCCCATGATCTCTCCAGCCTCACCGACACTTGTTTGATTCATCGGCAACCCGAGCTCAAGATCCAAACCTCTAACACTATCAGGAAGCCTTCAGCACCCAAGGCCCTTCAGGAGCCCTTCTTGCCCCCAGCATCATCTCAAATCCTGGCTCCAATATCTGGTTCCCTTGAGGCAGTTGCCACCAGCTTCAGACTATGCAAGTTGTCACCTACAGCCTATGTGGGTCCTTAACTGCTGAGTCCCTCACTGATTCGCTGCCGAGCACACCACCCTGTAGGGTCATCCCCTCTGCTTCTCCTTCTCGATGGGTGGTTTCTGGTGCCTTGTGCCAGTCTGCTGCTCGCCAGAGACTGCACCTTCTTGGGCATAGACTTCTGCAGTTGCAGTATTTTACTTATAGACTCCTTACAAACAGAACTAAATTTCTTACTCTATCCAACTATTCTGCCTGGCCTGTTCCAGCATTCTCTGTTTATATTTCAGATTTCTAGCATCTGAAATATTTTGTTTTTATCACTTCAGCTTTCCTGGATGTGCCAATTCATTTTCTGTCCCGCCTTCATGTTTTCATTCCATACTAACCTGAACTGTAGGTTACTTTCTCTTCATGTTAGAGCTCTTTCAGTTTATGGAACAGGCAACACACAGAGTTGATGTTGTGGATCCAGGTGGGTGAGGACTAGTGCTGAAAAATATTGCTCATTTGTCATCTCATGTATGGTTTCAAGATGCCAATATGTGTTTTGTATATTTCTGCTGGCTTGTGATCTTCCTGGTGTCAGTCCCCTGCTTCTGTTAATGATGGACCCAACACTGTGATTGCTAAAGCCTTTCCACCTTCCACCTTTTGGTAGGCACGACACAGATAGTGCTTTAAATAACACGCAATTAAGTATAAATAATTAACAATGGAATGCCTTGATTTATACATTGGGGTTGACCATTAAACTGATGGGGTCCTGTTTTTGTATTGTGACAAAAAAGATGCTGTGATGACCAGTGTCAGAAGGAAGGGATTATTGTATAGTTCATGATGAAAGATTGGGATTACAGCTCCTTTGGTCACAAACAGAAGAACTGATCCTGTGGGTCCTGGCCAGAAATAAGTTTTCTCAGTTGTCTTCAATCTGTTTGTTTCATCTTCCCTTTCCTCCTAACCTGCTCCAAGGTTGCTTGCAATATAACCAGTGGCAGAAGTTGTGCCATCAGTTTCCCTCTACTGGGACTTCAAATTGCCAATGAACTATCACATCTTATATGGCTGAATGGCTTTTACGGCATCCATCCTGCTTCCCTCATTCACTTCTCTTCAGCCACTTAATAGAAGTGCAGTTAGGTTAATAGGAGGGAACTGTAAGTGATTTTAATACTTTTTCATTAACAGCAAAAAAAACCTTGTGGTTTTAAAAATAGATATTGGTATTCAAGAACCTGGCTAGCTTTTAAAAGCAATTAAACAAAAGAACTGCAGGCTACCGTTTACCATTATCAGATTTCTCTGGATTTTTTAAAATGAAAGATCATATTTTTGGCATAAATTTCAAGCACTACACACAGGAGTCAGGAAGCAAGTAAGGTGAGGAGCACGATAATTCTGCCAGCGCAACTCATACCAGCACTTAAATCATCGGTGTGCTTAGTATATCATTTATAAATACACTAAGAGCATGCTTGGTTTGTTACGAGAACTGGGCATGCAGGTTTGAATGTTACATCAGTATTAGGTAAGCCATTAAGGTTTTCAAAAATTGTTCTCCCACACATTCAGGTTACAAAAGTTAAAGGGATAACATTGTGACGTGTGGGAGTTTTGCTTGTATTTTGTTCCCTCTTTTCTCCCAAAAAATTACCTTAAGCGTTGAATTATAGGCTTAATCTTCCAGCAAATGGATACTGCCAATAGGACTCCTTTAACTCCAAATGTTACAATTACAAAAGCTGGTGAGATGTGCTCACACCTTGCCACAATTTTTAGTAGAACAAGAATGACAGGAATATTCTGGTTATCAAATTATTACATTTGATGAGGAGCGTTCAATTATTCCAACGATACAATTGATCTACAATAGCAATTGTGCCATTTACTCGCACTTTCTACTCTTCATACCATGTAAAACATTGATTACCTCTTTCCCATCCTCCCCGACAATTATTCAAGCTTTGAGTACCATCAAAATCTTTTATGTCAGTCTATTCCTCTTTCAACAAAACATGTTAAAGGTCGGACTCAGTAGCATTCAACTTTCCAATATATATGCAGCCAACTTCAGGCATGTAGTCAGAGCAGAGAGAAAGTAAACTTTCCACAACATACTGGAATCACACTATTATATTAATTTTTATCAGGTGATTCTGAACAATAACAGCTAATTGTAATGATAAGCAAACGTAAGCTATATTTCATCCATTTACATGTGTATATGCAGCTAAACGAAAGCATTGGTTTCTCATCTTTGTTGAACAACTGTACAGGTATCTATCGACATTGTTATCAGCTCTGACAGGCAAAGTATGAGTAAATGGATACTTTATTTGCAAAGTGAGGCCCAGCCAAAGGAAGAACAAGAACCTCATTGCAAAATATTTAATAGATACTAGATGATATGGAGTGTTAGCTTTGTGGTTTTCAAGGTAAAATCAGAGGTTAAACTTAAATTGGAGATAGTTTGCATTATATAGTATTAATTTATGCCTATTGTCTGCAAAAGAAGAGAAGCATCAGCTAATCCTGCTCCATGAAAGGAAAAGTCATATTTACTTGTAAAATCAGAAAATTTTTTTTGCAAGTTCTGCCTGGTGACAATTTCCCAATAAGACCTATCTCTGTCGAGATGATAATGTGGATTTTCTTTTACTCAGGCACAAAAAGAGGACGAATCAGCAGAGGTCCATTGCTTCTGTCATCTACCAAGGTTGCACTATTAACTGACATACATTACGACTGATGCACTTCAATATGTTGCAAAGAGTCACACCAAGATGAATGAAATTTAGATGGTTGACTAGCTGTCATCAAAGAGCTAACTAGATTCCTTTAGCACATAAGAAAGAAAACAAGACAGAAAATCAAATAAATAATAAATTTGAACTTGAACTTTCCGCAGAAAGAAATTTCTCAGAATGATTTGGGCATTCAATTCAACAAACACCAAGGTTCATGGTTGAATAGTTGCTCTCACTATGTCTGAAATGGTCAGGTTTTCTAGTTTTTCCAACAAAGTACCTGGTCCTACACATCACATCACATCAGAGTGTTGGGTGCCCTGCTGCTAGATTGCAGCTGACCTGGAAATGCCTTACATTTGAGATGGATGCACATAATTGAGGGCTGAGCATAGTGGTAACTGCAGATCAAAATCACCTGGCTGTGTGTCACAGGTCCCATGTTGCCCTAACAGTGGGCAAGTAACTGTAATCAAAATTAAAAGTATCCTCTCAACCTACCTCAGTTTCCACAAATTACAGGTAACTGGCAAGCTATCTTTCTTTTAATAATACTTTTATTGAATTTTACAAGGATAACAAAGCATATACAGAAAATTTGTAAAGTACACAACATAGATGTCAAAAATTAAAGAACATGATAAAATTGTCAAACCTATAAAGCAAAACTTATAAGTTTGTCCCAAAAAGCCCTCAACTCTCTATAAACTGAAATTTTATATTTAAAAGTGTGTTTCATTCCTGGAGTAACACTTTAAGTTGCTGGAAGTCAGGTTTTGTATTTAGAGGAGAAAAAATGAAAAAAGGAAAAGAGAATTAAAAAAAAAAAATCCTTATTTTAAATAAAGTTCTGAAAATACTTTAGGAAAGGTCCCCACACCATTTGAAACTTTTTGTTTGCATTATAAATTGAATAGCAAATCTTTTCTAGATTTAAACAAGACATAATATCCCTCAGCCACTGAGTGTGGGTAGCCAATTCCCCCCATCTTATTAATACCGCATGTCTAGCTGAAAGAAAGGTGAAGGACAGAGTACATTTGATTAGAGTTAAACAAATGTCTCCTTCTCCAATGGTACCAAAAGGAATATTTTGATTAAAGTAGAGTAAAAATGCTGCCCCCTCCAACATGGCATGAAGCAACAATTATCAGAGCAACGAATGTTTGTTTCTTGTAAAAGAGCAATTGGTGTTTTAAGTTGCTTAATGTGTAAAAACACTTTCCTTCTTTTAACAGGATGGTTTAGATCTTTGACATTCCAGCAATTAACTTTAAAAGGCTATCCATTATCCCTGTTTAAAAATGTAAGCACAAATGATATCAATACTCCAGGTGTCATTTTTGAGACAGGAACATAAAACAAATACTAGAATGGAGATAAACCCTGCATAGTCAAGGTAAGTACAGACTCAGAGAATAGTAACGACAATGTCACACCCACCCACCCCAAATCAAGACAGCTGTCAAAAACCACAACAGCATACTTTTAAAATATCCAATTCCATCCCAAAAAAAACTCTTCCTGTCCCACATATCATCATCTTCAGCTCTGTTATTGTTATTCAAAATACATTTAACACTCCCAAAACAACTTAACTTTGTTGGAAACACAACCATGTAAGAAAAAAAATCTTCTTAAAAATTTTTATGAGTTCTGAAAAGTATACTATATAGTATGTTATGTAGGACTAGATGATAATATCACTTTAAAAGGCTTGCTGCCTGGACTGTGCGGGTGGTGGCATCTTCTGGGTTATCAAGTGGGTGCCCTCCTTCCTCAGTGTTTAGCTGAGGACATACAACCTATATTCAGCAGTGAATCCTGGCATCCTGGGCTCACCCTCTAGGTGCCATTCACTTACTTGGATTCCTCATCCAGAGCCACTGACAACCCTTTTCAGTAGCACTGAAGGATCTTTAACTGCTTGTCAATGTTTCTTTCCTTGCGCTTCCAACTTCCAAGTAGCCTTGATGTTGATGTGGCTGCAAATCCTCTGCAGTTTACTTCAACCAGTCGGACCCTTGCCTTCTAGCCATGTTGCCGCACATCAGCTGCAAGCTCAGAGTACCTCAGTTTCTAGCATTCATAGGCCTCCTCCACTGCATCCTTCCAGGGTACTGTAAGCTCGAATAGATGAACGAGATAGAGTGAGGTCAACCAATAGAAATATAACATGCTACTAAAAAAAAGTATAAACTTTCCTGATGATCTTCTAACATGACTTCTGCCTATGTGGGTATTTTATCCAATAAAATGTTACTAAGAGAGGGAGGGCCAGCTGGTCCTCACCACTTGAATACTGTATGACACAGGCTAGAAAAATTAGAAATAATAATAATCAGCCATGCAGACAACGTGCAGACATTTACAAATGGGTGCAATGTAGAGGGAAATCTGTCTATTTATCTCTGTGCCTCATTGACCAAGGGCAGCCACTTGTTATGCCCGCTGGGGAGTGTGATGCAGATTCATGCAGGATACAGCAGGGAGGGCATGAGTCTTCGATTATATAGATCCAACATTACATCCTGGTATTCAGCTCACTGATTCAGGACTTTGGGACTATAATCCTCCACAACCTGGATCTGCTGACCATGTATTTATTCCCATTTTCCTCTTCACTGGGCCTCAGGGATTAGAATGTCCTTTATCTGATAGCAATGTAGACAGAGAATAACCAAACGCGATCTCTGTCCCAGAGCTGGTTTAGGAACTAATGAACGGTGCGTTCTATCGATCTCCAGCGGAGATGGGAGTGTCTCATTCCCATAAACCTTGCATAGCAAATTGGAGAAGGGTGTCCTCCTTTAATAGATTCTGCCAAGCGCAGGATATTTATGTTTTTCCGCTTGCTCTGGCCTTCTAGATCAACGACTTTAGCCGTTAGCTTCGAATTGCTTTCTCATAGGCTGGAGCACACATCCTCTAAATCATTAACATGCTGGCTCATTTACATAGACACCTTCACCTTCAAGCAATGGAGGTGTCTAAGATTCGTAATAGATCAAGTGGACAGCCAGCATCTTTTTCCAAGGATGGCAATGACTGATACCAGAGGACATCCATTTAAGGTGAGCGGAGGAAAGTTTAGGAGAGATGTCAGAGGTAGATTTATTTTTTACACAGAGTTCCAGATGCCAGGAACGCATCGTCTGGGGTGGTGGTGGAGGCTCATACAAAAGGCACATTTAAAAGACTCTTAGATAGGCACACACCTGTAAGAAAAATGGAGGGTTATGGGCTGTGAGGGAGGGAAGGATTTATATAGGTTGGCACAACAATGTGGGCCGAAGGGCCTGTACTCTGTTGTAATCTAAATGCATGAATGATTTGAATCGGATACAGATGAACTGGTTCATTGAAACATTTTTCACTTTGTTTAAGAGTAGATGCAGTAAGTTTAAAAAATAAAAAAATAGATTTATATTTGCATAATTTTTCCCTAACCTCAGAATCTCCCAAAGGATGACAGTCATTAAAGTATTTTGGATCACTAATGTAACTAAGTGCAGCAATTTGTTTAAACACATCTATATAGAAATAAAATAAAGGAGCAAGCTATCTTTTTTAAAAATCTTGGTTAAGAATAAATGTTGGCCCAGACAAATGCTTAGTCCTGAATGAACTATGTTGATATGGTGGAGATATCATATGTTAACAGTATGATGTCAATCAACAGAGGTTCAGCAAGTGTTACCACTTGTTACAGGTCACAGGTACATGAGTGTTATTGGTTCAATTGTCCGCTACTGTAATTGAATCCATGTTTGTACAAACTCTGATCTGTAGTAGTTTAGCCATAAGTAGCAGTCTCTTTTTCCGGATGCTGAGGAGACCTCTTAGACAGAAGATTGCTTCGCAATGATCAATAACTATGCAATGTGAGTGATTCAAACCATCTGCGGATAAAGTGCTAAAACTAACGGATTGTGCACAGCAAAACAGAGCCCGTCAATTGAGTTATTCATGGAAAACCTCATTAACCCAGAACAACAGCTTTCTCATACAGACTCGACAGCTGACACTGACATCATCCCTCACAGAGTGACATTTCATTCACAAATGTCCATGTGCAAAAAGCGAAATCAGGGTAGCAACCAGAGGAGGAACTGCTGAGCATTAGTCAAGCTAGTCAATGATGCCATTCAGAAGACAATCTCTAAAGCTGGAACTGACCATATTGTAGTGAATGCTGCCAACAAAGGGCTTACTTAACTCCACATCCAGCCAAGAGCCTCAAATCCACATTTTAACTCATGAAATACTTACCAAGATCTTGATTATGCTAACAGTGTGCAAGTTTAGTCACCAAGGTAATTGATACATACCATCTGTTAGCAGAGCACCAATAATGATAAAATCATACATATCAAACCACATGCAACGCCCCTATTAGCATTAGTCTTCACAGCCTGAGATGACTGTGCAATTCTTCAATCAAAAGGCAAAAAATGGCATGTTTTTACAATACATTCTCAGGAGCTAACACTCTGACAGCTTTAGGCAAGCTTTACCTCTTCATTCTTTTTGCCAAGTGCTGAGAATGCCGACTCAAAGGGCTTTTCCTTCCAACATTACATGAAGCATGGCCAAAAGAGACAATGCTTACTACAGAATGAAACATGATGATTAGAGATTGTACCTGAAGGTTACATTAAGAAAAATGGAACCCTAGTTTTAAAAGTAGAATCCTACTATAATCCTAGTGCACCATGAATATATAATATATTCATATATAAACTAATATATCCAAAATAAATTAAGTGTGAAAACAAAACTATAACCAAATTGTTATCACCTTTTTCATATATAACATAACCATATAACAATTACAGCACAGAAACAGGCCAACTTGGCCCTTCTAGTCCATGCCAAACAATTTCTCCCATCTAACCCCACTGACCTACACTCAAGCCATAACTCTCCATTCCTTTCCCATCCATGTAATATCCAACTTCTTCTTAAATGCTAATATTGAGCCTGCTTTCTCCACTTCATCCGGAGGCTCGTTTCACACACCCACCACTCGAAGTAAAGAAGTCACCCCTTATTTTTCCTCTAAACTTTTGCCCCAAACTCTCATTTGTATATCCCCCTTTCTTAAAGGAAAAAAGCCTCTCTGACAACTCTATCTATACCCCTAATAATTTTAAATACCTCAATCCAATCCCTGCTCAACCTTCTACACTCCAAAGAATAAAAACCTAACTTATTTAACCTTTCCTTATAACTTAGACCCTGTAACCCTGGCAACATTCTAGTAACTCTTCTCTGCACTGTCTCCAATTTGTTGATTTCTTTCCTATACTTTGGTGACTAAAACTGCACACAATACTCCAAATTTGCCCTCATCAATGCCTTGAACAATTTTAACATAACATCCCAGCTCCTATACTCAATGCTCTGATTTATAAAGATCAATATACCATAAGCTTTCTTCACCACCCTATCCACATGCAACTTCACCTTCAGGGAACTATGTACCATTATTCCTAAATCCCTCTGTTCTACTGCACTCTTCAATGCCCGACCATTCACCATATATGTCCTGTTTTGATTAGTCCTACCAAAATGTAACACCTCACATTTATCTACATTAAACTCCATCTACCATCTTTCAGCCCACTCTTCTAACTAGCCTAAATCCCTCTGCAAGCTTTGAAACTCTTTTTCACTATCCACAGTTTCACCTATTTTAGTGTCACCCACATTCTAACTAATCCAATTTACCACCTTATCATCCAGATCATTAATGTATATGACAAATAGTAATGGACCCAATATTGAACCCTGAGGCACACCACTAGTCACTGGTTTCCAATTTGACAAGCAGTTATCTATCACTACTCTCTGGCATCTCCCATTCAACCATTGTTGAATCCATTTTACTACTTCAATGTTGATACCTAATGACTGAACCTTCCTAACTAACCTTCGCTGAGGAGCCTTATCAAAGGCCTTACTGAAGTCCATACATCCACTGCCTAACCCTCATCAACTTTCCTAGTAACTTCCTCGATAAATTTCTTAAGGTTTGTCAAACATGATCTTCCCCTCACAAATCCATGTTGACTGTTCCTAATCAAACCCTGCCTATCCAAATATTTATATATACCATCTCTAAGAATACTTTACATTAACTTACCCACCACTGACGTCAAACTCCCAGACCTATAATTCAGATGGATGTAAACAATCCTGCAGCACTATATTGGGAAAGAAGTTCAACTTGTGCCCTAATTTTAATCCTTTAACCAAAATCACTGAAAACTGGACACTTATCCTAGTTGCATAAATTAGATATTATATTTCCTACACTGCTACATTACTTTTAAGACTGCTCGTCAGTAAAATATTTCAGAGAATTTGAAATAAAAATTAAAAATGCGAGAAACACTCGAAAGGTCAGGCAGGATCTGCAGAAAGACAGAGTTGAAAAGATGACTCTGCTTCTTTATTCATCGATGTTGCCTGACCAGCTAAATCTTTCCAGCATTATATTTCACATTTTTAGATCGGCAGTTTTTGTTTGCCTTCACTTATATGGTTATGTGAGGTACAACATGACCACAGGTTCTATCTTTATTTCAGCGTCTACAGTGTGGATCTATTTACTGATTATAAAACCACACCCAAGATGAGGTGTACATAATGTTGACAGCAATTAAATCTGTACAGAATCTTGGATCTCATGACAAGAAATGGCTCATGAAATTATTCAGAAACATCTCTAAAACCAGGGTAATCCCAAACATCTAGGCTCAGTTGAAGTTTGTTGCTCTTGTTAAACCTGGAAAGCCACTTAACAACTTCTGAATTAACCAATTTCTCTCCTTTCCACTTCATACAGTGCCTGGACATCATCTGAGCATACTCCTTGAGAGATGAATGTTATCCAATGAGGCAGAATCCCATGTATTGAAACTGAGAAGCTCCCATCACTGAACTTCTTTATCAAGGTTGAGTTTCAGAACAGCTTTAAGAAAGAGAACCATTGTAGACCTTTCCTTCACCATCTCCATTATGTGTTATGAGGGTGGACTGAGATTGGATTGCAAACAATTTTCCAATATCTTAAAGGAAAAGAAAATGCTCTTGAATACCAGTAAAGAGCAGCTCCCGGGATCAATCTTTATGCCACCTCTCTTTAATATAATATCAATGGGTCTCCAACCAAAAAAAAATCTCTTTACATACACGAACAGCCCATGCAAAAGATCTGTCCGTAACAACTAGTGTTGACAGAAGAACTACATTAATTCCTAAAATGCAGCCTTTCTCCAATTACACCAAGCCCATCAGCACCACATTTGGCCTGAATGTTCAGGAAATAAAAGTATGAACAGTTCTGTGGATAACCCCTTCCCCAAGGCCCAGTGGTAAAATATGTATGATGTTGATCAGATGGCAGCCCACCAGCAATATATGGTTTTCTGATTCATTCTTCCACCTCCATCTTTGCTCCCCTCTTCACGTAACCTAAGGAAATACCATACCTGCACATTCATATCATCCCTTCCAGTCATTTAGAAAATCAATCAGTCTTTTCAGATGAGGCAGCAATTCAGCTGTGCATCTTCCATTTTTTATGTTGTCTTTGGTGCTCACCAATGTAGTCTTCCCTATACAGGGAAAACTAAATGCAGAATTGTTAACCAGTTCAGAAAACACCTCTGTTAAAGACTCAGTCACCTTTCATTTTTATTCTACATTCCACTCTGACGACTCTCTTTGGTCTTCTACACTCTTCCAACAAAACCCAATGTAAGCTCAAGGAACAGCACCTGGTATTCCATTGCAGTACAGAGGATTCAATAGTGAATTCATCATTTTCAGACAATCTTCCTTTCCTGTTTGCATCAGAACTGGAGGTTATGATTCATTCATGTTAATTCACATGTAACCAACTCTGTTTATCTCTACAGATTCAATTTGATATGGAGAATGTTTCAAGTATTCACTTTTATTTTAAATTTCCATGATTGCTGTATTCTGCATCTCACTATGTTTGGAACTGTTTTTAAAAAATTTTTCTACTTCTCTCTGACATCTTCATTTTCATTTCTCTTGATAATTATAAATGAATAATAAACATTAATTTCCCTCTCCTATCCAGTTCCAAAAGGAAAATATCATCTGGATATCCTTGCTCACCCGATCACAGAATTCTCTCTAACCTTCCTCCCCTCTCTAACCGCTAGGCATATTTACCCCTTCCCAACCTTTTCTGTCTTTTGCAGGGATCATTCCCTTTGTGACTCCCTTTTCTGCTCATCCTTCCCAGCACACCTCTCTGTGACCCCAGCACTTTCCCCTGCAACCGCAGGAGGTGTAACACTACTCTTACACCTCCATCTGAAAAGGTGGTTTAGGACCCTAGATGGTGATGAAGGATCCAAAGGTCACGACTACCAAAGGAATCCCGAATCTCAGCATACAATCTGAAAACTATTTGAACAGTATGTTCAAGTAAAACTAAGGTGACAAGAATATTGCATTTCTACAAATGACAGCAAGTTACCAATGTAAAATTACATTTACCCTGTCTTAGTTACATAGCATTCTTCATCTTGAACAAACCACATTTTTATCATTTGATCTAAACCTTCAACTCCAGAAGAGTGCCAAATTTAGCAGTTTTGTGATTCAATAAGTCTTTCATTGGTAAAGTTGCGAGTCTTTTGAAGTTTGTTTTTGTACTGGATCTGATCTGCAATGTCAGCTCAGATGCAAAGTGGTTATTTCAGTGAAACCAGTAATGTCAGAGTTTTTGCTTCCTTACTATTCAAACATCATACGTAAACAGTTCCTCAGACGGGTCTTAGAAAAGCCAAGACACTTATTTGGTGACTAATTCCATCTGAGGAATATTTCAGGGAAATGATCAGGACCTTGGATGTCGTACTTCATTCGGTAATTTGGAACAAACAATTGGGACTACATCAGGTACCACAAACAACATGTGACATGGTTCAAAAGGAAAAGAGGCTTCACTCTCAATGCTTAAGTGCAATGCTCCCAAGTATTTGTTTACTATCACTACAGAACTGGTATTGTAAAGCAAATTGCTCCTGAGTATTTAATCCTTGCTCATCTGGTCATAAAATTATAACTCATGAACGTGGTTTTGCTGTGTTGTACTCATAGCACACATCTTTACTTCTGTGTACAAGGAGTCCCCAGATTATGAATGGGTTCCGTTTCTAAGTCTGTCTTTAAGTCGAATTTGTAGGTAAGTTGGAACAGGCACATACGGTTCTTATTTAGCATTTTAAGCATCAGTTAGTCAAATGTTTAGGGTATATATTTTACATTTCTATGCAAAAAAAAGAAAAAAAATCATGATCATAAGTTAGCACTAATTCCTGTTCCATCGATGTCCTGAAAACAGGAAGGGGCTTTTGTGAGGTCGTATTGTGCACATGCGTGAATTGGAGTAACAGTCAGTTTTTAAGTACAAGTTGTCCATAAGTTGAACATTCGTAACATGGGGACTGCCTGTATAAGCTTTGTGGAGTTAAGACTTCCAAACACAGGCCATATCTCCCTAATGCTGAGAATTCTGAAATGCTGCTGTTTTCTTAATCATATTACGATATCTACCTATAAACACAAAATACTTTCATTGCTCTGGGACTATGATCTCAAATATATAATTACCAATCTGTAATGACATTCGGCGTTTGATTTGTAGAGATAGAGGTTGTATTTTCATGCTGCCAGCTAGGGAAGATGCCCAGGGAAAAACAATAGTTTTGTCTGGATGAGGACAGTTTGGTGATGAAGGATATCTGAAGGTTCTGACAGAAACATTCACTTTATTTCTTTCTCTACAGATGCTGCCTGACCTGCTGAGTAGTTTCAGTTTAGATTTCAAGTGCCATCTTCCTCCTGGGTAGCTCATGACACCCAAACTAGCCTTGTGTTCATCTTCCTCAAATTAAACTTCCTTGATGCTGAAAGGAAATGGATAAAAACAAATTCCAAAGGCTTCAAAGATTGTTACACACCACTACTAGTTCAGGGGTAGGTAAGATTGTTACACACCACTACTAGTTCAGGGGTAGGTAAGATTGTTACACACCACTACTAGTTCAGGGGTAGGTAAGATTGTTACACACCACTACTAATTCAGGGGTAGGTAAGATTGTTACATACCACTACTAGTTCAGGGGTAGGTAAGATTGTTACACACCACTACTAGTTCAGGGGTAGTAAAGATTGTTACACACCACTACTAGTTCAGGGGTAGGTAAGATTGTTACACACCACTACTAGTTCAGGGGTAGTAAAGATGCCTACTAATCAGAGTTCTTCAGCCTATCTCTGTAAGTTTTGAGCATGATATATGAAGGTAGAATTCTTAGACACCTTCCATTGCTCCAGAGATTTGCATGAACCTTTGCCATGTAATAAGTATTTGTTGACCTTGAATTCAATGATTAGCAATATACAGTTGTAAAATTTCTGTGATTATGATCATTGGTTGATTTTCAATTGCTCTTACTAGTGGTGTTACTGAATTCAAAACACATTCATTCAAATATTGTTCAGTCGTTAATACAAGTTCAATTGTTAAATTTGTTCTGAATACTTAATGTCATAGAGTCATACAGCATGTTGAGATTAAAGTTCTATATGCAATGAACTTCTGCATTCTTGGGCAGTCAAATTCCCAAATCAGTCAATATACAACCAATATCTACTATGCAACCAGTGTGGAAATTTGGTAGAGTATTTGAAGACATGCTAAATCTCCACAAACTCATTAGAAAGTAGAGGCATTGGCATGTCTTCATCACAGGAGAGGTCTTCTGAAATATGAAGGTTCTAACCCTCTCCACCATCAATGTGGAAGGTTATGACGCTCTCCACCATCAATATGGATAGGTGGGTGGTCCCTTAGCCTCTCTTTCCTAAAATTAACAATAAGCTCTTTTGTCTGGATAATGTTGAGAGCAAGATTGTTGTTCTTGCACCATTCAACACGATTCTCAATCTCTATTCTGTATTCGGTCTCATTGTTTCCAGTTATTTGACAGTGGTATTGTTAGTGAACTTGTAGATTGAGTTCGAGCCAAACTTGGCTGTGCAGTCGTGTATAAGCAGGGACTACAGCAGTGGAGTAAACACAAAGTCTTTGGGTGCACCTGTGTTGATGATCATTGTGGAGGAGGAGTTGTTGCCAGTTCACACTGTTTGGGCTCTGCCAATGAGGAAGTCAAAGATTCAGTTGCAGAGCAGTGAACAGAATCCCATATCCTTTAGACATACATTTTGCCCATATGATGGTGTTGAATGCCGAGCTGTGATGAATGAACCACAGACTGGTGTAGGTGTTCCTGTGGTCTAGTTGATCTAATGAAGAGGGAAAGTCATTGAGATGATCTCTGCCATTGATCTGTTGTGATGATAGCCAAATTAAAGTCAGTCCAAGTCTTTCAGAGCTGGGAGTTAAATCTGCTCCAGAACCAACCCTTCAAAACACTTCATTTTGTGAGATGTCAATGCCACTAGCTAGTTGTTGAGGCTCTTCTAGTGCATCGGAATAATGGATGTCCTTTTGAAGCTGGTGGGAACTTTCTGATCAGAGTTTGAAAGAGGTAGCAAGAGTATGAAAATGCCTACAAAAATTCTAGCCAATTGGTTCATGCAGGCTTTAAGGACACAACAAGGTACACTGTCTGGGTTGGATGCTTTGAGGATCCACCCTCCTGAAGTATTTGACCACATCAGCCTCAGATACAGTGGGCTTGTGGGTATTATGAGGGTGTTTTCTCTTTCAAAGCGAACAGGGAAGGTGTTATGATCACCTGGAAGAGATGTATTGCAGTTAATGACACTACCTTGTTTCACATTGTAGACTGCAGTGTGGTTCAAGCCATGCTACAGTTGTTGAGCATCTGTCTGAGTCTCCAGCTTGGTCCTGAATTGTTTCTTTGTATTGATAATGGCCTTCCAGAGGTTGTACCTTTCTTTTCCTTATATTTTTAAATGTCCTGTCCAAAATGCCACAAATCTGGTCTTCAACAGTTTATAAATCTCTTGGGTTTGTCCATAGCTTCTATGGGTATACATCTGGATAATCCTAGTAGGAACAAAATCGTTCATACATTTCTGATAAAGCCAGTAACCACTGTGGCATATTCATTCAGAACAGCTATTTTGTTCTTGATTGTTGCCCAGTCCATTGACTCCACACAGCAACAAAACCACTCTCTTCTTTCCCAGACCATCTCTGAACAGTCTTCACTGCTGGCTCTGTGCCCTTCAATTTCTTGTGTTTTTTTTACATAGCCGCTGCATTTCAGGAAATTATTCCCTTTTTCCCGGAGCACATGCTGCATAAAAAGCTTGGAACGGGAGCGATGGTGCCATTCCTACTCTAACATTTTACCTCCTAGACCCGTTGTCAATTTCATGGAACTCCTCTCTAAAGTAAACTGCAGGCATTTTGTGAACAATGGGCTAATGAATAGGATGTCACCGCAGTGGTGTTGTGAGTCCCGCCTCTTTACTTACTGCTGGAATGCTGTCTAAATTCACGCAAAGAAACAGAAATATGGAGTTTTGGTCATTCTTGTATGAATGACCAATGCCAAGATGTCAGACATTCTTCAGACCAGCAAAATCATGCAAAGTCTATCTAAAAATACAGTTGGGAGGCCTGACTTTTCAAAGTATGGGCATAGAATGGAGCAGTAAGCATCCTTGATGGTTGTGTAGCAGTGGTTGGTGTTTTCGATCCTTGGTATTGCAAGAATTGTGCTGGTGATAGTTTGAAAGTACCTTCTTTAAGCTGGCCAACTTGAAGTCTCCGGCAATGACTGGGAAGGCATCAGGAAATACTGATGTGTGATGAATGGCTGCATATGGTTTGGTATGGGGACACCAATACCTCTAAACGTAAAGCCCTCCAAAACATAAAGTCCGCCAAAAGGTAATGGACACAGCCCAGGACATCACAAGCAAAACCCTCCCCACTATCATGAACATCTACAGGGAATGTTGCCGTTGGAGAGCAGCAGCAATCATCAAGGAATCACACCACTCAGCAGACACTGTTCTCGCTGCTGCCATCTGAAAAGAGGTGTAGGTACTACAAGATTCACACCACCAGGTTCAGGAACAGCTGCTACCCTCCACCATCAGACCGCTCAACGACAAACTCAGTCAGAGACTCATGTAAGGACTCATACTTTTCCATTTTATTGATTTTTAAAATTCTTGGTGCATTGCAGTTTGTTGATATTTGTTATCTGTTTACAGTTCTGTGTCCAGTTTTTTTCCACTACTAATAAATTATAATTCTGCCTCACCCACAGAAAAAAAGAATTTCAGGGTGGTATGTGATGTCATGCATGTACTCTGAGAACAAATCTGAAATACTGTTTGATGTTAATTGATCACATTATATGGACTCTCTATCTTAAAGTCTGCCTCTGGAGGGAGTTATACTGCAGTCAAGACATCGGTGAGATAATTAATGGAGATATTGGGAAAAATTCACATTTAGTTTGAGATTTGCTTCTGATGTTCATAATTTAGAAACCCAAGTTGGTTCTGCTGGATAACTCATAACAGGCATATTTTGGCCATTAGGGTAAGAAAAACAAAGATAAAGAGATGCTACAGTAAAGCTCACTCATTATAATGAACATGAAATGTTGGAAGCAAAAACCAAATATAAGAAAACTAACCAGAAATGCATGTAACTACACTACAGTGGTCCAATCTTCTCCCTCTATGTCTGGATTTGTTGATTCTTGCCTGGCAGATGTTAGGCATCCAACTTGGTCTCCTTTAATATGCAAACTTAGACGATGAAGGTTTTGCAGATTACTTACCTTAATAATGGATGGTATCTCATTTGAATCCATTGTGCTGCAATTGACATTATTTTGATACAATTGACTGACACAGAGTGTTTCTTCCAGGTTCAGTTCATCAGCATACTTCAGAAACAGGAACAGATTACTTCGGACTCCGGACTTGTATCTTAAAAACCTAACTAGGTAACACCTTTTAGTAATTAATGGGTCATTTTTTATTTAAATTACATTGAGACATAGAGCACAGTAATAGGCCCTTTCAACCCATGAGTTCATGCTGCCCGCTTACACACAAATGACCTACAACCTCCGGTACATTTTGAACGGTGGGAGGAAACTGGAGCACCTGGAGAAAACTCACACAGATGTGGGGAGAACATATAAACTCAGACAGCAATGGATTTGGACCCAGCAGCTGACGCTTTAACAGTGTTGCTCTAACCACTACACTAACCATGCTGCCCCTCAATCTTCAGAGATACTATGTATTAGTAACACAACATTAACAATTATAGGCTCATAGATACACAGTTCATGGCTTGCAGGTAGAAAACAAATTAACTATGGCCTTGCATTCTCTTGCAGTTAAGTTTTGTACTACATTTGTTAAAAAAAATGTCAAGGTCAAGATTCTCAATTTACTTATAGAATAAGGCAGTTTCTGAAGACTCGTGGCATTGTCATTTGATAGCCAAATTGCACCAGGACTGCATTCCTGTCCAATTGGGCTCTTTACTCTGCGATAAATTGGATTAGCAAGACTAGTTTGATTTGCTTGTAAACTATTGTAGAAGAATTTGCCCCAGAGCAAGTCACATATCTCTAAAGTTTTAGTGGATCTCACTGTGTAACCATCCTGTTCTAAGCATTTTATTACTTCCTTCCAAAGCAATTGAATTTGCTAATAATACCAAACTAGGAGGAGCGGGCAGCAGAATGTCTGCTCCCTGTATATATTGAAAAGTATGTGCATGAAGCGGAAAGAAACATCAGAGATTTTGTGGATTCATTGATGAATGTCTCCTCTCCAAATTGTTAGAATGTTAAATAACAAATCAAAAACAGTACAATATAATTCAAGGGGACACTGATGTTAACATAGAGGGCAGTTCAATTGTTCAGAAAGAAGAGGCGCTGTCACATACCACAAGGCTGATCTCCATTGGATTTAGGGAGAGGGACTGAATTATTTGCATAGAAAATGTGACTGAAAAACAATATGATATAACATGCTAAGATTATTGCCAAAGTTGACAAAGATTTTGTTGCAATTAAATCATGGCAGTTGAAGTAAATGTTGCAAGTTAATTTTAATAATGTTGTGAGGAAACGTAATTGAGCTGCCTCTGTATCTCTATTCAGAAGCTTCATGATTTGTTGAATATTTCCATTTGTGTTACAGTTTCAAAATGCTTACTACAGGTACATGATCCTTTATCCGAACATCTAAAATCTGGAAAGCTCCAAAATCAGGCAAATGGGGAGAGAGGTGGCAGTGCGAGTCGGGTGGGCGAGGGGGGAAGATTCCGGCAGCGCGAGTCGGGCGACCGAGAGACCAACAGCGCGAGTCAGGCAGGCGAGAGACCGGCAGCATGAGTCGGGCAGCTGGGAGACCGGCAGCGCGAGTTGGGCGGATGAGATACTGGCAGCGCGAGTCGGGCGGGCAAGGGGGGGAGACCGGCAGCCCAAGTCAGGCGGGTGAGGAACCGGCTGTGCGAGCCGGGCAGACGAGGGGGTGGTGGGGGGAGATGGCTGGGTGACTGGAAGTGGGTGAGGGTGGATATGGCAGCACAATTTGGTTGGGCTTAAATCTGGCTTTCTGAAATCCAGAAAATCCAAAATTCGAAACACACTGTCTCCCAGGGGTTCCGCTCCGGATAAAGGATCGTGTGTACCTGTACTTGGGCTAATAATAGAGCTTTTTTAATGTAATGATCTACACTTTGAATAAATTTCCAGTAGTTTGATTAAGGAAAAAACCCCCAAAACAACCATTGAGTAACAATTGTATATTAAGAGGTCCAAAATACCTTCTTCACTTATAATTATCTTTTAAGGTGAAAAACGTGATGACCAAAGATTAAAGGAAAGGGAAGCAAAAACAGAGGTAGTTTAGCATTTTCAAATTGTGCAAAATAGATTGGAATGTTTAACTCGAACCTAAAAGCAATTTACTGAGATGAATTATTCACTTGTTAAGAGTCCAGGCACTTTCTCAAGCATTTGCACGTTCTTGTGCTAATCCGTTGTTTCATCTGCTCTTGGCCACTTGGTGGAGCTATTTGTTATAATGAAAATTCAGTGAAAGAGCTGTTCACAAAGCACTTCTGCATGTGATACTAAACTGCACATTATTAGCATTTGAGGAAGGACATGGATGTTAATTTTTGTAATTATTGTCTCTCAGACTGATGGTGCAGAACATTTGAGGTGATCAGAATTTCACTGTGCAGTTTACCTATTTGCAGTACAGCACACTTTGGGGGACATCCTCAACATGATTATCCAACTGC
The DNA here is from genome assembly GCF_036971445.1 of Narcine bancroftii. Lineage (NCBI taxonomy): Eukaryota > Metazoa > Chordata > Chondrichthyes > Torpediniformes > Narcinidae > Narcine > Narcine bancroftii. Next base: position 43,948,267 of record NC_091477.1, read on the forward strand.
ACGAAAACCAACAAGGTCGGGTCAGATACAGCAATGAGCTCTCTGAACCCTTCTCCATTAACAATGGCGTGAAGCAAGGCTGTGTTCTCGCACCAACCCTCTTTTCAATCTTCTTCAGCATGATGCTGAACCAAGCCATGAAAGACCCCAACAATGAAGACGCTGTTTACATCCGGTACCGCACGGATGGCAGTCTCTTCAATCTGAGGCACCTGCAAGCTCACACCAAGACACAAGAGAAACTTGTCCGTGAACTACTCTTTGCAGATGATGCCGCTTTAGTTGCCCATTCAGAGCCAGCTCTTCAGCGCTTGACGTCCTGCTTTGCGGAAACTGCCAAAATGTTTGGCCTGGAAGTCAGCCTGAAGAAAACTGAGGTCCTCCATCAGTCAGCTCCCCACCATGACTACCAGCCCCCCCAAATCTCCATCGGGCACACAAAACTCAAAACGGTCAACCAGTTTACCTATCTCGGCTGCACCATTTCATCAGATGCAAGGATCGACAATGAGATAGACAACAGACTCGCCAAGGCAAATAGCGCCTTTGGAAGACTACACAAAAGAGTCTGGAAAAACAACCAACTGAAAAACCTCACAAAGATAAGCGTATACAGAGCTGTTGTCATACCCACACTCCTGTTCGGCTCCGAATCATGGGTCCTTTACCGGCATCACCTACGGCTCCTAGAACGCTTCCACCAGCGTTGTCTCCGCTCCATCCTCAACATCCATTGGAGCGCTTACACCCCTAACGTCGAAGTACTCGAGATGGCATCGAGTCCACGCTGCTGAAGATCCAGCTGCGCTGGATGGGTCACGTCTCCAGAATGGAGGACCATCGCCTTCCCAAGATCGTGTTATATGGCGAGCTCTCCACTGGCCACCGTGACAGAGGTGCACCAAAGAAAAGGTACAAGGACTGCCTAAAGAAATCTCTTGGTGCCTGCCACATTGACCACCGCCAGTGGGCTGATAACGCCTCAAACCGTGCATCTTGGCGCCTCACAGTTTGGCGGGCAGCAACCTCCTTTGAAGAAGACCGCAGAGCCCACCTCACTGACAAAAGGCAAAGGAGGAAAAACCCAACACCCAACCCCAACCAACCAATTTTCCCTTGCAACCGCTGCAATCGTGTCTGCCTGTCCTGCATCGGACTTGTCAGCCACAAACGAGCCTGCAGCTGACGTGGACTTTTTACCCCCTCCATAAATCTTCGTCCGCGAAGCCAAGCCAAAGAAAAGAAGAAGAAGTACAGCACAGTTCAGCCAGACTCAGTTCTGTAGCCTCATTGCACACGCAGTTTGCTAGGATCACAAAATAAGTTGTAATAATTCTTTCCTGAAATATAGATGGGTTAGTCATTGTTATTTCAAATCAGGTGTATTCATTAAAGATAAAATACCAATCAATCCATCACTTTGAGAAAAGGCTTCTGGATATGCTGGTCTGAAAACTCCATCAGTTCGACTCAGAATGGGGTTGTTAATAATAAACAGGTAAAGCATGTCAATTACAGAAATTGGCACACTATAAAAGAAAAAGTGAAAGAATATTTTAATTCACACATCTTCCACATCCATTTCAGTACTTTCCAGTATGTGTTACAGCCATTGAAGGATTTTAATCATGTGGTTTCATGGCCTGCTGCACAAAATTTATTTATCAATTTGCACACTGCTAATCCCCAAAACAGCAATGTGCAGGCAGCAAGTAATGATGTAGCCTCACTTAACCAGTTACCTGCTTTTGATGGTTACCTTGAGTGTTGTGTGGAGTTGGCTCATTCTTCTGTGATCAAATTAATTTCTTCTGGGTGATTCAGTTTCTTCCCACTTTCTAAAACTGTGTTGGCATGAAGGTTAATCAACTACTCTAACATCATCAAAATAGGTGGGTTGTGAGAGAATTAGGGGGAGGATTAATGGGTGGGTATCAGGCCAGAGTATCGGCACAATCAATAGGAGAATGAAATCAATCAGTTGCTCTGAGAGCCAAATGGTCTCCTTCTATGTCTTGGAAAAATATGTGTGTTAATGACCATATAACCTGTTTATTGATGTTAATTGAAAGACAAATATTTTCCAGAAGACTACGAACATTGCTAAGGAACCTTTCATAAAGCAGAACATCAGATAAACATCAGTTTATCCACAAGAAGCAGCTCAAACGATGTAATCACTCAGTAGTGCACTAGAATATCTGCCTGGATTGATATGTTCAAGTCTCTATAGAGGGGCTTGGACGAGGGAACCACCAAACGCAGGGGTGATACTGCAGTCAACTGAGATGCAACTGACAAAGTGTGCACTGCAAGAAATGCTTCCTTTTTTTTGAATGTTCCCTTTCTTTTAAGGATGAGAAAATTTGCATCTTCGTTTGTGGGATAGTAGGGAGTGGATGATATTGACATAAATATACTCACAAAACGCACTGCTGTGGTTTTACACCATGTATTCCTTCTCTGAGATGCTCAACATAATCTAGTTACCAAAATATCTCCACAATACAGTTTCATTTCTGTAACGTTGAACCCACTGACCCTGGCTGAGGGAACATTGTTACCCCTATTCTGAAAGAAATGAAACTTGATTCTTTTGGTTTGAATGGATTACAGCAGTAGATAATCATCAATATGAGGGTAATATATTTTGACTCTTGTTCCACAAGACTATTCTGCTTGAAGTAGGAACACAATGTTTCTCCCTCTTAGCTTTTTTTTCTAAAAGGATAAATCAATTTTGGATGCCAATTTAATATCGCTACACCATCATACATATTGAAACCCAATACGTATACAGGCAGGACTTAGAAAGCCTTTCTGTGGATTATTTTCAGGTCACTGCTGTTTATTGTGGTCATGGTAATTGAGGGTAACTGCAGAACTAATATGAAACAGTTGTGACTAAACATTTGAATTTAAACATGATGACTTTTTTTTGTAATTCTCATTGAGTACTACCATAAGGCTCATCACTCTGTGCCTTTCTACCACACTGTTGGTTTTTCATCAGTTCTTAATCAACATGAATTTTATGTCCAGTTATTCGATGTATATTTGACATGAAGAAAAACAAAGGTCGGCATTTCCAACTTATTGCCAAAATATCATTAAGGTCCTGGATAAAAAGATCAGCAGGGAAAAGACACACATGACAGAATTGCCCATTGTTTTAGATTCCTTGAGTTTAGCTGTTCAGTTCCAAATTATTTGCATTTCTTGTCCACCAATCACATCTGCAGTAGATCAATGTATACCCAAGTGGATGATGAAGAATTTTTTAAAAATTGAAAGAAAATATTTGAGTTTTTCTTCCAGACTGAATGTTGCTTTGAGTTATTACACCCTTGTTACCTCCACCACTCAAATAACATCCAGCCTATTGGAGCATGGGTTTCCTGATGAAAACTTGGGTGAAGTAGTGATTTAGAATAATGCCCTTTTAATCCAAGATCAAGGTTTGAACTAAACCAGGCAAGAGGCACAGAAAATTCTCCTTGATCAGAACCTTGCGTCACTATGTTATTTTCAGCTCATACTTTATGGCAATCAGAAGGTTGAAGGTTTTGTTTCTCTGATTAGATAATAGTTGTTGGGCAAGGTTTCTCGTTCAAATTAAGTTTGAACAATCCAACTCTAATAGAAAAATCAGTAGTTATAAGCAAAACATAAAAGTCTGCAGACACCGTGGTTGAAGTAAAAACACAATGCTGGAGAAATTCAATAGGTCAAACGGTGTCCTTTATATAGTAAAGATAAAAATACATAACCAAAATTTCGGGCTTGAGCCCTTCATCAAGGTATCAGCAGTTATTCTGTACATGTTAATATGGGGCCTGTGCTTTGGAATCTCCACTAAGTAAGCAGTTCATTCAAGTTCTGTAAATGTAAAACAATTTGCAGTGTTATTAATGCAGTTTGCAAACATTCCACAGATCAAATATAATTATTAGTTCTATGAATCATTCACTCATTTCATTACAGAACTATATTTAAAATGATCAGATGAGGTTGTACAGAATATAAATGTTTTCTGAGCACTTGAGGACTTGATACATTTTAATCTGTAACAGAGAATTGTTCCCATCTTGATTTTAATAACCTTGTTCAATAATCTTCGTGTTGAAAACAAAAGTAATAATGGATACTGTTTTTAATGTAATGTTTGGATATTCTTAACTCAATCCACTTATTGACATTGGGTGCATACACTGCCCCACCACTGTTATTTCTGATTCAAGTGAATCCACTTGTCTGAGAATATTTGAGAATATGTATCTTGCATCTTTTGGTATTTGGTATTGTAAACAAGATCCTAAGATATTTTTCATTTCAACTTAAAGATAGTATTACTTTATGTCAAAAACATATCAATATTCCCAGCACCTTACATTAATTATTGGAATATTCTTGTGATTTGTTAAGGAAGAGATTTTACAAGTACTTACAAAACATAAAAAAAAGTTGGCATATATAGATGCACATACTCTAAAAGAAATTACATTTATATATGTCAATTATAGCAATTGTGTGGTGCAGGCTTATGGGCTGGAAGGGTCTGTAACTGTGATGTATTTTAATTTTTAAAAATTAGACATACAGCACAGTAGCATGCCCTTTCGGCCCACAAGCCCATGCCATCCAAATGCCCCAATTAACATATAAACCCCATCCATTTTGAAGGGTTGAGGAAACTGGGGCATGCAGAAGAAACACACTCAGACAGACAGTGCTGGATTCGAATCTGGGTCACTGGAGCTGTAATAGCGTTGCTGTAATAGTGTTGTAAGGTACATGGGAAATTAAGGACGAAGATTTATGGAGGGGGTAAAAAAGTCCACGTCAGCTGCAGGCTCGTTTGTGGCTGACCAGTCCGATGCGGGACAGGCAGACACGATTGCAGCGGTTGCAAGGGAAAATTGGTTGGTTGGGGTTGGGTGTTGGGTTTTTCCTCCTTTGCCTTTTGTCAGTGAGGTGGGCTCTGCGGTCTTCTTCAAAGGAGGCTGCTGCCCGCCAAACTGTGAGGCGCCAAGATGCACGGTTTGAGGCGTTATCAGCCCACTGGCGGTGGTCAATGTGGCAGGCACCAAGAGATTTCTTTAGGCAGTCCTTGTACCTTTTCTTTGGTGCACCTCTGTCACGGTGGCCAGTGGAGAGCTCGCCATATAATACGATCTTGGGAAGGCGATGGTCCTCCATTCTGGAGACGTGACCCATCCAGCGCAGCTGGATCTTCAGCAGCGTGGACTCGATGCTGTCGACCTCTGCCATCTCGAGTACCTCGACGTTAGGGGTGTGAGCGCTCCAATGGATGTTGAGGATGGAGCGGAGACAACGCTGGTGGAAGCGTTCTAGGAGCCGTAGGTGGTGCCGGTAGAGGACCCATGATTCGGAGCCGAACAGGAGTGTGGGTATGACAACGGCTCTGTATACGCTTATCTTTGTGAGGTTTTTCAGTTGGTTGTTTTTCCAGACTCTTTTGTGTAGTCTTCCAAAGGCGCTATTTGCCTTGGCGAGTCTGTTGTCTATCTCATTGTCGATCCTTGCATCTGATGAAATGGTGCAGCCGAGATAGGTAAACTGGTTGACCGTTTTGAGTTTTGTGTGCCCGATGGAGATGTGGGGGGGCTGGTAGTCATGGTGGGGAGCTGGCTGATGGAGGACCTCAGTTTTCTTCAGGCTGACTTCCAGGCCAAACATTTTGGCAGTTTCCGCAAAGCAGGACGTCAAGCGCTGAAGAGCTGGCTCTGAATGGGCAACTAAAGCGGCATCATCTGCAAAGAGTAGTTCACGGACAAGTTTCTCTTGTGTCTTGGTGTGAGCTTGCAGGCGCCTCAGATTGAAGAGACTGCCATCCGTGCGGTACCGGATGTAAACAGCGTCTTCATTGTTGGGGTCTTTCATGGCTTGGTTCAGCATCATGCTGAAGAAGATTGAAAAGAGGGTTGGTGCGAGAACACAGCCTTGCTTCACGCCATTGTTAATGGAGAAGGGTTCAGAGAGCTCATTGCTGTATCTGACCCGACCTTGTTGGTTTTCGTGCAGTTGGATAATCATGTTGAGGAACTTTGGGGGACATCCGATGCGCTCTAGTATTTGCCAAAGCCCTTTCCTGCTCACGGTGTCAATCTGAGGCGCCTGCAAGCTCACACCAAGACACAAGAGAAACTTGTCCATGAACTACTCTTTGCAGATGATGCCGCTTTAGTTGCCCATTCAGAGCCAGCTCTTCAGCGCTTGACGTCCTGCTTTGCGGAAACTGCCAAAATGTTTGGCCTGGAAGTCAGCCTGAAGAAAACTGAGGTCCTCCATCAGCCAGCTCCCCACCATGACTACCAGCCCCCCCACATCTCCATCGGGCACACAAAACTCAAAACGGTCAACCAGTTTACCTATCTCGGCTGCACCATTTCATCAGATGCAAGGATCGACAATGAGATAGACAACAGACTCGCCAAGGCAAATAGCGCCTTTGGAAGACTACACAAAAGAGTCTGGAAAAACAACCAACTGAAAAACCTCACAAAGATAAGCGTATACAGAGCCGTTGTCATACCCACACTCCTGTTCGGCTCCGAATCATGGGTCCTCTACCGGCACCACCTACGGCTCCTAGAACGCTTCCACCAGCGTTGTCTCCGCTCCATCCTCAACATCCATTGGAGCGCTCACACCCCTAACGTCGAGGTACTCGAGATGGCAGAGGTCGACAGCATCGAGTCCACGCTGCTGAAGATCCAGCTGCGCTGGATGGGTCACGTCTCCAGAATGGAGGACCATCGCCTTCCCAAGATCGTATTATATGGCGAGCTCTCCACTGGCCACCGTGACAGAGGTGCACCAAAGAAAAGGTACAAGGACTGCCTAAAGAAATCTCTTGGTGCCTGCCACATTGACCACCGCCAGTGGGCTGATAACGCCTCAAACCGTGCATCTTGGCGCCTCACAGTTTGGCGGGCAGCAGCCTCCTTTGAAGAAGACCGCAGAGCCCACCTCACTGACAAAAGGCAAAGGAGGAAAAACCCAACACCCAACCCCAACCAACCAATTTTCCCTTGCAACCGCTGCAATCGTGTCTGCCTGTCCCGCATCGGACTGGTCAGCCACAAACGAGCCTGCAGCTGACGTGGACTTTTTACCCCCTCCATAAATCTTCGTCCGCGAAGCCAAGCCAAAGAAAAATAACATACAGGTTAATGTGGCCCATTTGATGGCATCTTTTTCACTCTCTGCACCATTTGTTTGTATCTCCTGTCTAAAAGACACACTGTAGACAAGGTTTGTTTGAAGGCATATTTAGCCTTCAGACTCCAGCATCCAGAAGCACAAAGGAAACAGGTACCATCCAGCTGGAGGGGGGCCGAGTTAGAAAATTAGGTGTTGCTCCTCCAAACTAATGGTTTTGGTTTGACAGTACATAGGCCATGTGGACAGACATGATGAAGAGCTCAAACCTGAAATGTTAGTTATGTATCTTTATCTTTGCTATTTAAAGTACATTATTTGATCTGCTGAGTTTCTCCAGAGTTGTTTTTTCTCTTCAACTATGATGTCTGCAGACTTTTGTGTTTTACTTCATGCGTTATTAAAAGTTTTTCTTGCACTTAATGCAATTGTGAATACTTTTTTATCTATCATTTGATATTTATTGTATGTTTTGTGCCAATCACATCTGAAACTCCTTGTTTGAATCTTCTGAATCTGTTCTTTGCCACTAGCATAGATAATCCTCCTCTTTAAATCATAAATTACAACCTTTGTGACACAGGGAAAGTTTTTCTCTGGATGGTACCAGTCTTTCCCTGCAGTCTTTGACATGGTTGACTCCTTGTTCAATGCTTCTCAACTAATAGGACAAGTCTTTCATGGTTACATTTTCATATTCCCTGTTGTAGCCTAAAGATCACCAGCAATGTCTTCTATTTTGGCTACATCATCATTAATCCCTGAGGCCTTCCAAAGATTTTTCTTTATTCCTTTCCAATTTTCTTTCAGCACCATTATCTGAAATAGGGTTGTTTTTAAAGTTCTTGCTGAAAACAACCAATTCTGGCTCATCAGAAACTTTATTAATACCTCCACATTGATTCGCTTCTTGTTCTCACTCTGTTTTTTGCTGTTGACGATCTGAAACTGAACTAGACTGTTTGCAACATCATACGTAACTTCAAGATGAGTTCCAAACCATATATTTAAGCATTTACTAAGACCGGTCATTGCTATCTTATTAAAATTCTCTCCGACCAACTTTTAATGCAAGGCCCCCAACCAAAATTATCATTGCTGTTTCTTCTTCACAGATAATGGTTCAGTATCTCTGTATCTCCACTATTTTCTGTTTTCAGATTGCCATAATGCTTTTTGCTTTACATAAATCTTTACTGTTGTTGGATCAAAATCCTGAAAATCAGCATTGAGGTAGTACTTCCATCACAGAGACTCTAGTGGTTTGTGATCTCTGCTCACTTTCTCATCTACACAAGATGGTCCACCACAATGGACAACAAGAGATGGGCAGAAAATGTTGACATCCCATGAATAAATGAAAGAAATGGACCCTATGAGGCAGCAACCTGACCTGAATGGTATGAGAGAGAAGTGGTTAGGTGGCAGAAAATGACTAATAATGAGCTGTGAAGCAAGATTGATAGATTTTAAGTATTAAGAGAACCAAAGAATATAGATAAAAGGCAAGAAAGCCACACTTGGAAAAATGATCAGACGGTCTTAAAAAAAGGCAAAGCCAAATTTGTCACCATTTTATTTGTTTTTATTTCTTCTTTATTCTTAATTAACATTTTAATTCAAATGCCCTACTTTGAAATTAAAATATAATGGATGCAGGATGATATTTAAATCTAAATAAAAGAAAAAACAGAGACTATTTTCAGATAAAATGCAGTTATTTCTAAAAGTATAAACAGTATTGGGACAATTTCTTGTAATAAAGGCACAGTTGGGGCGCACAGTTGACATAGCAGCTAGTGCAACACCTTTACAGCGCCAGTGGTCGGGACCGGGGATCTAATCCTGAGCTGTCTGTAAGAAGTTTGTACATTCTCCCCGTGTCTGTGTGGGCTTTCCCTGGGGGCTCCGGTTTCATCCCACCGTTTGAAATGTACTGTGGGCGTAGGTTAATTGGGTCGAAATGGCCTGTTACAGTGCTGTATGTATAGATTTTAAAATTTAAATTTAAAATAAATATTCTTCTAAAGATATAAAAACTTGGTTCACAATTGCTTTAGAATTTTTTCAGTGCTAATTTTTAATAACTACCTCTCCCTTGAGATCTTCTTTATAGTAAAACCTGCAAAGCCAGGTGTTTGGTGGATACACATATTTCATTTGGAAAAAGGAATGTCCTGACCATGAATAAACTGAGAGGGTCAGTTGACCCTTTGGGAAAACAAACACATACTTTCATTACCCCTTGTCTTACTCTTTTTGTAAAACTGTCCCATGAATGACAAAGGAATGTTAAAGCCATATTTTCAATACAAAGTGAGATGGTATCAGAAAAACCAATAGGGTGAAGGCTGCATGTATGCGTGTGCCTTTGTATGCTAAATAACTCAGTGTTAATGAGGGGTTTCAATCTCACCTATCAATGAACATCATCCGCTTTTGTCAAAAATAGTCTGAAAGCTTACATGCACATAACTAACTTAACACTTCCATATAGACTCAACAAGTAAAAATGAAATTAGGAACAAGTCTCAAACGTCTTCATCTGGAATACAAATAAATATAGGTTTAACAGGATAACAAAACAAAATGTTTTTTTTTCTGGAACATTGATTGTAGTTATTACACAACACTTCTGCAATTTATTTCATGAAAATGGAAATCTCTATAGAGATTTATAAAACCATGAGGGGTATAGATAAGATGAATGATCACTGTCTTTTTTCCCGGGGTGTCACAAACTAGAGACCATAGATATGAAGTGAGACAGAAAATAATTACAGGGCACCTGAGGAGCAAATTCAGGTTCTGTTTTATAGGGTGGTAGCTAAGAGAAAGTGGTTGTGGCTGGTACAATTGCAACATTTAAAAGAAATTTAGTTAGGTACATAGATAGATAAGGCTAAGAGGGAAATGAAGCTAATAGGACTAATTAGGATAGGCGATTTGGCCAGCTTGAACGAGTTGCACTGAACAGCCTGTTTCTATACTCGGTAACTCCATGCCATGATTCTCTGACTCCATGTAGTTCTTCAAGGTACACATAATACCAGGAATTCAATTTGCATAGAGAACTAACAACAGGAACAACTACCCACAACAGCAGCTGTGCTATTTAAAGTGATCATCAATTACTTGTATTTTTGTTTATGTTTAACGAATTTTACTTTTTAACAAAGAATTCATTTGTTTTTGTAGAAAATATTTTTGAAGTCTGTAGCAAGGTGTGGCAAAACAAAAATTACACCTGGAATATCCAAATAATAAGATGAAGGTTGCAGTCAGGAGAAAAGGTAAATTTAATATGAAGGAGGTAGAGAAGGAGATGGATCCTCAGTAGGATACCTGACCCACTAAGAGTTTTCCTGGAACACGTGTTCTACAGACATTTTTAACAAGAACCAGTGATTTGCACTCCTCGCCACTTGCAACAGGCACAGAAAAAGGCCAGGACCATCATGGCTATCTTATGATCACGTTCATTTCCTGACATTTGGCTCCAGTCCAATTGAAACCCACTGGAGAATCATGCTTGCACTTTGACATCAATGAGGGGAGGAAGTGCACAGTGGGAGGGGAGCAACGTAACATTCATTTGGTGTATCATCTTCACTTGCAATCAATCTATTGTCCTGTCTAAGTCCCTGCCACAGGTGACTTTAAGTGGCCAGACAGCACTATTAGGTACAGATGCTCAAGTGATTGCAACAGAATGCAGGTGCCGCCAACAAAATGGTTGTTAAAGGAAAATGATTATAGAGTATCTTGACTGTCGATTTGAATCAAAACATCAAACTCAGAATAGAGACTCTTTAAATTGTATCATTTCGGATGTTGTGCTCCACATTTTTGTTAAACCAAGTTCATATGACAGTAAATCTCCAGGCACTAGGGGTCCAATTTCAGCTGGTACAGTGTTGGAGGTGTGTTGCCAATAATGTAATGTCCTTTGGTGCCCAACTGACCATAGATTTCAAACCTGCTAACATGGGTGGTGGCCAGAGATGCTCAGTCCAACTTTGCAAAAGACTCAATTGTACCAGATCTACTCTGATTAAAACTAAATTTTGCATAATTAATATATAATCTGAATTGAATTTCTGCATTACGGCATGGCCACAGGATTTAGCGGAAAGGAAATAGGTTTTGTGGCATTAAGATAGTGATAGAACCCTTCATGTCTTACTTAATGTTTGTTTTCTGACTTGGTTTCACCCACAGACAAGAAATTTGAGTAACAGAAATGTCAGACTGTATCTTAACAGTGATTTCTTCCAGATTGCGAGGCAAAGAATCACCACAAACAAAAACGACATCCTGAAGTTATCAGCCACAGAGCAACTCTGTATCACTCTGATGTAGCTACATACCAGCTAGTGATAAAGGAATGTGTGACCTCAGACCTACTTATACAAACAAGAAATGTAGACTACCACACTGTTCTGAGATCCTGTGCAAGCATACTTATCAATAACTTAGATGTCCTTGGTTCGAGGCAAAGGGGAAAAAGAGAAAAACATAAAGTGGACTGCTTAACTTCAGATACTATTCACAAAGGGTGCGTCGACATGGGATCATATTTTTTTTAAAGTAATGTGATCGATTTTTGACTTCACAGAACAAATTGCAGTGAATACACAAAAGTTTCAGGCTGTTTCACCAAGTTTTCAGGAGGGTGTTTAGGGTTGGGTATCCAGAGGCAGTGAAGATTCTACTCCCAGGAAGGCTTCAGTCTGTTTACAGAGGCTTAAACTTTCTATGTCATTACTGAGATATGCGATGCCTTAGGAGTAGATCTGAGCCTGAGTTGTTCTCTCAGTGGAGTTGACATTCAATTTCCTTGCCATGAAACCATTTCATTTGATATTTGTTATGTCTCCCAACTTGCCCAATCACAGCTGCTTCAGAGAGAACATCCAGGAATGATTTTATCTACTTTGATTTCAGGAGAAAATGGCATCTAGGGCACTTTGATTTACTAGCTTCCCCAGAGTGCATTCAGAGCTCTCATTAAACAACCCAAATCTTTTCATGAACAGAAAGAGTTTCCATTACCTCATTGTGCAGTTGATCAAGAAAAGAATTTCCTAATGATGAATGCCATCAGCTAACTCCAAAACCTGAAACTCAACACCCCACTGTATAATTGGATCATAGATTTCCTCATCTCCAGACCACAATTAGAGAAGATTGGTAAGAAAGCATCCTCCACAATCTTCATCAGTACCAGAGCATCACAGCCTCCTGCTTTACTCTTTTTACACCTGTGATTATGTGGCTTGGCATGACAACAACGCTATCTACAAATTCACTGATGACATGATAGTGGGTTGTATAAAGAGCAGCGACAGGAGGGTCCACCAACAGCAACCTTGCACTCAATATCATCAAAACCAAGGAGCTGACTGTTGACCAGGAAGGGAAAATGTGAGGTCTTATGGGATCTTAGTGGATCCAATAATCATTGGGGGAATCAGAGGTGGAGAGAGTGAGCAAATTTACGGACCCAACACACCAATGGCATCATGAATAAAGCACATCAGCACTTCTACTTCCTCAGGAGTTTGTGGAGGTTTGGTATGACACCAGACACCCTGGAAAAGTTCTACAGAGGTGGAAAGTGTGCAGACAAGCTGCATTGTGGTTTGGTATGGGGACATCAATCCCTGGAGTATAAAGCCCTCCAAAAGGTAGTGGACCCAGCCCAGGACATCACAGACAAAACTCTCCCCACTGTCACACTGCCGTTGGAGAGCAGCAGCAAACATCAAGGATCTACACCACCCAGCATGTGCTCTGTTCTCACTGCTAGTGTCAAGGAAGATGTATAGGTGCAACAAGACACCCACCAGCAGATTCAGGAACAGCTGACACCCCTCTACCATCAGACTCCTCAACAATAAACTCAAACAGGAACTCATTTAAGGACTCTTACATTTGTACTTTATTGCTTATTTTCCACTCTGTATTGCACAGTTTAATTTCATTATTTGTTTACACTTGTACGTTGTGTACAGTTTTCTTTGCACTACCAATTAGTGGTAATTCTGCCTTGCCTGCAGGAAAAAGAATCTCAGGGTTGTATGTGATGTGATGTATGTATTCTAACAATAAATTTGAAATGTGGAATCCATGCTGGGTGGTGTAGATCCTTGATGTTTGCTGCTGCTCTCCAACGGCAGTGTGACAGTGGGGAGAATTTTGTCTGTGATGTCCTGGGCTGTGTCCACTACCTTTTGGAGGGCTTTATACTCAAGGGATTGATGTCCCCATACCAGACCACAATGCAGCTTGTCTGCACACTTTCCACCTCTGCAGAAATTTTCCAGGGTGTCTGGTGTCATACCAAACCTCCACAAACTCCTGAGGAAGTAGAAGTGCTGATGTGCTTTTTTCATGATGTCATTGGTGTGTTCTGCCAGACACTTTCACCAGTCAGCATTATTTAGAAGGAGTGGCCCTGGATGACCAAAGCTGACAGCAGAGGTTTATTCTCCATTCATCAACTTAAAATCAGGCTGGAAGGAATGCAGTGGAAATTCATCAGGATGTTGCATGAATTGAAGGACTTGAATTATGGCTCAGACACTTTGCTCAGTCCAAGCTCCCTGATTTTCAACGAATCTCTGAAACAAACATTCTTTCTTCCTTTTTCCAATCTGTTTATTGAGTTATATCAAACATAAATACAAGAGGAGTTACTTTATATTCATGTATTTACAAGTGTATAAGAAAAAACATATTAGTAGTTAATATATATTAACCACAACCAACTTCTCTTGTAAAACCAAAAGAAAAAAAGAGAAAGAAAATTCATTTTTTACTACAAATTCCCCTCTAACTAATCTAAATAAAATAAAAGGGAAATAAAAAGGCAGTCCATTCAGAGAGTATAATAGGAATACAAAGGGTTTCCTGGTTAAAACCAAATTTACCATAAGGAACTAGGAGAGAAATTATGATTCTTAAACTATATGGAAATATTGAATAAATGATCGCCAAACTTCTTCAAATTTAAGAGATGTATCAAATGTCCAATTCCTAATTTTCTCTAAACTTAAATATGACATGACAGCAGAGAGCTGTTGAAATAGAGTAGGTGGGTTAGGATCCTTCCATTTATGTAATGTGGCTTTTCTAGCCAATAATGTTGAAAAGGCAATTATTCGCTGTGCAGAATCATACCACTCTCCGCTGGTATGATTCCAAAAATAGCTGTTAATAGATTTGGTTGTGATTCTAATCATAGAGCGTTTGTTAGGGTTTCGAAGACACCTTTCCAGAAGTTATCTAGTTTTGAACATCACCAGAACCTTTGTTAGGGTTTGTTAGGGTTTCAAAGACACCTTTCCAGAAGTTATCTAGTTTTGAACATCACCAGAACCTTTGAGTTAAAGTGGCTACCTCAGTTTTGCAGCTATAACAAGGAGGGCTTACATTGGGAAAAATACGGGCCAAAGTATGTGCCCGATGTACCACTTTGAACTGAATCAAGGAATGACAGGCAAATATTGAAGTATTTACTAGTTGAAAAATATGAATGTCTTTTATGGGTAGATTTGGAGAAGAATTCAGTTAGGGGGTACTTGTTGGCCTCATTACTGGGAGCTCCACTACCCTTTGCATTAACCAAAATTAATAGACGAGGTCTTAACCCAGTTCTTAGGCATACAATAAGGATCTGGTTCCAGTTTTGTAAATTTTTTGGGTTTAATCATTTTGTTTTATCTAGTAACATGCATCCTAATTTCTTTTTAAAAGAATCATTGATTGATCAGTTGTTTTCAATATGGAAAATTAAAGGAGTAATTACCTTTTTAGACTTATTTACAGGAGACTGCTTAATGTCTTTCAATCAGTTAGCAGACAAATATGATTGAGCAAGGCACAATTTTTTAGGTATTCGCAAATTAGGGACTTTCTGCCATCTAATATGATAGGTACCCTTTTTCAAGTGTATCCACTTCAACAAAGGTTAATTACTACAATATATAATCGGCTACTTAACTTGTGACCAATATCTAACGATAAAATTAAAGGTGCTTGGGAAATGGAATTCTAAGAATTGCTTCCAGACGACCAATGGAAACAAATAATCTTGATCATTTTTTCACTTTCAGCTTTCTCATAGAGGCTCAATATCAATTATTTATAATCATTTGATAGACAAGAATAGCCTTGCTAGTTAAGATCAAGAATGACTGGGAATTTGATCTGAATTTATCACTTGCAGAGGAGGACTGGGACACTATTTTAAATTTTATTAACGAGTCCTCTTTCTGTGCATGGCATTGTTTGTTACAACTCAAAGTGGTGCACAGAATATATATATCTGAAGTTAAATTATCTTGCTTTTATTCAGTCTCTTCAATCTGAGGCGCCTGCAAGTTCACACCAAGACACAAGAGCAACTTGTCCGTGAACTACTCTTTGCAGACGATGCTGCTTTAGTTGCCCATTCAGAGCCAGCTCTTCAGCGCTTGACGTCCTGTTTTGTGGAAACTGCCAAAAATGTTTGGCCTGGAAGTCAGCCTGAAGAAAACTGAGGTCCTCCATCAGCCACTCCCCACCATGACTACCAGCCCCCCCACATCTCCATCGGGCACACAAAACTCAAAACGGTCAACCAGTTTACCTATTTCGGCTGCACCATTTCATCAGATGCAAGGATCGACAACGAGATAGACAACTGACTCGTCAAGGCAAATAGCGCCTTTGGAAGACTACACAAGAGTCTGGAAAAACAACCAACTGAAAAACATCACAAAGATAAGCGTATACAGAGCCGTTGTCATACCCACACTCCTGTTCAGCTCCAAATCATGGGTCCTCTACCGGCATCACCTACGGCTCCTAGAACACTTCCACCAGCGTTGTCTCCGCTCAATCCTCAACATTCATTGGAGCGACTTCATCCCTAACATCGAAGTACTCGAGATGGCAGAGGCCGACAGCATCGAATCCACGCTGTTGAAGATCCAACTGCGCTGGGTAGGTCACATCTCCAGAATGGAGGACCATCGCCTTCCCAAGATCGTGTTATATGGCGAGCTCTCCACTGGCCATCGTGTCAGAGGTGCACCAAAGAAGAGGTACAAGGACTGCCTAAAGAAATCTCTTGGTGCCTGCCACATTGACCACCGCCAGTGGGCTGATATCGCCTCCAACCGTGCATCTTGGCGCCTCACAGTTCAGCGGACAGCAACCTCCTTTGAAGAAGACCGCAGAGCCCACCTCACTGACAAAAGACAAAGGAGGAAAAACCCAACACCCAACCGCAACCAACAAATTTTCCCCTGCAACCGCTGCAACCGTGTCTGCCTGTCCCGCATCGGACTTGTCAGCCACAAACGAGCCTGCAGCTGACGTGGACATTTACCCCTCCATAAATCTTCGTCCGCGAAGCCAAGCCAAAGAAAGAAGAAGAGAAGAGAAGGGATCCATTATGTTTAAATGTAAAAATTTTGAGGCTTTACTGATCCATGTGTTTTGGGCTTGCCCAAGTTTAGAAATTTTTTTTCACCTTTATCAGTAATTTTAAAGATCAAATTAGAACCTTGCCCCTTAATTGCTTTAATTGGTTATTTACAAGATGATATACTATTAACTTCATCTCAAAAAAGTGAATTTTAGCTTTTACTTCTCCAATAACTAGAAGGGCAATTTTGATGAAATGGAAAGACAACACTCCTCCTACTCATACTCAATGGTTGCATGATCTTAAGTTTAGAGAAAAAAATCAAATATAATGTTAAAAATGTAACATTTAATTTTCATAAGATGTGGGGCCCATTCATGGATTACTCCTGAGTTGCGCTGTCTGATTTCTGGATGTCGTCACTCGATTTATATGTATATTATTTACATAATTTAACCTTGTTTAGAGGGAGGGCTTTGGTCTGTCTCAGGTTTATTTACTCTCTCCCACACTGGAGGATTCTTCTTTTCTTTTTCTTTCCAATATTATCTTTGATATATTATGAAGAAACTGTCAAGTGGTAATTCATTGGCTCTTTTGGTTAAGATTAAGTTAACTATGGCTATGTTTCAATTTAAAATTTATGTATGTTATGTATGATATGGCCAAGGCCATACACTGGATTGTTATGCACATAGGTTTTTTAAAAATTTAACTCAATAAAAATATTTTAAAAAGAAAGAATTATGAGGAGAGATTGGACAGAGCGGGCCTCTTCTATAATGTTCAGTTATTGGCCAACGTGCAGCAAGTCACATTCATGGAACAATAGCACCAGTTAGTCTCTAACAATAGTCTAATTATTACCAATCCTTGATAATTCATTATCAATATTAGAAAACATGCCCATATTAGATGGTTAGTTTCTGTGAAATTGTACTGCACCAAGCACTAAATATTCTGCAAAGAGGAAATATTGAAAAAAAAGAAACTTTTTCTTCCTCCACCATGATGTTTGTTGGCAGAGACAAAATCTGCCAAATGACTTGTGTGCAAATATGTAAGGTTGCTGTTTGAAACATTTTGTAAGTGATGTATAGGAAAATTAGTTTCCTCCACAGTGCCAATTCAATGTGTGTATCCATTTGTTGAAGAATCTTTCATCCCAAATTTCCATGAATGGGAACATTTAATAGCCAACAAAAATGGGGAATAAATTTGTATAATATCTTGAAAGTATTCAAAGTACACAGGATAAGAAGTTTTTTTCTGACCTTACCCCTGGTGGGTTAGATGCTGCATGAAACACTTTCAATCTATTCCAACAATATACCTCAATACCAATTTAAACTTGGTCATTAGATTTCTGTGTTATTTTTCATTTTCCATACCAGTCATCCTCTGACTTCTTTCAAATGTCCTGCAACTAATCTGGAATACATAAACGGATTCTTCCCTAAAACTTCATTAAGGAACTGATAATCAAGTGAATCACTCAAGGATGGCTTCTTCCCCTCTGTCATCTGAATGAAAAATGAACCACAGACACTTTCTCCTATTTTCTTGCACTATTTATTTATTTTTGAAATGTAATTTATAGCAATATTTGCACTGTACTTCTGCAGCAAAACAATGCATTTCATAACAATAAATTCTGATTCTGAATGTCTTCACAGAAAATAGTTCACCAATTTTTAATTCCAGTATAGTTTTTGATTAGAAATCCAACCCACACTCTACTCTAGAAATGGGATTTGTCAATGTAGATGGCAATTGTTCACATAAACAGAAACTTGTGCTTCACTGGATTAGCTATGAGAATGAACAGCTTGCAATTAAGAATGTATTTTAATAAGGGAAACTCATAGTTTTCTTATGGTGAGTTCTTTTGGGTTCTCACAAAGTAAAAAAATGTAACTATTAGGATGTCTTTAAGATTGACTTCCTGATTGAGAATCATTAAAGTTTTCACTCACTTTTTAAGTTAAAATTGCAATTATTGATATCCATTGTGTGTTTGAGAAAAGGACTATACCAATTTTATGTTGGTCCCCTCAACAAGGCTCAACTGCTGAATTTAAAATGAAAAAATCCTTCCAGCATGAGCAGAATGACTGGTAACTAGCATAGCAATTTAATGACTCACCCAACCTCCTGACTAGGAACAATATGAACAGGCTCTTAAGTGGCTCATTTGCTATCTTCACTTGTCTTATTTTTACCATGAAGAGCAACAAGCTCTTCAGTTTATTCACATCAAAGAATAAAAAAAGCTTCATCGGGTATTTCTTTGACACCATTTTATTTTGCACAACCTACACTGGCCTCTCTTTCTCATGTTCCTTCACATCCACTCCTCCCACCACCCCCCCCCCCCTTCTTTTCAAGCCTTCTTTTTTTAAATAAACCTCCATAACTTTTCCTTATCCCCATTCACAATAATTTCTTCCAAAACTTTCCTGGCCTCAACTTCCACCACGACAGCTTACCATCTCTTCAGCTTCCTCGAATCTAAGTGTGAGATAAAATGCTGGGGCTGGTAAAACTCCTATCTGTGAGGGACATCTTTGAAGTGCTTTCCACAAATATTTGTTTGAGACCCTCTGCTTCTGATATTCCTGAAAAGATCATAACTAAAGAAGTGAAGCCTTGATTCATACTTCACTCCAAAATGATTTGTCAGCTGCGAACATTATACATTGGCTGCTCTCCCTTCATTCTGTTTTATCAGTTTACCTTCTCATCAGCATCTGCATTTACTTGGAAACCATTTCATTCCTAGGTACATGGGATGTTTTGTTGGTTGCCATTGTTGCTTTATAGCAGGTTTATAGCATTTCACCTTAATGTTCAACTGGGACTTTTGACATACAAGAGGACACAGACATATTGATTTCATCTTAAATGTCTTTATTTGGCCCTAAAACTGGAATGTTTTTTAATTGAATACATGAGGAATGCAGACAAGGTTCAATAGATCACTCTCATTCAAGGATCTTTTACATATTACAGAATATAAACTAGGAAAGGTCCACAGATTTAATCATATTAAGGGGAAATGATAATTTATTTGGCTTTGATTGACTTTAATTATCCTTATACTTAAAAAAAAATTGGAAATGAATAATTGTTACTGTGGACCAGGTCTTCAAGCATCTTCATATAGAATTTCAAGTAAGATGAGACCTTTCAGAGAACTTCAACCTAGAATATATAATCTTTCATAAAACAATAAATTAAATTTAATTCTGTGAATTGTAAAAATACATTTTGATAAAATGTCAATTGTTAAAGAAAACATCAAAGACTTAACACAATAACAGGTTTTTAAATGTGCCAGTTGGGAGAAATTCAGTTTTTAAAAATATCAATATGGGAGAAATTCAATTTTTAAAAATATCAAAATTGTATTTGGGCAATCATTCTCCTTTGTTCTGGCTCAGTCAAATATTCTGCTAGAAGTATCCAATATTCCAGCTGATAGCACGGCCATCTTGCCTGATCCAGGCAATATTGGGGGGACATATAAGCTCAGGTTCAGATAAAGCAGCCCACATTTGGAACAGCTCTTCTTGGCATATACCGATGCTACCCAGAGTGCATGGATACACTTATGTAAATGAAATGGTATTTGTGTGTGTGTGTTTGTGTGAGAGAGAGACAAAAGTATATAGGAAAAATGATATTACAACAGATGTGTCAGATTAAGCATTAGCATTGCTTTTGATATTTGTGAGAAACAGATTTTTTTTGTGGTATATTCATAGTAAAAATACCAATATCACATTTATTGGATTCAATCACAATTAAATGATATCAGATAAGATGCTATTGATTCTTAATGAGTCTTTGCCCAGGTCAATAATAGGATAATTACACACAAGATCAAACAGTAAAAATCCTGTTGTTTGCTTTTAAAATAAACTGCATGCACTTTTGTGTGTCACTTACAATTTAATTGATTAATAATTTTAATCTAATTGTTTTTTTAATGAAATAATCACCCTGGAATGAAAATTCCCTTTCAAAGTAGTCTAAAATATGTTAATTACTGACAAGATATAGAAAGAGAAGAGGCCCATCAAGTCTACTCCACCATTCTAAACATGAGCTGATCCATTCTCCCACTCTCTGGCTTTCTCGCCATAACCCTTGATGCCCTGACTCATCAAATACCTGTCAATCTCTGCCTTAAATACACCCAATGACCTCACTTCCACAGTTGCCTGTGGCAAGATGTTCCAGATTCACTACCCTCTGAGTAAATATTTTTTTCTGCATCTCTAATTTAAATTGACCCCCTTTTCTGTGAAAAACTGACAATAATTTTTGAATTTCTGGTCCTTCGCTCGTTTTCATTTCGGAAACCTTCCCAGCACTGTTTAACTATTAGGCAGTACTTGGTAAAAACCAGAGAACAGTAACATTATCAGGGTTGATATGATCAGTACAGCAGTGTGACAAACCAAATCTAAATTAAACAAGAAAATGCTGTGGGAAATCTGCTCAACTTTCTAGCTTGAAGCCCTCTGTGCGAGAACCAATTTTATTGAAACTATTACATGGAATAATGGTCCTATAAAAGTTCTTTTGGGACGATTCACAGCATTGTCCTGGGGCAATCCCACTTATTCACCTTCAACTATGCAAAAAAAGATGCAAGGGGTCATAAAGTAAAACAGCAAGCAAATCAATGACCATATATCCCAGGGTTTGCCTTTATTGAACACCAGTCTTGAGGGAATAAAAATAAATAATAATTTACATGACAAAACTATGAATTACACAATGAACAGAACGGAATGATGCTGGTTTGACCACAGATACTACTATAGGTTTGACATGGATAAGGGCAAAAAGTTGCATATAGATGTAGAAGCTGGGCCATGACCCTACTAAGTTGGTGGAGCATCTCAAGCTGCCATATAATCCATTCCCGATCCTGTTTCTTGTATTATTTTTTTGAACCAAATGCAAGAGAAAGAACTGAGGGGAGAGGAGGAAATATTTCAAGAAATATAAATTCCCTTCTTTGGTACTGATAAACCAGCAATTTAAATCATGATGGAATGAAAATTGTAGACACTGGGAATCTGAAATCAAAACAGAAATTGCTGGGAATATTCTGCAGGCCAAGCAGCAGTAGTGGAACAAGAAACAGAATTATGGTTCAGGCAGCCACATCCACACCATATGTTCTGAAGAAAGATCATTAAAGTAGAATATTGACTCTCTCTACAGACACAACTGCGAACAGAATATTTCCAGGACTTTCTGATTTTATATCAGGCATTTTAAAAATTTGGTTTCCATAAATGATGACAATAATTATGCAAGGATTCTTTGCACCACCTGTGACATGGTGGTGACTGACTATTAAATATTACTATGAATGGTGAGATGTGATGAGGCAAAAGCTGGATAGCTAAGGCATCTTTTAGTTCGATTCTCAAAGAGCATCCTACCTGCACCAAGATGATAAAGGACTCTTCCACAATTCCCATACACAAAGGTTCCGGAGAAACTCAGCAGGTCACACAGCATCCACATAGAGTTGTGGTCAGCACAGTGCTATTAAAATGCCAATGTCCCATGTTCGAATCTGGTGCTCTCTGTAAGGAGTTTGTACATTCTCCGCATGTCCATGGAAAATTTCTCCAGGTGCTCCGGTTTCCTCTCATTTTCCAAAGGGGATAGAGGGTTAATTTTTGCATATGGGTGTATTTGGGAGAATGTGGACAAGAACCAGTTACCATGCTGTATTACTAAATTAACGCAAATAAAGGATATCCAGCATTTCAGGCCTGAGTCGTTCATCAGGAAACATTCCAGACAAAGGGTTCAGGCCCAAATTGTTGGTTAACCTTTACTTCCTGTCGATGCTGCATGACCTATTGAGTTTATCCAGAACATTTGTGTTCTGCACTTGACCCCAACGTCTGGAAATTTTCTTGTTTGACGCTTTTCAACAATTCTGCTTCCTTATGTTGGTCCAGAATTAATGCTGTCAAAACCTTCTTAACTTTGTTTTATTCCATTTTAACTGCAATAGGAATCCACTGTGAAGCACTAAGCAGCTCCAATGTGAATGCAGAATAAAGGAGCAGGAGTAAGATTTAGAATCAGCAACGAGTTTTTTCCCCCCGAAGTGTTGATACCAAAGACGTCAGTCATTCATAAACTGAGGAACCTTCAGCAACAAAATGAACAAAGGCAATAAGCTTTCAACTCTTTTTGCTCCTTTTAAAAAAGTCACACACTCTATTGCATACAAATACTATAATTTCTGCCCTGATAAACTAAATCCCCAATATCTTCAATGTGATGGCAAAGAAAGGCATTTCATTGTAGTTGCAATTTCAGAAAAAAAATAATTTATAAAATGCAACAATTTGTTTGCAATAAACACACTGATGTAAGATATTCTGTACAGATACATTCAATTCAATTATATTGACATGAGGTTGACTGGAAAGGAGGACAATTCGGGCATTGTGAGAACTCTGCTGGTCATATGGTCAAGATCCTGAGGTCACCCCATGAAAATCTTACTTCCTACCCCTATTTACAAATGCTACAGTAAACCTGACTTTTCATCTCTCACCAAGTTTTGGAACCATAGTGAAATTCTGAAATAATACATGAACTTGACAAACAGCAGCAGTTCCAGCATCCAAACAGAAGCATGGTTTTTGACTGCGCAGTCTCTGTCCCGACAAGGCACTGCTCATCACAGAGGAGCCAGTTTCCATGATTCCTGTCTCCCTCTATCCTTCAGACTGCCAAGAAGAAAGCATTGTTTCTGCTGAAGCATTTTTAGAGCCTTCAACCTGGCTCCTTGGTTAATGGAACATTGGGAGACTGATTTGTTACTTTAATTCATTTGCCATAAATTGCTGGTCTGAATCTGTTGGTCACCTAAACCAAAGGTCAGAGAACCCACACCATAGGGAAGAGGTATAATGAGGGTGAAAGTCACCCACACTTTCAGAAAACCAGTTGTCCCTCATCACAGTGTTAAAAGCCAGGGAATGACCAAATAACAAAAGGGAATTACT